>NC_064900.1:3001923-3302115 GCF_929443795.1 Astur gentilis | reverse complement strand
CACAACCAGCCCAAGAAAAGCTGCAGGACAGAACAAACAGGAGGCCTGCTTCAGGGCAGGCCAGAGGAACAAAGCAGAGTAACCATGTACCAGTAGTTTGGCAGTGGTGCAGCATGGAGAGCACGGCACACAGCCCACTGGGGCACCACGTGCATTGCTACGCAGCCTGGTACCTTCCCAGGGTCAGCAGCGTAACAAAAATCAGGGCTGAGATTTGTTGAGGGGGGAAAAAAAAAAAGAAAAGAAAAGAAGAGAGATAGAGAAACCAGAACCACAGATGAAAGCATCTAAGCAGCAGCCGGGAGTCTCTGCCTCAGAGGTCGGCGCAACAATCAGATCCCAACCACATCCTGGATGCCACCAGGCATGCTATGGAAGCAACATGGATCATCTCCCACACGCAACTGCCCTCCTCTACCAGCCTCCCATGAAGCTGGTGCCACTGTCCTCATTTCCTTCGTTATCCCTGAAGCAACTGCTCCTGAACAGGGAAAAAGCTGAGTTTTCTCCTCCTCATGAAAGCCTCAACCCAGGACGCATCCCAACTCTGCCAAGACGGACATGGGCATTCTCTAGCACTCAAAATGCCTCATAGCATCTCTCAAACTTAGCTTAACCCAGACTTGCTCCAGATCCCCAAGAGGTGCATGCTGTGCCATCCGGGCAAAAGCCGCGTACACAACTGTATTATATTGCAGTGGACAAAACCGTCTCCCACCAGCACTCAAGCAGTTCTGGTACTTCCAACCTAAGGCCATGAGAGACAGCACCCCACATACAACATCTCGTGCTTCCGCTGGATGCAGCTCTGCTGAGCCATCAGGGCGAATCCAGCTACTTAGGGTCAAGGTTGCTGGAATTTGCGTAAGAGAGGCTGCCTCTGGCAAGTCCCTTGGCAAAGAGCTGGAGTAAAGAAAGTTCAGACCCAAAGTCTTCGCAGAGAGCCACAGAGGGGCTAGTCTGAGGCTTGAGAAACCAGCAGAACACACCAAGGTGCCTGCGTGTAGCGCGCGAGCCAGAACACGGCCTCTGGCTGGCCCAGGAGGATGGCAAGCTTCAGAAGTACCTATCCCAGGTCAATGCGGGCAGTCAATACCCAGTCCTGACTAAGATCTGTTCCCACCTCACCAACATTCCTGCCTGCTGTGATTCAGCCATAGGTTTCTATGCCACTGGCCTGTGGTGGTTTGGTCCAGCCTGAGAGCCAGACGTACCACCGCACCTGAGCGCAGACAGCCTAGGGCTCTACACTTCAGAATATCCGTCAGCTGATCTGTCGGATCTACGCGAGCCGGATGGGTGGAGAGAACTACAACAAAAACCCAACCATGCCAGCAAGCACCCTGATGCGACCGGAGCCGTATCAGCAGAAAGGCCCTATTGTTTGCAGAAGCCACAACCAGATCTTTATCCTCCTCTGTGACCCATCGTGCAGCCACTAGCTGCATGAGACCAGGGGTTTTATTTTGCTCTCGCCTAGAGATCTGTATCACAGCAAAGCCACAGAGCGCCTGCCGCACGTCAACATTCGTACCAACCACACCGTCATCAGGAGAGCCTCCCCTGCGCCGAGGCGGCCCAAGGACGAGGAAATCCTGAAAGAGTCGCCCACGTGGCGAGCGCAGAAGGCCCATCGGCCGCTCGAAGAGTGGCTTCGAGCTTGGGTAACCCAACCTGATGTGGGGGAAGAGACACATTATAGCAGCAGCAGTGCTTACAGACACCTGAGGCCCGACAAAACTCGCTCCCCGAGCGGGAGGGAGACACGAGGCGTGCTGCCGGCGGCGGCGGCCAGAAAATCCGGTCGGCTTTGCCTGGCAGCTGCCGGGGCTTTTCTCGTCGTGTCCCCCCCGGGCACAGGCTCGGGTTGGGGGGGGTTGGTGGTGGTGTGTGTGTGGGGGGGGGACCGGCCCGTCCCGCCCGGCGCCCTGCCCTCACCTGCGGAGCTCCTGGATGTCGGGCGGGATGCCGTGGAGGCGGTTACCGCCGAGGCTGAGGCTCTGCAGCCCGCGGAGCCCCAGCAGGGCGGGCGGCACCTCGGCGAAGCGGTTCCCGCTGAGGTTGAGGACGCGGAGGGAGCGGCCCGGCGGGGCCTGCCCCAGCCCCTTGGGCAGCGAACCGGGCCCGCCCAGCCGGTTGTTCTTAGCCAGGAGCGTGTGGAGACGCGGCAGGGCCAGCAACTCCTCTCCCAGCACCGCCAGCCCCGTCCCGCTCACGTCCAGCACCTCCAACGCCGGGAACCACTGCGACAGCCCGGCGGGCAGCGGGCCCGACAACCGACGGGGCGACAGCACCAACCGCCGCGCCTCAGCGCTGCGCCGCGCCGACAGCTCCGCCGACAGCTCCGCCTCCGCTTCCACCGCCTCCGCTTCCACCACCGCCTCCTCCTCCTCCTCCTCCTCCTCGTCCTCCGCCGGGCCGCGCCGCGGTGGCTCCGGCTCCGGCTCCTGCTCCGGGGCCGCGCCGCCCGCCGCCGCCGCCGCCGCCATCCCGCTCGCACCGCCCGCCGTCCCCTCACACGGCCGCCGCCGCCCTTGCGTCACCCCGGGGGCTCCCACGCCTCGCCCCGCCCCGCCTCACCCCGGAATCTGAATAAACCCCCCCCTCCCTCCCGCCGCTGTCGGTACACCACGGCTCCATGCTCGATCCCGGGTTCGCCCCCGCCTCAGGCGGGGAAGAGAGGCTCCCCCCCAACGCGGGGCCGGAGAGGGGCGAGTGCTCTTATGCAGGTTGCGGGGCGCCGGCGGGAGGGAGGCGAAGAGAGCGGGCCCAGCCGAGACCCCGAAACGAGCATGAGAGAGAAGGGCGGAGCGGGGCTGTGGGGAGGAGGCTGGCACCCCCCGCACCCCGCTGGAGCCGGGCGACGCGAAAGCTCCGAGTCCCTCTAACGGGAAAATTAAAAAAAATAACCTCCCTCCTCGCCTTTTCACTCATCCTCAGAGCCCGGAGAAAGGGCGCTTTGCCCCCTCCCTCCCGTCCCCCCCAGCACCCCAAGGCCTCTCTCTGTGGTGACTGCCGGCGGCGGGGCCTGGCCCACGGCGTCCCAGCCCTGCGGGTTTTGTCCGGGGTTTTGTCCGCTTTGGTCCTTGCGGACCTGCTGCTGGTGGGGCACCAAACCCAGAGGAGCCTTCTCAGAGGCACCTCAGCGTATCTCCTTGTCCGGATGTGAAAAGACAGCTTTAATCGTGAGCTAGGCCGTTGGCAGGAGTTAATCCACTTAACACCTTGGGTCTTGTCAGGCGGAGAGGCCTGATGCAGGTTACGGACTGATAACGGAGCTGATTCGGGTTGTACCATATGTGAAGAGGCAACTCGGGATTTGGGATTCCAATTCATCGCCCTTTGGACACAGGGTAATGGCGGTGTAATCAGTAATCGCCCGCTGGAAGAAGCAGCAGCCGTGTGTCATGACAATGAGAAGATTCACAGCCCAAGGGAACTTTTGCCCTGACAAAGTCCGGGCTTAAGAAACAGACTTGCTTCCTTATGATGCATAGAAGAACCCGAAAGAAGGGAGTGGTGATCTCCCACCCGCTTAAAACACTTCATATACCCCTAAATCTCTGTCATCTTAGAGTGGAAGAAATGCAAACGAACCACACTTGGCTTGTACCAGCCAAGAGCTTAAAAACAATGCGGGAAGCAGTAACAATGCTGAGTTTGAAGGTTTCCAGAATACTGTGGACAAAACCCATGGTGCATTTGTCCTTCCCTTGGCGCTCCTACAAACGCTGGATTTTACCACTACAAATATTTTGAAGTGACAGCTCCCGTTCCCGTAAGCAGGGAGTTGTCAAGGCTGTGCCCAGTCTTCAAGAAATGGTGTGCCATAGTGGGGGGAAATGTAAAGGTCACCTTCTGTTGGACTTGTTTTATTTGTTCTATAAGTCTCTACGGATTCACAGATGCAACCCCTAATGTGAACCCAGAGATAGCCGCGTAAGAGCAGACACTGTACCAGTACAGTTATTTCAATATAATTTTGCCTGCTCTATAAAGGCTGCTCTGTTTCAGCTGGATCGGGATAGTTTGTGGGAAGGTTTATGTAAGCACAAGAGCAAGGTCATCTGGATTTTGCTCTTGCCTTCTGCAGTGCTCTGAGCCTGTGCTCTCCCAAAGTTGTGTCCTGTGAACCAGATCATTTTTTTCAGGAAGTGAGTCCTATGATAGGTTAGTTTGTTCTCATCTTCAGAATTAAGGTTAATAAATACCTTACAAATGCAGTTCAGTCTTGATCAACCATTTAAATAGCATATTTCTCAGTTTGAAGCCTAACAGTGCTGGAGAATTGTGAAGCGATTAAGTGCATTTAGTTACACAGTGCAGCAACTCGTTAATACTCGTATGTGCTTAACTCCATAAACAGGTCGGAGTTTTTTCCAGGCCTCTGCTAGAGGTGGACCACAGCCTTCCTGCTCTTCCTCTCTCCCACCCCAAAGTCATTTTGCTTCAGTAAGTATGCATGATACACAAGGCAAAGTATAGTGCCATCTAGCTAAATTCTTGGCTGACACGTCCTTTCATTCCTTCTTAAAATCCTGGGAAATTCTAGCAGTAGAAATTAAAGTAATAAAGCAGACCCACTTTACAGTTGAGCGGTGAATGGGCTGGGAATGCCACAGTTAAGACTGTTTATGCAGCAGCTGGTACATGCTAAAGAGGCCATTTGGTGTGAAAAGTAACATATAAGAGGCAATGTTTGGCTTTTTTTTTAAACAGCTTTGGAAGGAGCGTACCAAGTGAGACAAAGGAATGCAGCCTTCTCTTCTGTTGGACTGTCATTTGCACAGAAGAGCTCATGGTAGTAGAAGTTGCTAAGTCCATTACAGTTACAGGGGAGATGAATGGTAAGACATTATCCTCCTGTTACATGACACCATTAAAGGCCATTTCATCATTCAGTTCAGCAAAGGTGACATTAGCCATTCAGCGCTGTCTTCATAAGGTCCTATCAGAAACAGACGGGACCTCAGGAGGGTCACCCCCCAGTTCTCCCATCTTGGGGTAGGATCAGCTATACTTGGTCTACTCCCAATAGCTGTTACTCAAGTCTTCTTAAAACCCATATAGGGACGAAGTCTGTGAAATATCACGGAAGTGTCTTCCAGTTCTTTGCTAACCTTGACATTCAAAAGCATTCCTTGACATCTTATCTAGATCTGCCCTGGCTGCCGCAACTGAAGCTAGTGTCCCATCCGCCACAGCGAGATGGGTACGTTCATCTTGGTAGCAGTCTCCACCTGAAGACAGTTAGAGCCTTCCTTCTTAACTGTGCCTAAGGCTCCTGATCTGTCCTTGTAAGTCATGTTTTTGAAGGCCTTTAGTTATTTTACTTGCATCTGAGTTCTTTCCACCTGATCCACCCGTTTTGTGAAAGGCACTTCCCAAACCAGAAGGTACTCCAGCTGAGGCTCCCTCGATGCCACACAGGACAGAGCGATTGCTCCGTACTTCACTGCCTGTGTCCCTCTGTATTCTCCCCATTCTACAATGGTTTGCTTTCCCATCAGGAGCATTACCTTAACGCACGTTCATCGTGTGATCGCATCACATGTGGAGAGTTGCTAGGTTATTCCTTCTCAATGGCACAGGTGGAGTGTGTGCTGGGGAAGCGAACAGGGGATACTGAAAGGAAACTCTCATCGTTAAGAGTGCGTGGCTGGGAGGCAGAAGTCGTGGCTGCCGGCTGCATCTCTGCCGCTGGCTCGCCGTGTGATTGCGACTTCCCACTCCTCTCTGCCGTACCTCAGTTTCCCCAGCTAAAAAACAGAGACAGTCATGTCTTACGTTTGTCAAATGCATCGAGATCTGTGTATCAATGCCATCATGGGGAGTGCAGAAAGATAGCTGGTTTTTTGGGGTTTTTTAAGAGGAAAATGAGGTATATGGCTTGTGAGAAATAAAAAAATCCACGTGTTATTTTTTAAATTTTGTTTCATTTATTTGGCAGTAATATCCAAACCCCCCTGCTTCAAAAAAATTACAAAATCAAGTAAAATAAGTGCACTAAGGAAACCTACAGAATACTGATAAATTTCACACACGTACAGGAGGGAATATAGAGGGAGGAGTGGGACTTTTTTGTTTGTTGCTTAAATTTGGCTTTTTGGAAAAAACAAAACAAAACAAAACCAAACCTGCCTTCCCTGCCCCTTGCAGTCTGTACAGCAATTGTCCCAGAGGGCAACGGCTGGAATTCAGCACTTCCTTCCCCAGCAGCCAAGTCACCCAGCAGAAGTTAGCGACTGACCAGCCTGCTGCAGGGTCCAGTCTGGGCATCGCTCACCGAACGGTTGCCCTTCCCCTCGGTGCGGGGAGGCGAGATGTTTCGGTCCCCTTTGGGTACCGTAGCCCTTAGAGCCAGCATCGCTCTCCACAGCTGTGTTTCCCTTTGAGGGCACAAGGAGGAAAAGGCTCCGCACGTGGCAGCCCTTTCCGCGGAGGCACGTTCACCGCACTCCTACCCCGCTACCCCAGGCTATCCTAGGATCTGTTGTATGGCTTGTCAGAGAGCTCAGCTTGCCTTGCCCGAGATAGCAGCTCATCCCTCTGCCGGCAGTGCAAGCGCAAGCTCTGTAAACCTCAACTGCCAGCACCGACCTCTCCAGCTGTCCCCAGCAGCCATCCTTGTAGAGTGCGCATCCACAGGAGACAGGAAGGGGACTAGAGAACGTGTCGCGTAATGCAGCCTACAGAAGCCCTTCAGCCATGGATTAGCTTCCCCTTCCTGCACATGCTCTGCTTCTCCCAGTTGGAGATTTTCCTGACCGGACAATAAGATGTTATCTCCATCCAGGGAAAGCCTTTAAGGCAAGCTGTTGTGTTTTCTCTAAGGCACTTTAATGATCCAAGCTGGAAAGAAGCGAGCTGGGAGGCACGAACTACCTTTCAAAGCAGGGTTAGAATAAAGCAAAACATTTATTAACAATGTTCCTATGACTCCCGATCCAGCACATGAAGCTGTTTCGCTCATACTGTTGGGGAGGAGCAAGGCTACATCTGATGGGTGCTCCTAATTCCACCAACCACTTCATCCGGTGCCACCAGAACACAAACAATGACCCGTCCCAGTGTAGCATTGTCTACATTCCCCTCACCTTCACAGGTGACAGCTTCTCAAATCCAGACCCTCATGGGAGAAGAACCAGCCCCCTTCTGCATGTATTGTGCCAAAACCTCCAAGCATGGCAAGGTAGAGTATGATTCTCACTGGAAATGTGGCACTGCGCCAAAGTCAATGGAAGTCCTCTGGGTTCACATCGGGGAAAACAGCTCAAAGACCAGACAGCTTTTAACAAATCTGGCTCACGGGTGAGACCACAGGAAGGACCAAGCTTTCTTCTTTTCCTAGGCTTGCTAGGTACCAGCTCATTCTTCCTCTCCAAGGAAAGCACTGTGCAAAAAGGGGAAGGTTGGGACAAAAGTCCTGCTGATCTTCACTCAAGCAGAACATTCTTTTGCAGATGCATGTGGAGTTTTGCTTGAGTAAGCACTAGGGACTGCACCTGGCAACAACTGCTGAAGTTGCTCACAAACAGGAAGATGGAAGTCACAAGCAGTCATCTCAGGGTACATGCAACTGCTTGGGATGCACAGCAGGGGCGTGAAGGGAATGCAGAAGCTGGAGGTTCAGGCCTGTGAGCGTATGAAGTACATTCGACAACTGCAGGAGAAAATCAGCTCGGCTGGAGGCTACAGAGGTGATTGTCAACAGAACAGCATTTCATTTATATCTAAGACCAATGCTCTGAGAAAGGGGTCAGACAAAAATGACCCGTGAAGGGATGCGAGGTTGGTAAAAGACAGTCTGATCAAAGACATCGTGAAATGCGTCAGTAATGAGGCTTCCAGCCCTGACTCCAAACTCCGACCTGGAATCAAAGAATAATGCTGCTGCCTCACCCCAGAGGGAGATGGAAAACCCAAGATGATGGCTAACAGCCCTGACTCCAACTAAACAGTTTTTTACGTAGTTAAGCCTTTTAAGATACCCTGCTAATGGGATTGCCTGGTCCCTCTGTCTCTGGACTACTTGGCACTCCCCTCTGGGAAATTTAGAGAGGCACAAGCATGGACTTTGAGCACATGGTCAACGCTAGCTAAGGGAGCAAGAGCTAGAGAGCTGCAGTGTCAATCTGTGCCTGGTGAAACTAATTACATCCAGCCCTGTCTCTTCTTCCCATAAGGGACACTGCTATCCCCAGTTGAGAAATACCCTGTAGCGCAGGGCTCACAAATTGCTTGTGGTGTTTGCAGTGGCCGAGCGCAGTGCGATACAAACTGTGCATAGGCATTACAGCACTGTCAATAACAAAAACCCACAGGCTGGGTTTTCTTGAAAGATCTAGAGCTACGAAACATACAAAAGCTGAATTACTACCATAGGAAATAAAGTAATTAAAAAAAAAAACCAAACAACAAAACAAAACAAAAGGGGGAGTCAGCATGTGAATGTGATAAGAAAAGAATATGCTAGCACCTCTAAGGAGGGGGCAGGGAGAGTAAGAGTGAGATGAGGTCAAAAGGAACCATGTTGTGTTGGAGCCCACAAGGTACTGGAGGAGCTGCTGGGGACAGTCCGGTGGAAAGCAAGGAGGAACGTGCTGGACTCATGCCAGCAGCATGGCACCACGACTTCCAGGTGTCACACCAGGCTGACCAGCTTTGAGGAGCTTGAACCAAAGGGGAGGGTAAGCAGGGCAAGGTCCTTGGCTAATGATGCCCTGCAGCACATGTGCTCAGCCTCAAAACTGCTGGGCCTGTATTTCTGCAGCCAAGGCCGGTGCTGACAATTGTATTGATTGAAGACCCCCTTTTCTATCCAGCACTGACCTCCGTCCTTTCCCCAGATCCAGGGGAACAAGAAAACCCTGCTAGCTCTTGGAGGGAGCAGCTGTCTGCTCTGGGAAAGGGTCTCAGAGGCTGCTCTAAGTCCCTCCCAGCCTTCCAAGGCCCCAGCAGTAAAGCTCCCTGAACAGGTGGGCTCTGCTCCCCTTTCCTGGCCCCATTCTCTGTGTATTACAAAACAAATAACCCATCGCTATACAATGTAAATATCTGTGACTGGGCAACTGTAGCAGACACTTGTGCATACTGAGATCAGCACTGGAGGACAGGGTGGCAGGTTGGGCCCATCCTCCTGGGCTCCTCCGGTGTGGAGGCCCCTTACATCTCCTTGGTGCTCATTCTCTTGGTCTTCTCAGCCGTCTCCTGGAGAAAGAGAGTACAAAAGTGAAGCTCCGCACTGACGTGAGAGCTGGCAGTGCCCTGAAAGCTTTGGTTCATCCACAAGCAGCGCCGACACTGGCTTACACCTCAAAGCCTCACACCTGTATTTGTCCCCACAGGCAACAGAGATCCCCCTTTACTGTGCTCCCCCTTCCACCAGAAGTCTCCAAGTGACAGAAGCAGAGGGAACCCCTCTAAGCAAGGAGACCCTTAGTGCAAGCAGACCTTCCCAGCCTCATGCTAACCTGATGCTTCTGCAGCTCCTGAACGTATCTAGCCAGCTCCTCCTCAGTCAAGTCTTGATCAGGTCGCTGTCTCTGAGCGGGCACCTTCTCATTCTTCCCTGCAAACAGAAAGGGAGTTCAGCGTTATCGCAAATAAGGGATGCAAATTTCAGAGGCTGAACCATGTAGAACAAAAAGAGGCAGGTGGGCCACAGCACACCTCAAGCTTAGGAAGACTTTGCTGGAGGAAGGTGTGGGTTGGCTTCCTAGAGAGATAATGGGCCTTGTGGCTGCCTGGGACTTCAGAACCTGGGTATCCAGTCTGTCCCCATCTCTCCCTCCCATGTGATAAATAAAGCCACATGGCAGAGGCTGCATATTATTTAAAAGAAGCACCTATAATTAGTTCAAACATCTTGGCCTCTTGTAGGGAACAAATAGAAGCTCAGTGCTATCCAAGTACAATAACTGACGCCTAACGAAGAGGTAATTTAGCTCAGTGGAGATGCAGCTTGCTGATGTATCTGATCTGAGTCCTTGGTTTCATTATCCCTCTAACAATAGCGTCTAACCCCTCTGCTGCTCTGACATGGGCAGAAAGTCAAGGAACTGTCCCATTGCATGCTTCTGCCATGGATGCAGGGAATAAAGCAGACAGCAAGACCGGGTGTTGCATAGCAACTTTGAAGGTTGTTTCTGGGGAGGCAACAAAAAGAGCCTCTCATTTGGTTGCTTAACCTCTGAGACCTACTCACAGCTCCTCTGGCAGCTCTATCAGTATTACAGTTATCTTTTCTGAGGTGAGTTTTGGCTGCCACAGCCAAGTCTGGTCTGAGGTGATCCCAAAACCTCTGCTGCAGAAGGCCAGATAAATGTAAAAAACTCTGTACGTACCTCTTGCCGTTCCCCTCTCTCCTCTGCCCAAACTACTGGCTATAGATCTGAACTAACGTAGTGCTGACAGCTCCTGCACAGCACTGAAAACAAAGCTCAAGCAAAGGCCTGGTTTCTAGGGAAGAAGCCCAGTAAAACGCAGCGCAGTGCTGGGAGAGTCGACATGGCTCCTTGAAAAGGACTCGTACATTTCCCAAGGCAGGGGAAAGCTGGCTTTGCACTGGCCCTGGACAGTCTGTGAGAAGGCAAAACGGAGAGCCGATGTTCACAACTCCACCGCAACTTCTCACAATTGTAACATGGCTGTGAAAGTTGAAGAAAGGCCTTCCAAAGGCAGAACAGACAGACTAACAAGCCTGCCTTACTATGAACACCACCTCCCTTCATCTCCATCATCATTATTTTCTTCTACAGTTTTTATGGCAAGAAGCTAAAGTGCTTTCTTGGCGTTACTGGATGAAGTCTACTATCTCCCCTGTGGGGCAAGACAGGACCCTAGCTCCTGCTTTACAGATACCATAAACACAGATACAGTGAGGATACTGACACACATACAGGAAAGCTGACTTGCTTACACCTACATATATGGTTGCAGACAGTGACCTGTTTGGCCTGTGCATGCCCCAAGCCAGCTGGATGCAGAGTAGCTCTGGCCTATAAGATTTGGTGCTGAATTTTCATGACACCAATCCAAACTACAAACACCAGCAGCATTGCCCCCAACCCAGTTACAGATTTTCTGGCCTCTAGAACAGAACCAGCTTGGGTTTGGCCAACACGGAGCACAGGGAGGGTGATGCAGAAGCCATCCATAGAGAAGCTAAGGAAAAGCTGGAGACAGAAGAAATCTGGATAGCTAGTGCCCTTGAAAGATAAAAAGCAAAACCCCTTTTTGTACAAAACCAAGTACAATAATTGTCTGGAGAGCATACGGACCCTCGCATGTCATTGCAGTGCACACCCAGTTCCCACAGGCACAGACGCAGCGGTTGCACTCCACCTGGGTCTCTGCTCCATCCTCATAGGTTTCATCTTCCAGGGCACACTCTAAAGAAGCACAAAACAAGGGCAGTGGTTGTGAGATAGCGAGCAGACTAAAGACAACATACTTTGGAGAAGCCTTGAGAGAGAGAAGTGGTACACAGTTTTCGGGGAGGCCTTCCTTCCCCTAACCACCAGAAGTTTCATAATGACTAAAACATTCATGCTGAATTTGGTGTGTGAACTCAGCCAAAACATAATTTGAGAAAGTCAAACACTTCATTTTGCTTCCTTAGAAGAACACATTTCAATTTTTCAATTCCAAATGAAATCTCAATATTGGATTTGTTTGTATTTCCTAATCTGTTATACATAGAAGAGAACCCCCAAAGTGAAAGTTTTGGTTACTCTGAAACAATTGCTGTTCTGGGTGGGGAGAAGTTGGGGAAGTGATTTGTGTATTTGCTGTAGCCCTAAGAAAGAAAGGAAAAAAAAAAAAAAGGTTTCTCATTTCAGCTCACATTTCTCCTCACAGCTCTATTGTATGTTTAAGTCGAGGCCCCCAGAGCACTCAAGGGCCTGTATGGTGTTAAGTGAAAACCAGCTGTCGTGTTTTCCAGGGGAGGCGCAGCATCCCTCGCTTCCCACTGAAACAGGCAACAGAGAGTTCACCTTAATATTCCCTACGAAGCATAGCCTCTGTCTGCTCCTTGGTGCCACTGCAGTGGGACGTAAATCTGGCACCTTTGGACTGGCACCCCCTGAGGAGACAATTAGATGAATAGCTAGGCACGCCTGGTCAGCAGAACACTAAGCTGCTTCCATGTGAACTGTAGCACTAAGCAGGATTTGGAAGGATAGTGAACTTTGAGATGTTCATCAGGGAGGGTCTCTGTGTGAAAGGCAGAGCGCAGCAGGACTTTGGTCTGGTCTGACTTTCCTAAGTTATCCAGACATGAACTCCTCACATGATTTATCTCCGCACTGCTAAATACATGCCTTGACCTTCCAAGCATACCATATCCATTTAACCTACGCCCTTGCTTCTCAGATCCAAATGTTTTTCATCACAAGAGCTGTGGGAGCTCTGGGACAGAAAAAGCAGTACTTCTGACAATGCAGGGACAAGGGGTGCTGTCAGATGGGAGGTAGCGTATATCAACATTATCTCTGGGAGTGGAGTTACAGCATCCGATGTCTGGCCCAAAGCTGGTCTCTTTTCTTTCCTCCCTTCCCAGGACCCCTCTGGTTCCCCAATACAAGTAAGGAGTTCCTACTTTTCTCTGGTGGGTTGAAGGATGGGCTGAGGCACTTGAGAAATTCATTGAAGCTGAGCTTCCAGTCAGCATTTTCATCTGACAGCTCAATGAGGGCATCTACGCAGAGTCCCCTGAAAGGAAACACAGTGGCATGTTCTGTACGGGGTTATACTAGGCTGGTCCCTGCTCTATTGGCTTCAGAGCACAGATGAGTAAAACTAGTAATAACTTGTAAGGTTCTGAGATGCCTGGCAGAAATGGCTTCTGTACGGAAACCTCAATGGATACAGACAAAAGAGAAATAGTCACAAAATACTCCCTGTCTGGCAAAGGGCCAGGAAGTGGGGGGATATTTGGAACCACAGGAATAGGACCCTGTTGACATCTACATGCTGTCACACAGGTAGAGACACAAGCACAGCTAACCACAAGCAGCCTGTTCTCCTCATTGTTTCACACAGTGGCAGACACACAGAAAAAGGGAAACCTCTCAAACTACGTTTTCAGGCAATGCTTGCACCAGCTCTAACTGCAGGCTGCCCATGAGCTGTGTTTTCCCACCATCTTCTTTGCACTGGATCTAGCTATCAGGCAAAAGGTGAGTAAGGTCCACTGGAAAGCTGATTTATTAGGAAATAAAAAAGATGACAAATTTTCTGTCACCCAACTCACCTTCTGGCTGCACACCTGTAAGATATAAAGCAAAAGAAGGTTGGAATACATGGCTAATGTGAAGGGTAGGGGTGGGACTGCTCCTTCTGCTCATATTCACACCTATTAATTAAGTGAGATTAATTAATTGAGAAGCCATTTCATGCACAGTCATCTTTGTCAGTGCAAGCCCTAACTGATATTTTCCAGGAGTGGATTTTCATGCCCCCTTCTACCACATCTGGCCCCCGGGCTCTCCTTCTGGCATCCTGTCCACTGCCCACCTGAGCAGCTTGTTGGTCTCCTGGTCCATGTAGGTGGTGATGTTGACAGCAGTCTCATTCTGCTCCACAAACTTCAGGAATTCAGTGGAGTCCAAGCGAGAATCACCATCATCAAAGCTCTATAGGGGAAGATGGGAGGATGCGAGAGGGTCTGAATTATCGGTTCAGGGTACCCCTTCCTTCTCCCCCTTCCATATGTACTTAGCATGTTTGAAGCTTCAGTGAAACAGGTTGCGTCATCCCTGTTTTGCACAAAGGACAGAGGCTCAGAGAAAAGCAGCAACATATTCATACTAGCATCAAAACTGGGAGACACGATCCTAGCCTTGTTCTCACCGATAAGCTACACTGCCTCTCATTCACCTCCTGCTGCTTGATTTATGGCTCTAACCCCATTTCTTCTCTTTGTTCCAGCTAGCTCTTAGCCTTCTTATATACCTCCTGCCTTAAAGCAGACCAGTTGCATTCAAGGAGGTGTCAGCTTTCCAATATGTGCAAATCCAAAGCTGTGCCTAGACTGTGACAGTGACAAAAGGGAAAATCACAGGAAGCGATTTTCTGCTGATCCCAAAGAAGGAACAATTTAATGCAACAGCACAACACATTGCCATCAACTTCTTAAGGTCTTGACAGGACTCCTGGCACTGAAAAGCAGAATTTTTAGCCCCGAATCCTGGCTGTACTCCCAAAGAAGTAATTGCATTTTGCTCTCCTGTTTGGAGATGTCATATCACAGCGCTGGGCACTCAGCAGGAACTGCTGGGCCCCCTCAGAGACAGCTGCATTGCAGTGAGGGGAAAATGAATTCTGCACACAGACTGCTGCTGGCTAATTCTTGCTGTGTGACTTGGGGCAGGTCACTGTGTCTCCTTGTGTGTGCTTCCAGGAACGCTGGAAGAGACACTGCCTGTTTTTACCTCTATGTGGTTCAGGAGAAACCTGCAGGGCTAGGAAAATTAGTCTGTGTGCTTTAGTCTGCATATAACTGCTCCACTAACATGTTTCAACTTCTACTAGACTTTGAAACCTCTTGTCCCGCTATTTCTTGTGAAAGTGGCCACCATTCCCTTAATGACCCAGACTCAGTTCAGTTAGTTTTCTTGCCTTTCAATGCTATGGTCTGCATTTACATGTTCCCCCAGAGACCCTCCAAAACAGAGCAGCTTCCCACTACCAGCCTCACTCCTTTTGAAATAATGTCCTTCAAGGTCATGGCCTGCCTGATGTACAACCCACATCCTAGTGATCCACACAAGTCAGGCTTCCAGGAGGGAAACAGCTTAATGACACATCTACAAACCTCCCCATCAAGAAGAAAAGGGAAAAGCTTCATGTCATCTTTGTCTCCAGTGTTTATTCCCTGCAGGGCAAGAATCAGGCCATTTGCAGGGCAGGCGTGCGGAGCCCCAGGACTGGGCACAGCAGAATGCCTCCAGTGACAGTGGACCCTCACTGGTGACACACATCAGTGTGTGTTTGAACCCAATTTAGTTTGCTTTGCTTGGATTTGTCCCAAGTTGTTCCAAGCTCTGAATTCTGCTTTAAAAGTATTTCAAAGCTTTAAGGATTGTTGATATGGTGGATTACCACCTGACAGAGAAGGAAATTCCCCCTTTGATCTGAGAAAAGGTACGGCTTTGTCATGGAAACTTTCACCCACTTGTGCCTGGGATCAGTGCTCCAGAAAAAGGGGGACAGTAAAGAGAACATGAAGCTGTCTGCCTCTGAGCTGCGGCCACGGGATTTCACCAGTGCCCCAACAGGCGTGGGGGTGGCAGGGTTGACCGGGCTGTGCCGTGGCAGTGGAGGAAGCCCGTGGCTGGCTCGTGTTTCAGTGAAGCCCATGGTCTGGGGAGGCTCTCTGTGAAGGCAGCTGGGGACAGCATGTTTGCAGGAGGAGGGACTGAGCAGCTCCACTCTGCAGGACGCTGCAGCTTTTGGATGCCAGCGGGGGTGCCTGAGGCAGTAGGCCACAAGTGGGTTTCCACAGACAGAGCAGCATTAATGGCTACAAAGGCAAAGATGCTCTCTGGAGCGCAGGGACCAGCTCCTCTGTCTCACCAGGGGGTGCCATTGCCATGGCAAATTTGCTTGCAGCGCTAACTCCTGTCAGGCACCATTAATCTCTTGCTGTCGACAGCTTATGATTTAAACACTCTCCCCCTTTCCCCACCTGCTCCTCCAGCTCCATCCTGAATGCTTTGAAGTCTTTATCAGGAGCTGGGCGTGAGGGGGAGGGACGAAGCAGTGCATGTGGCAGGAGCATGGGAGAAGCGTGTGATCTGCTGGTTACAAAAGGAGATGGGGATGGGCTGAGGGACAGACTGACAGGGAGGAGGGAAGACGAACGGGATTATTGCAGGGCTTGACACACACGGTTGGCTCCTCTCTCTCTGCAGAGCACTAGGAAACCGCCAGCTCTTGGCCACAACTAGGTCATACTTACTCCTTGCAAGCAAATATTCCGCTTGAAGCCCCCAAGTGTCCCCTATCCCCACCTCAACATGGCCTTGGGACCGTCTGGAACAAAGAATCAGCAGCCCCTGCCCCGGCTTCCTGTTCCTTCTACTTCCATTTCCAGCACTTTCACCCATCTTTTCTCCTCTGGCTATCTTTTGTGCCCTGAGATCAGTACTCCTCTCCCCTGCCACAGGCACACCTGGCCTGCCCTCCTCCTTTTTCCCAGGGCAGGTCAGATCCACAGGGATGCTCCAGGTCTGGGCTGTCCCATAGCCATGTCAGTGGCTCTGTCAGCAGCTGCTGCAGGCAGCCTGTAACACGTCATACTGTAGGATATACCAGAGCTTTCTGGCCCCTTGCTTCACAGGCCCATCACACACTGGGGCCTCCTGGCTGGAGACATGGCAGCTGCTTTGCAGTGACAGGGCAAGAAATGTTCTCTGGCCTCTGAGGCGGGCACTGCTATACTTGCCTTGAAATACTTGTCCAGGACTTCGCTGTAGTTGCTGCCCTTGGAAAACCAGCCGTCTGGGATAATCTCAGCTTCCAGCCACTGGATGACACGGCGACGAAGTTCGTCCCTGTCCGACTGATAGCAGACGACTGTCATGGGAGAAGGTGTAGCGGAAGGAAAAGCAAGAATGAGAGAAATGAAGTTGGCAGGGAGACCACAGAGAAACGACTGGAAATAAAACGCAGCGCGCCAGCCCTGATGGCAGGTTGCAGGCCCCTCTGTCCTTGGTCCTTGGAGATACTCCAGGGCCAGATCAAAGCAGAGGTGCCATGTGCTAAACGGCAGATGGGCTGTGGGTGACACCGTGTGGCAAAGCCAGAAAATGACACCCCTGCCAAACACCTGCCTTCCAGTCCTCAAAGCTTGCGGAATAACAACCTGGGGCTGACTCGTCTTGGTGTGAAGAGTCTCCAGATTGAGGGAATAAGGTGACTGACTGGCCCTGGACAGTGTCCCCAGGCTTCCCGATGTCAAGTACCAAAACTTCCATCCTCTGCAAGGGCAAAGACTAGACTGAGCAAGCCGCAGTCCCCAAGACTTGAATTTTAGAGCCTACTATCTCAGAAGATTTCGACTTGCCCACTCTGATTGGAAACGAGACGGGGTTAAGTTGGGCTTGTTCACAGCGCTCTCCATAGTCACAGGTTTCTCTAGGTGGGTATCACCTTGTGTGCTAATACTGAACAACGTATTTAGAAGCAGAACTGAAAGCCTAGATATTCTGGCTTCTGTGAGTCGTCACACCCACCCAGACAGAGATCAATCAAGCCAGAAGGGGAGTCGGTGTGCATTTGTGTTGCCTACACACACCAAGGATCTCCTTCCAAATCCAGTGACTACAATCACGACCGGACAGACAGATGAAATAAAAACCTGTAGGGATTCTGCATGTTTAAGGTTGAACTTCCCCGAAACTGCTTTGAGGTGGTGGCCATGCCCTGACACGGTCCTTTCCCTTAAGCCTGTACGAGGCTTTCCTCTCATCTGTCCTGGGATGCTGAAGTTGATGATTATACAGCTCCAGCAGTTAGAGGCCATGGATGCGAAAAGGGTCCCCTGATGAAGCACAGGCCATGGTCCCAAAATCCAGTCCAAGTACACAAGGCAATGCATAAGGGGAGAAACCAGGCACAGGGAATCAAAGAGACTTGTTGGCTGATGGGAGAGGTGGTTCAGCTACACCTCCTGACTCCCCAGACAATGCCCTTCATTATATAGTGCTGTCTCTCTGCCCTGAACCCATCGGTTAATCACTCCTGAAGCAAAGTCTCTTTTCAAAAGAGTGCTCTTGGAGTTAGGGACATAGCTCCACAGTTATCATGTCTTAGATCCCCAATGAAGTCTGCAAAAGCACGTCTCTTCCATCAGGCTGTGATGAACACAGCTTGTGTCCCTAGGGGCAAACTGGGTTTCATTGCACCTTGGACGTGCTCAGAGTCCCTGAGACATCCCAGCACAGTGAAGAGCCCAGGAGATGTATGAGCTCTGAAAGGTTACCCAGGAGTAAAGAGCTGGGCAATCATATTTCAGCTGATGTATCAACTCAGGCTCTGCTACAGCCAGTGCAGAGGTATGACTTTGACACAGAGCTGTGCAACTCCCCCAGCAGACCTTCCTCCCCATCTCTTTTCCCAAATGCATACAGAGGACCCAGCCATGCAAGGAGATAGACTCACCTGGACTTGCAGCTGGATTCTCAGACTTCTTTTCTGTTAATGAAAGACAGAAGAGGACATTTCTGATGCAACATGAAGCAATACGAACCTCTTCCCACCCTGGGTGTCACTTGGGCAAGAGAGAAGAACCTGGGAGTCTTCAGAAACATGAGGGCCTGGAACATCTGTCGCCCCGAGGGGAGACTGAGGACTGTTTAGCCTGAAGAAGAGAAGGCTTAGGGGCAATCTTATCAACGTTTGTAAATCTGATGGGAGGAAATGAAGAAGACTGAGCTAGACTCTTCACCATGGTGTCCAGTGACAGGGCAAGAGGCAGTGGGCACATATTTATACACATGAAATTCTGTCTGAACATAAGGAAACAGGTTTTTTTACTGTGCGGCTGGTGTGGGGGTGAGTTAAACAGCCCTACCATTGAGACAAAATCCTTGCTCCTGAAGTTCTTGAGGTTCCTCATGAACACAGATGGCAGTATGGGCTTTGGGGGTTTATCCTGAGAGTCTGACCTTTCCTCAGCAACCTGCCTGGCTGAATCCATGAGCTCAGAGAGAGGCAGGCAGGAGCAAGAAGTTGCCCTGCTGTCCTGAGTGCCCTCATCCAGCATCCCAGAGAGACAATAGCTCCAAGATCCCACCACAGCCAAGGTGTCAGGGTTCTGAGGACACTAATGAGGGCCTCCATCCACACTCCCTACCCATGAGCCCAGGGGCTCCGTTTCAGCTGATGTCTCGGCCCCTAGTCCTTGGCTGGGATTACGTTGTAGGTATGCCTGTCTCCAGCTCTGTCGCGACCATTCCCATACCTGCCATAGACCCTGTTGATCTAGGCCCTGACCTGGTGACTGTCTTCCCACCTTGATCTTAGACCTACTATAGACCACATCACTACAGACTTGTCTGGCAATTACTGGCCTGTGCCCGATTCTGGTTACCGTCACCAGACCTCATTTTGTGGCTTGACTTCAGGCCTGCTTCATAACCACAAACTTGCCTGGTGACCTGGACTCTTGGTTGAACCTGACTACCATTCCCAGGCTTGCCCTGTTTATCCTGCTCAGCTACTGTGGGACAAGGTCCTGGCTGGTGAAGACTCTGCCTTGCCTTGTTATCATGCTCGGCTTCCGACTCTCCCTCCCTTACAGCGTAGCTGGCCCTCATCGCCGGGATTACCTTTACAGTGGCCATCGTAATCCACCTGGATCTTGGAGCCAGTGAGGCAGGCATCACGGTGCAACTCACAGTGGTTCAGGTACGTCTTGCCATTGCTACCGCACACAGGCCTCTTGTGAGGTTTGCATTGCTGTGAGAGAAGCCAAAGAAGACAGCATTTTACCTGCCTCTTCGGGACAGCTAGAGGGAGGCAGGTGAGTCCCAGCATCAGCCCAAGTCAACAGAAGCCCTTGACACAGCCTCGTTGGTCCAAAAGGTGTTTGGAACAGGCTGAACCCACCCATCATCACCCCGGAAAAACCTGCACAGAGAAGTCTGTGGGTGTGCGTTCAAAGGCTTTGCTTTATCCCAGCATCTGTCACCACCACCACAACAGGAGCCTTCCTGAAAGCAGAGCCCAGCAGAGAAAATCAGTGCCCAGCATAAATACTGAGCATAATCCTGCAACTGCTGCTCTATGTGCCATGGACATGCCTGCCCGGAGGTGTTTCTGTGAATCTGTTCTGTGCACCTCTGCTTGCTCAGCTCTGTTGCATCTTTTTGTAGACTCCGCTCCACCTTTCTGTAACCGAATGCAGAATAAGCCATCAGCCACGAGCAAACAGCACAGCCTACAGCAGACGCAGAGTTCACCGGTGCCACTGTTCAGGCTGTGGGCTTCCTTCTCCCATCCCTTTCAGTCTGGCCAAGCCTACCCAGAGTGACAGACTCTCTTCCTGTTAACGGGGCATTTCACTCTCCAGTCCCCAGGCTGGCCACGTCAGAGCTGCAGGCTCTGAGGGAAGTGGGAACAAAGAGCCACATGTCCATTCCCAGGAGCCAGGCAGGAATGGTTTGAAAGCAGGGCAGAGCAGAGTAGGGAGACAGTGTGTCTCTACAGCTGGGAAAGACTCTTCTAATCATCTCTGGCTCCCTGCTGGATGGAGCTATTCATCCTCACAGCACTCTACCACAATTATTTCCATTTTACAAAAGCTGATTTTTAGTAGGGTGCTTGTAACCTCCTCAAACAAGATGCCAGTGAGGGCAGGCTTTCTTGGAGCTCGCAGACCACTCCCTAGGGTGCCCTCCAAAGCTAGCTACATATCAATACCCTACTGGGCTTTCCCAACAAAAGACCTCCAGCCAAGTCTCCTGTGAGTGTGAAGACCCTAGGCAGTTATGCAAGCAGCACAGCTGCAAGCCCCAGACAATATCTACCCTACAGGGCTCTTCCCCCACACTACACTGGGAAAGGCCCTCCTGTTTCAAGAGCCAGTGTGAATTTGCAGCTGCTCCAAAACAGCCGTAGCCTCATCCCATCATGAGATCCTTCCAGCGACTAAAACCCAGCCGGGGGGCGATGGTGGTGACACCCGTCCCTGATGCAGAACCTGTGCTGCCCTCATACCTCAATGCAGAGGCAGGTGGGCTCTCCCTTCTCAGTCACTGCACACTCCCGCCCAGCTCCACAGAAAACATTGGCACAGATCTTGGATTTGCTCCTTGGCTCTTCCTGCAAGATACAAAGAAAGAGACACAAAATACATCAAGTTACCAGGAAGAGCAGCAAAACAGCTTTAAAAAATAACACATTTAACTTGTAGATTGGACCAAAGAGCACCAAGGTGGTAAGGAACAGATTATAAAACAAGAAAGACATGACTGCAATAGATGGACAGCTCAGACAATAACCAGGAACAGACACAAGAGCTAGGGCTACAGCCCCAGCAAGAGAGGGCTTCCTTGAGGTCATTCCTGGACAATCACCTAGGACAACTGGAGCAAACATGAGCAAGAGAAAGTCTAGCATGAATGGCAAGAATAATTCGCTCATGCCAAGGACTGCCATCTTCAAAATCTTTTTCATGGAGGGTAGAGAGCAGAAATGTCTTTGCTTGAAACATTTAAGAAGAAGGTGAACATAACCCTGGAGAAAGGTGTGATACCAAACAGGCAGAAAAAATTGCCGTCGGGCACCAGATAATGCCCCTGTCACAAAAAAAACTTCACAAAACTACATGACCCATTATCTTGCCTCCACTGGTCAAGATTAAACACTTCAAAGGAAGAAACACTGTCATGGATAATTATACAGCAACCTTCTCTGAGAAAATTTCTTCTGGTTCCTGACAGCCAGCAGTTGACTTATGCCCTGCAGCACAATTTATACGCTTTAAAGTTTTCTCCTAGCCAAAGTCATCAGAAGTATTCTTGTTGTTCACATAACTGTCAAATCCTTTTTTTTGAGTCCCACTGCGTTCCCAAACTGGTGACACTTAGCAGGGAAGATTTCCACAGGTTAATCACGTTTTCAATAAAACCAACATATACTTTTATCAGTTTAATCCCTTTTTTCCTTAGGCTTTCAAAAGAGGAGATGGTTCCAGGGGTTCAGAGTTGGGACACCCTGGTTTAATTCCCTGCTTTGTCATTAATTTCCTTTGTGACTCTCATTTCATCTAACATTTTCCACCTGTACATTAAGTATCTGGTTCAGGCTAGCCAACTGGCTTCCTCAACAGTTTTGTATCAGAGACAAAAGATTGAGGAATGTAAAATAACCAGTGGGATAGGTCAATCACATCTGCTGTGACTCTTCTGTCTAATATACAAAGCGTTTTTTTACCTTCTCATCTGAGTATTATTCTTAACCTCTGCTCATTTGTGGTATCTTTGTACCTCCATTATATACTTTTGAAAGTAGGTGATCAAAAAGGAGCAGAATTTGCCTGAGGAGCAAGCATTATTGATACATTTAGTAACAAATGCTGAGCACATTTTTTTCTCCTATTGCTTCTTTATCCTAATTTGGGTTTTTTTGTTTTGCTTTTAAACCACAGTTTCGCAGTGAGTTGCTGTCTTTACTGAGCAGCCCGCAGTGACAGTCAGATCATTTCCTGAATGACCTTGCCCTGGTCTTCAGAATATTTTGTCTGCCGGCCTACTGCACAGTCATCAAGCCCAAGAAGGTCTTTTCAAAGCACTACAGGATTCCCTCCAGGTTCACAGAACGACAAACACCTTTCTTACTCTCTGCAAATGTTCCTATCTTGCTGCTTATCCTGTAAAATAAAAATATAGTATTCAGACACACCAGTCTTAGCTCAGAAATGTGCAGTGTCACAGGCCTGCTCACCCCATGAAGACAGTCAAGAGACTGTCCTCCCATTGCTCTTTCGTCCTCCTTTCACGTATCATTTCTGAGCTATGAAAGACACTCTGCCCCTTCTGCCGCATCCACCTCTCTTTAGTTGCCTTCTGGTGGAGGGCTGGGGTAAATGATCTAGGCGCTTCTGGGGTGGGATGGAGCAACATGAGCGCTTCACCACACAAAGCGACCTCACACAACTTAGGGCAGGAAAGGAAGAATAACTCATTTTGCAAAAAGCACAAAGAAAAAACAAATTCTCCCAGGCTGGAGTCTAACTAGGGCACTCACACACCTAAAATGCACTGTAGATACCTAAGTGCTGATCCATTTAAAGGGTTTGGAACAACATGCCCATCCCTTCACTGAGCCAAAGACCATAAAAACCAAAAAAGAGCTAGACATGGCTTTGAACTGCCACCCACCAAGGTCTGTAATCCAGGTGCCTGGCAATAGATGGCAGTACTCTGCCTCTCCTTACCCATGGCCAGGCAGGACCACCAGCAGCAAGCTCCCAGCTGTGCCCACCGATGCCAAACCTGGCTCTTGCCTCCTGGCCTGAGAATTACAGCACTGCTACAGCCACAGCCAGCCTCGGCAGGTGTCCGCAGGGACCAAGCTTGGGATGCAAGACTCTTCTCCCCTCAACAGTTTGCTGGAAACCAGGCCTGTGACGCGACCGTCCTGGCCACAGCTCCCTCCCTGTACTGCCAGAGCCCAGGAGCAATCCCACAGCTCTCCCACTGGGACCTGGGGTGGGGATGCTGGCAGGGTGACACCGCCAGAACAGCCTCCTGCCAGGCTAGGAGGGCCACGTTACTCTGATTTTTCTTATTAATCAAAGCAATATGGTTTGCCAGTTGCTGCTTTTTGTTGTTTTAAGCTGTCCTAGGCTGGCAGTGGGTCGGAGCTGGTTGCCACGTCCCGGCACGGCTGTCTCCACCCCGGGGGTTTGCCAGAGAAAGAAAAGAATTGAGCTGCTCTGCCTGCCTGCCCTCTCACTCTGGCACAGGGTTTCTCAGACTCAGCATGCTCATCCTCCCTCCCGGCAGCAGTAGCTGTGGCAGGAGTTACCAGGCTGGGTGCTGGCTCCACCTTTAGTAAAAGCAGCTCTCAGCGTCCACCCCAGTTCCCAGAGCAGTAACTCAGCTCCCTGTGCCCTCCACTCTTGTAATGCTCGCCCCACAAACTGTATTTTCTCCACCTACAACCTACAAACCATAGCCCCTTCCACTCATATGCCCCCCTCCCAAAATCCCCGAGACCCTCACCTCCTTCTTTTACCAGACATCACCTCTACTGCTCTACACGTACCCTACCCGGCATCTGCAACCTGACCCATCACTGCTGTGTTGCAGGTCGAGGTGTGCTCTTCTGCCAGGCGATAGCAGCTGCTGCTGCAGATCCTGCCTTCATCTCCTGCAAGAGCCAGAAACATTTTCCTCCACCAGCCTGCACACAGATGAAGTTAGCAGTTGCCACCGCTACCGCTTGGTACGGCCACACAGCTCCAAGGTGGTTCACGGCATACCGCAGGGTGGGAGCTCTTTCTAGCTGCTCCCAGCCACCTTCCCGGCAAATGCCCGAGTCTCCTGTGTGGAACTGGGAGTGTAACAGAGATGGCAGTGGATGAATGGATGAGTATGGTGGGGGTCTGTGAATGAGGCTTTATAATCTTCACTCCTGGTTCTCTGGCAACCTTCCAGGTGCTACTAGCTGAACTAGTTTCTTGTGAGAGGTATTCTGATCTTACCTTGGACTGTGTCATGTTTGCTCTTTATAAAGCTCCATCTGCTGGAGTCATGCGAGTAAGCGTGGATAGCAGCTGCCACTTCAATATTAAAGAGCTCATCCTCGCACGTACCATGTAAAAGCTGAAAACATGAACTGCGAAAGTTTAAATGCAAGGTCACACACAGAAAAGACTCCACAGTGTTTCAGTGTCATTGCCCTTAAATTAATTTCAGGATTCAGGGACTGGCATCATGGTTTTTACACTGCTTCCTCCCTGTGAGCTGTCATTGCCTTTTCTGTCCCCGTGGGCTTGGGAAGTGTCACTTGTCCCTGTGCACAGTGCGCTCAGGCAGGCGGAAGGGAAAGGGCAGAGACTCGTTATTAATTGCTGCACGGTGGCATTTACACTGCAAGCCGTGACAAGGCACGGCTCTCTTCTGCCTTGGGTAAGATGCCCAAGCTCTCTCTGTTTGGGCAATGCTTTTAATTACTCCTCTGCTGCCCGGAGAGCAAGCAGGAAGGTGTAAAAGCAGCAAGCACAAAGCCAGGGCAGGAGAGCCTGGATTCCAGAGCATCTGCCACGGCACAGGGGCACTCCCGATTCTTCACCCCACGGCCTGCACAGAAGCAACGACCTCCCTAGACATCTTCTTGGGCAAAGACCACGGAGAAAGCTGCTCACCACGGCTCACGGGCCAGAGACTCAGGGCGGCCGGGCAGCATCACGTACGCATAGCCCAGACCGTCTGCCGAACGGGGACGGGAACGCACATTGCTTTTGCGGAGCCGGGAAGTGTAAACCCATGGATGAAGGGTTCTTGCATGCAAACGGGCAAGCGCCAAGCAGAAGACCTGAACTGACAGCGCAGCGAGCCACACGCACTGTTTCTGCCTCAGCTGTTGCTTCCTGAGGAACAAGGAGGAAAAAGAGACATTTCCGAGGTATCTGCGGGCGAGAAAGCCTGCGGCAGCGCTGATGCTGAGGGATTACCATGGCAACCGGCAATGAGGGGCCTCAAGGTGGAAAGCTAAAATTAGGCAGCGGGAAGGGGCTGTTTCTCCTATCTAGCAGCAACCGGCGCTGAGGAGTCGGACCCCCAACACAGCGTAAGCACGGATGTCGGGAACATTTCCGAGCCCCCGCCTGCGTCTGGATGTCCGGGACCAAGCGTGGCTCAACACACCGACACATGGTGCCATGTCTGGGTCTGCATGGGGTCCCGAGGTCCTGTGAGCTGCCGTGCCTGCTCCATGCTGATGGGACTGCATGAAAACACTGCGGTGTCTGCAGCAAGATATATGTGTGACCGCACGCATGAGGGAAAAGAGGCATTGTGGCTCCTTGGCTTTGCAAGGGAGCTGCTCGCTGTGGCTCTCCTTTGGCTGCTCCCTCCCTTGGCTCCTGAGCCACCACTGCCAGGTGTCACTTGGTGGAAATGGGGACTTTCCCAACCAACCTGTGAAAGCTGAAACCATTAACAGTTCAGCGACAAAACACCTCTGTAAGGAAGAACAAGCTTCCACCTGGAGAGAAAAGCTGTGCAAGCAGCTGCACGTCTACAGTGCCCCACTGCCCGAAGGGAGCAGCAGGGATTTCTGCTATTACGCATGCTCTGGGAAACGAGCAGGGAGACCGCCCTGCTGCGAGGTGGGGAGTTAATGTGCTTGAAAACAACCCTTCAGATTGCTTTTTGTTTTCTGCACATCCTTCCATACAAAATCTCCTCTTGGAGATCTCAAAAGTCTCTTTTCTCAGAAGCCCATGCTGCACTGGAGAAACACTACCCGCCATCCTGCTCCTACTGATACGACTAAAAAGCTTTTCTGCTATCAGTAGCAACTCTAGGTCTTTTTCCTCTTTTGGCATCAGTTTGTGGCAATCCATAAAATGACTTGACCCCTCACATAATGCTCTGTGCTGTTTGCTGTAAAATCAAGGCTTTGCATTTTTGCCCTGCCTGATGTACAAGGAAATCAAAGTGCTCTAGAGTTGTAGCACTGAAAGCTCCTCTGGGAGGCAATCCCATGTATTATACAAACTTGAGTACTACAGATAAGGCAAAACTGAAGGGCACCAAAATGATGTCTGGGATTGCGAGGCTTGCACAGATTCTCATGCCTCAGGGAAGGCAGCAGCAAAAGCTGGGAGGAAGTTTTCAAATATAACCAGTACAACTCACAATAGACTCCCTCCATGCAGCTTTGCAGCTATGTATTTCAGCCAGTCCTCCCTGTGTCTTCCCATCCACATCCCTTTTGCCTGTTCCCTGCCATGACTGACACAGGAGTAGGGATACAAGGGGTCTCCGAACGTGCCAAGGTGCCACCTGTAAACAGCACTGCCTGCACAATTTCTAAACCAACTCAACATCCAGCCACAAAACCTAGCACTTTGTTCAGCTGTTGTCTTGGCAATGTTTTCTCCTCACTGCAGAAAGATTTGGAGACAGGAGGTGCTAGGCCAACAATGCAGAAAGCTAATACGAGAAGCCACATCTCCCGATTCCCAAACCTCCTTTCTCCCATCATGGGGCTGGGAGAGAGAAGCACTGTGTTGTGCTGTGATATCCAAAGAGAGGGCTGGGCAACAGAGCAGCTCAGGGTTGGGGGGGAAAAATCAGGAAAACTTAGCAACTCCTGTACAGAGATGGCACTGAGAAAGCATTTGGCTTGTGCATTTCATCCCATTATCCAAGCGTGCTTCCAGGCAAAACGGCTCTTTCGGCAGCCGCACGTTTTGCTGGAGGGCACACATGGGCAGGCAGCCTGTCACCTCCCGCCATTTGTGCCGCCGGCTCTGGCAGCACATTTGTCCCGTTGTTCTTGTTTGTGACTAACAAGCTAAGCGCTCATCCCTCCCCACAAACCTGACCTAATTCCTGTGGCAGCTCCCTGGATCCTCTAACGCGCTGGTGTGATGGGGCGGAAATTTGGCAGCAGCGTAAACTGAGCAGATTAGCGTGAAAGGAGTAGGCACCCCCGACGATGGGTTTGCCATAAATAGATAGGTCAGGCAAACATTGCAATTTCTCTTCCCTAGGGCTATTGCCTCAGGACATCTGCAGACTCTGGAAGAAACCCCACGCAAATTACCCTTAAGTCTGACTTGCAAGGTTTGATTTTCATTTGTCAAAGATAAGACGGAGATAAGCCCAGTGTGAGGGGATTGAACCACATCTGATTCCCAGTTCGGCTCTCTGATAAAAACCTACCCCCCAGGACATCGCTGCTATTCAGAGGGCACAGTGGGCTGTGGAATGATCCTTATCCTCTACTCTGGAAGGAAACCTGCCATCAGAGCTTGCTGTACCCAGTGGTGCAGGGTCACACCAGGACCCAGCTGCACACTTCCTCAGGTCTGGTGCTACCCAGTCCCAAACTGGCACCCTCTGGAGCCATCCCCCCCCGCAGGAGCTCCCTCTCCCTTACCTCTGGGAGGCACATAGTACATGTCCTGTGCCTCAGACCAGCAAAGGTGTTGATTGGCAGCTCAGAAGGCCCGAAAACAGGCTGTCCCCAAGCTAGTTATTTAAAAAGGCAAAGAAAATATGTTTGTGAGGCAAAGTCTGGACCAGTGCTGGATTCCCCAAGGCACTGCGACCAGACACATTTGACAGCATTAACAATATCCTATTTGAAGGGTGTCAGCATGAGGTCTACACTGGATACACCATTAAAACTTCAGGATTCCTCCTCCCCCAAATCCTAAAGCCGTCCTGCGAGCAGCAGAACTAATGAAGCCCAGTTTCCAACAGCTCTCTGCACGGCCTGTCTGTCAGTTAGTTACAGGGCAGCGTATGGACTCCTTCTTGGGGAGGAGGAGGGGGGGGGGGGGGGATGTCTTTGCAGGCCCCTCTCATTAAGCCAGTCACCTAGAGTCAAAAAACCAGCTGGATCCCATTATCTTGGAGGCCTCCACCGCTTTATCAGCTGTGGCGGAAACAGGCTGATAGATTCAAGACTCACTGGAGGCGAGAGACAGGCGGGCACAGACAGCCTGCTGACATAGCTTTGCTTCCTTAGGGAACCAGACTGCAATTCCTTTGCAGAGCCCCATGAAACACCCCTCTGGCTCAGCCTCTTGTCTCAGCACCACTACGGCTCACAGCCCTGGGGGCAGGTCCTCATCCCCGTCCCCCTGCCGTGACTCCAGCACCCTTTAGCCTCCCCCACACTGACCCTCATCCTCCCTCCCCAACGTTTTCCTTGCATTGGAGGACAAACCCCATCTCTTCTCTGCTTTCAACCATCCCTGGGAGCTTTCACTACTCAAGTATTTCAGCCAGCTGCAATCCAGGGCTGCGAACAGCCCTCTGGACACAGCGCTGGGAGCTGCCACGCTCCCTGCGGGATGCCGGCTACAGAGGAGCACATGCCCCAATCCAGTCCCCAGTCACCACCCCCCTTCCCAAGTCTCTCCCTGTATCTCTTCCTATTCTGAGCCAACATCCAGGACTGGCTCACTAAGTACATCGCACAACAAAATGCAACTCCTTAAAGGCTTTTGAATACTTAATAGATGAATATTTAATGGCAGCTGACTTTTGCTAAGGGGAAACAAGCCAGACTATACGTCTCTGCCCATGCTGGGAATCAGGGAATGTTCCCAGAAAACCTGGATGCAGAGACAAGCAGGCAAGAGAGGAAGGGACCTGCACCTCTGGGACGTCACAGGAGGCTCCCTCTCTGCAAAACCCATACCTCACCCATTTGTGGGTAACCATTCCTGCCTTGCTGGCTGCTCAGTCCGTGATCCATGAACCAGCCGTGTCCATCATATCAAAGCGTTGAGCGGGAGAGTGGTGAGGCTCTAACTGACCTCTGCGATGAGAGGAGCCCATCAAGTCGGCAACGTCTGCATGAGGCCATAGAAAAACAACATTGCCCATGGCAGCCTGGTTGTGGGTATTTGTCCATGGCTCTGTCAGGGAGATGAAGGCGTCTGATGCTACTACTGCCGCAAAAAAGACTGCTGTGGCAGTATCGCCTTGCAGAGACTGGCGGGGTGGATACAGAGAGCTCTACCTCCCCACTGACCCCAGTGGGTATATGGCCTGGCCCCCCGACAGGGACTGCAGCACAACACACCAGCCGTAGCTTTCTCATGTCCCACAGCGAGCAGGCAGGAGCTGGTGCCTGCAAGGAAAGGGAAGCAGGAATTGGGAGGAAGGAGGCTTTTCTCCCCACAACCTAATCAAGAGGAGAAAGGCAGCTGCCAAACAGCTGATTTCTCTTACAGCGCGATGCTGCTAACAGTTATGGAGCCAGGCACACCTCTCTCGGGGACTCCACTGCGTGAGGACTCTGTTTTCCCTTTTAAGCTGGAAGGAATGTCTGTGCTCTGGCCCCCACAACCTCATATTTTCCACCACAAGGCAATGACCGGTGAGGCCCCATAAGGGGAACAATGACATGAGAGTCTGGGGAAGAGGAAATCTCTACTGCAAACAAGTCTGGAAAATGGCTGCTAGAAGGAAGGGAGCTTGTATCTGGCAGCACTCTCCCGGCTGCAGCCTCGCTCTGCCGCTCATCCTAAAACCCCCCTTGCACTCACAGCCTCAAAAATGTAACGGCTCCAGACTGCACTCTCTCTTAACACTCTTCCCTCTGCCCATCCCTGCAGTGCTTCTGGAAGAAGGGGCTGGATTCCCTCCTGCCGCATCACACGGTGAAACTGCCAGCTCCTTTGCAGCCACCAGGAACTTTGCTAGCACTGGCTGCCGGCGAGGCACGGAGGCAGGAGATCAGAGACTGATTTGTGCACGCCAAGCCAGCTGGAGAGGCTTCAGCTGTGAGCAGGGCAGAGTCAGTCCCACGGGAGGAGAGGAGGTGCTGCTGCTGCTGCACCGCAGTTCTCAGGGGGAGGAATCCAGTTAATCACTTTGTGTTTGGATAAGAAAATAACCGTTGCACACAGGGAAGGATCTTGATGCACATGAAAGGTCCTACATGAAGTTAGTCCCACAGGATTTGTGGGATGAGATTGGTATCATACTCCTCATGTGACAGACTGAAAAAGAAAGGCCCAAGGGAGGGGATTTGCTCAAGAACTACCAGAAGACAGCAGCTCAGTTCCCTTTGCTCCCTGGTCCGGAGCCAGGACCACTTCACAGTCTGATACACAAGTCACACTCCTCATTGAGGCATGACTCTCCTTCCCAGACCCTGAGTGCCCTGGGCCAGACTCTGTTTTGCCATGGCTGGGCTTCTGGGAACCACAGTTCTCCATCCTGCTTTGTTTAAAATAAATATAATTTTTTAAAAAAATAATAAAAACAACACCAGCATTGACTCCTGACTTTCAAGAGAAGGGGGCCGTCCTGTACATGGGTAGCACATGAGACAAGTCACAGCACCTTAGGAGTGGTCAGGAGGGTGTGAAGGAGGAGGATGAGGAGGAGGATGAGGAGGTGTTCCTTCTCAGGGCAGGCAAGCAGAGGTGGAGGACTGTCCCTGGCCTCCAGACTGGAGCAAAGCTGTGGAGCACAGACTCCTCCTAGCAATTAAACACAGACAACATCACCTCTCTCCTTCTCCAAGCACACCCAGGCTCAGCAGTAAAAGGAAGGTTTCTCTGCCAACTGGCATTTTCCCAAAGGCATGCTCCTTCCCTTTGCAGGACACAAGAAGTCCAAGTCCACAGAGCCCAGCACCAGAGCCCTCAGATCATCTGCCCCATTTTGGGATGCACTTGCTCAGCAGCCCCCCCCCCCCATTACCCAATCTGAGGCGGTTTGTGTCATATACAGACTCAAAAGTTCCATTTCAACCCCTAAATCTGTGGTGACCCACACTCTTTCTGCATCATGCCAGTTCCTCTTTTTCCATCCTTTGTCCCCCTAATTTCCCACACTCAGAAGTCCTGCAGATTTTACTGGTCCTCCCAATAAGTTTTGTTGCCTCTTTTTCCAGCCAGCTAGAATGATTTATTTCTGAATAGGATCCAAATCTGGCACATTTCTCAGCCATCACCTGACTCCAAAGGAGCGAAGGGAAGAGCGAGCTAAGCAGCTGGAGGCAAGTTAGGATTTACAACCCTATGGCATCTCCTCACCTCTTCCAGTAACTGGATACACAAGAGGAACATAGAATGCAGGAAATGCTGAGGTTTACCAGCAGCCTCTGGCTTCTTGCGCAAGAGATCTCAGTAGTTTTGTTCCCATCACTAATGCAATGGATTTGGCGATCCCTCTTCCCAGCTCTGCGTGTTGGTCCTTCTTTACCCGCCTTCTACCGCAGCACATCGCAGAAAAGCAATGGAAATCACGGTGTGATTGGAGGGAAGCACTGAGTCAGCCTCAGTGTGGGAGGGAGAGTGAGAACAGAATTGGACATAAGCCGGTTTTGCACTTCCCATCTTCTAGACTTGGTCAAGGACTTGCTCGGCTCCTTGTTAATGCAGAGCAGCTTCAGGGCTGCTCCACCCAATGGCTCTGCTGGAGATGGCTCTGCAAGAGCAAATCCCCAGGGGACAGTGCTGTCACAGTCATTCCTCTCCTTTGAAGCTTCTTTACCATATGAAAAGTCATGAGATCCCCTTTACACAGTGGGAACAGTGAGGAAGGGTCAGAATAAACCCCATTATTGGGCATTATTTTGTCTCGACAACTTTTCTTGGCCCATGGTATTGACAGAGCATCCCCTTTCTGAAACCAAATAGTCAGGAATCGTTATCAGACTAATGGGAAAATCTGAAAATAGAAGTGAGGTAAAACAAACCTGCAAGGGGGAGAATTTTGGGAAGTCTCGGGAACTAACCTGGAGTCTGCTTATCAGTGGTACATCTGTCAAAAAGACACAGCTCCATCAAAGGTTAAACTGTGTCCCTGTAGCCAGAGGGAGCTGAAGGCAAGTCTGCCAAGGCTCTGTCATACTACAACCTTCAAAATGCAAACTAGGATTTCAGGAGGTGGGCAGATGCAAAGAAAGCTTTCTACGTTCTCATAACCTCAGCTTTTACTCCTGAAGACCTAACAACTGGCAGAAGGGCGTGCGCGCCTACTCATTAGTATTGGAAAGAGGAGAGGAAAAACACTGCTGTAAAAACTAAGTGAAAATCCTTGCTGCAAGAGGAACATGGGGAGAACTGCACAAGCATACAAACTACACGGAGACATGTGCATGCGTTTTTCTCTGCTCTCAAACATCACATCAGCAACAAGCAAATGCAATTAAATGGCAAGGGCACTCACCCCACAGCCCCACACTGGGACCAGAGAGTAGCAGTGTTGGGCCATCCAGGACCCAGCACAAGGGGAACTGTGACCCCTGAGTTATGACCAGCTACTTCTTTTCAACCCCTGCTGCCCCTGTTATCCCCCAGAAAGCCTCCAGCCCAGGCACCGGCACCTGAAACCGTCCCTGTGCGGACCTAACACCGTTTCACACCTACCCTGAAGAGGCTTCCCCTGCGATAGGGAAAGCGCTGTAAGTCTCTGTGACTTGCGCTTAATGGCTGACCTCTTTACTGAGACAGCCAAGAGGAAGCTCTGATAAGGCAAGAAGGCCATGAGAAAATTGGTTGCATCACTATGAAATATGCTGTAAAATCCAGTCACTATGGTAACTGCCACAGCTGGGAGGAAATAAGAAAAATTCCGAGTGTTTCCAGCCCTCCCATGGATGCCCCAAGGATAGGTATCGCCCCGCGCTAGCAGTGCCCCAGCCACCTGCAGTCCCTTTGCCCCTGCACTGCTCCCTGCAGCTCATGCTGAACCTGCTCTCGCTCAAGATGCTTGGCCAAACACCGAGGCTTTTTCTTAGGCAAACTGATTGTGCTTACATCTGTGTGTCCTTGCGGGTCCCCCATCTCATTCCTGATTTAACCCAGCTTAAACAGAAGGGGAACAGGAGATAAACTATGCTGTGTGGGCTATCAGTGAGAAAGACGGATGGTATTTCCTCGACACATCCCTCCCCAACCTGTTAGCTTACAATTTGTTGCTCTCATGATATACCTGTTACAACTATGTTCCCTTTCACAGTAGCAGAGCAGTATATAAAATGAAGGGTAAACGTTAACTGAGTAGTGAATAACCTCTGCTGTGCTCATTAGAAGTGGCACACCTCATACCCACGCGCGTAGTCTCAGGGAAGCAGACTCGATCACCTGCACTTCTCCTGGAGCAGAGCTCCCCGTATCACCCCATGGCCTCCATGCCAGGCTGACAGCACTGACTCGCCAGCACTTACAGCCCAAAGACAACTCTGATTAAGAAACAAGAGAAGTGATTATTGATTTCCTATAATTCCTAAATAAGGCTGGGTAACATTTTTCAGACAGAAAGCTAATTCACTAGAAAACGCAATTTGAGGTTGACCAAAACTATTTGGACATTTGTGCCTAGTTCAGGGAACAGCTTTGATTCCAAAATTATTTCTAAAATGAAGTGAACTATCTTCCTTTTTTTGTTTTGAAATATATTTCACAAAGTGTTGTATGTAAACTTAAAGGTCAAAGAGAACAAAATAAAAACGTGTTTTTGATAAGCTTAGCAATTTTTTCTTTGGTCAGTCCTTTTTTTCTATTAAGAATAACAAATGAATTTCAGCTGACCTGAAATGAAATTTTTGGTTTGACTCTCTGATTCCACTAGGGAATTAGAAAAAAAAATAAAAAATTATTCCCATGGCTTTATTCCTAAAACATCGTTATTTGGTGTCTAAAGCAACCTATCCTTCTCATTCTTTCATCTCCTTCCATCTGGCTCTTCATGACCGTGTCTGGAAATAACAAAGAACTGTTGCAGACATCTCTCCCCCTCTCTGCAATCATGGAATTTTTTCCTGTCTAGTTGGGAAGACTGTTGATGCTGACTCCCATGGCTTGACTTTAAAAAACAAACAAACAGAAAAATAAGGCTACAGCTCCATTTGGTGGTTATGATAACCCAGATAGATGTTGCTTCAGGGAAAGCATCTTCTCCTCTGAGTCACTCCAGCAAAGCAAACAGCACTTATTTAACAAGGCAGCTGCCAGTCCAAATCATACCAGGGCTGCAAACACCATTCTCCATCCCTGCTCTTCTCTGGTCCCATCTCAACCACTCAGTCCCGTCCCATCGCTTCCCATCCCTCAGACCCCGAGCATCCTACGCTTGCCTCCTGGCCAAGACACGCAGGGAGCGCTAGCAGTTCTCAGCAGAGGAGAGTAGATTTCCCTGGGCTGGCACCAGCCAAACCCAGCTGGTAAGCTAATGGGCGTCAGGAGGTTTGCGCGCAGAAGCTCAAAAGGCAGGCTGATACCCACGCAGAGAGAAGCAGAGAGCGCCCAGGACTCATGCAGAGACAACACGGCACTGCCTGCGGCTGCGGAGCAGGTGCCTGGGTCCTCTTCCCAGCTCTCGTTCCCTGCTGGGCAATTTCAAGAGACTTGCTGTCGTTGCCTATACATGCACCCAGAGGTGATGCAACTTGCAGAGATGTAAAGGACCTGAGCACATCACTGCAGTCACTTAAAAACAGGGCTTTTGAACTTCAGTAGGCTATCTGGCCCCAAACCAATAAGGGCAGGCAACCAGCGCCAGCCAGATACAATGACAATGACCCAAGCGCTTGCCCATGTCTCTTCTCTCGCTGCTCTGGAGACAACAACGAGGTGTTAGGAACTTGCTATGAACTTCGGTACTGCCCTGGGCTAGAAGGAGAGGGCTCCGAGCCCTGCTAGTGACCCGGAGGCTCTCCACGCCTCCCGCGGCATGCATTCCTAGAAGAGGGATCACTGCTTGAATCACCTCCAAAAGCACTAACTATTCTCTAATACTTCTTGAGCTCTTCCCAGGATGTTTTGCTTTCTGCCCTGTGGCCTGGCCAGGCCGCGTTTCAGAGATGAAAGGCCATGAGCGCGCACAGACGCCGGCATCCTTACGCATTCCTGGCTCGCAGGCTTTCCTCGAAGCAGCTGCAGGCGCACTGCCAGGGAAGAGGAGCTGCCTCCCAGCCTGGAGAAAGGGCTGCCACTCTGCCGGCTGGCAAACCCGTGCTTGCCAGGTATACTGCAAGGTCCCGGCACAAACCCCTCTGCTTTGGGGCCAGCAAGTGACCCCCCCCAGGGCCCCCAACCACCCCAGCAGCTCCCCTCCTTCCCTTAAGGGCTACGACGGCCTTAAGGAGACACGGTGCAAAATGTAGAGGGCATGATGCTATCGGGACGCAAAACTGCTTAGTAACAACATGTGGTTTTCATCTCTTTTGTCCCCACGGCTCCCAGAAAACGTCACAGACCAAGCACATGGAATATGCTGGGAAACCGTGTGCTGCGGGGAGGAAACCCAAAGAGTACTTGAGGTCTTGGGCAGAAACTTCAGGATTTGTGCAACACTGGAGCAGCCAGCAGGAGCTTGGGGGGCTGCAGCACAGACGTCTGTATGCACCCCAATTCCTCTGCCCAGCTCCAGCACAAGCCAAACTAAATTCCCAACCCCAAACACTGAAGGAAGCTTGCTCGCGGTCTCAGTGTGCAGCTCAGCCCCATCGCGGTGTTAAAGAGAGAGTCTGCCCATGGTCTGGCAGGATTTCAGCCCAACATACTGTCCCCACCAGCAGTCCTCACTTAAATTCTGGCACCGGTGCAGCACCTCAGCCCTAAATCTCACAACCAGCAAGAGAAGGGGCCTCCCTGCACCCCTCCAAACCCACCCCTTCCCTCCGGCAGGGTGAAGCTGGCACAGCTCAGGAGAACCGAAGGTGGCTCTCGAGCATCACACCGGCCTGCGACATGGGCTGCTGGCAGAGATAAGCTCAGAGCCTGGCTGGCGGCTGCAGCCCTCACTCCCTCACACACCAAGACAAGGAATTATAAACACTTTCCCGTTTAAAAAAAGGTTAAACCAACAAAAAAAACCAACCTAAAACCCAACCACCAGAGAGCGTGGAAGAGAAACGACCAAACCAGCTATATCCAAAGGGAAAAATCTCAGCCTCACTGAAATGAGAGGTGAGACTCCCCATCTTGGGAGGATCTTGATGTCCTCGTTGCTTCATGCCAGCAAACCAGAGGCATGCCAACAGACTTGGGGTACGCTTAGAAAACCGTGGGACTCCCTTAGCTGGCCACTGTGCCTTTTTCTTTGCGCAAGGGAGCTCCTCCTGTTCCTGGGGCTGGCCTGTTCCTGTTGTGAATACTCTGAGAAGCAATGTCCTTGCAGTTTGTATGTGTCACACGGTTTGAGGCAAGTGCTCCCCTATTTCCCACCACTGTCATAATTCAGACGTGGGCTGAATTAATTGCATGCGCTTTCTCTACGAGTGTATAAACTACACCACTGCCATATGCACACAAGACAGATTATAGTCAGTAAAGGAAGATGGAGTAAAGAAGTGGCTCTTTCTGGGTGTGCTCTTTAGACGGGTCCTTTTTCCCATACCTCCCCAAGACAATTCTCATTTTTGTTCCACACCACCCAGGCAGTCAAACAGCCTCCTTCCACACCACCTCACAGAAATCACAGTGCAAGAAAAGGCGGCTTCGTGCCACTCCCCTGATCACCAACACAACTCACGGCTGCTGCTGTGGCTGGCACAACTCTGTCCCTGCATCCCAGCGCTGCTGAGCCTCAGGTCCCCTTGGCACCATCCTTCCCACCCAAGCCTTGTCTTGGACGAGGGAGCCCCAAGCAGGAGCAAAGGCAACAGCCCAGAGGGGAAATCTGTTGCGTTCTCTTCACACCACCGCTGCAGCATAGTGTTTCCAGCAAAGATGCTCCTGGTAATAAACTCAGTCCTCTGGGGTGTCTCTGCTACACAACCTTTCCTGCTGTCCACTGGCTGTTTAATTTCTCTCTTGAGTGCCAGATCTTCTGTTTGTTAGTGCTGAACCTCCTCCAGCTGCTGGCACCTCTTATTGCTCTGTGTTGTCAAACTGAAGACTGCTTTCCCCCCTGCCCCGATTGATTTCTACTCCTGTAACTTTGTACTGGTGGAGCGTTCAGTTTTCTCAAGGTGTTTGGGCAGTCATGGTCTTTGAATCCTTTCTAATGCTTTGGGTTTGGGCTCTTTTGGTCAAAAGGAAACTTAAATGGGACCTCCCTTCTTTTTTAACAGCAATCACTTGGACATCATGCCCGCATTCTCTCAAAGAGGTCAGAACTAAAAGCTTTAATCTTGTTTGTTGTTCAGGAGTCTCTCCGGAGACTGAGAAAAGATCTTCCCAAGACCCAAGTGGCAGGGCTCGCTGGTGAAACACAAGCCACAGAGACAGGTCTGATCGTGTCCTGCCTTGCCGCCGAGCTCCGGCTCCCCACTCCCTGCCTGTCCAGACGACTCTCCTTGTCCTCTTTCCCAACACACTGGTCCTACTGCCCTTCAGCAACACTCTCCATCACCAACACTTGCCTTTGAGTGGCATTGCAAAGCTCCCATGGGATCACACACATGTAGGAAGCACAAAGGGCTGGGAGGCACCTCTTGAGTCACCAAGTCCATCTCCATGCTGCCAGTGTCTCCTCTGCGTACAACTCCATTTACATGATACTGATTAAAGGATGTTATTTTTTGCCTGTCCCGCACCCATTGAAAGCCCGGTCTCAAAACCCTCTTACAGTTATGAGCCTTCCCCTAACGTCAAGACTGACTGTATTCATGGCCAATTCATACCTATTTATTCATACTGGTGTATGAATAAATTCTACGCTTTAACTCAACTTAAAGCATGTGAATTCTATACTTTAACTTAAACAGCACATTTCCTTCCCTGGCATTTCATTCCCTTGTCCTGCCCAGCATAAGGGAGCAAAATAGATAGCAATAACAGATGTCTGTCTTAATAAATGATGCTCTTTTATAAAAGTAATCTCTGTTTCGATTGTTATCAACAACACTTTTAAAGAAGCATGGGATCCAAAAATCTTCAATTACAGTGGAAATCTGGGGGACAGACCAAAGCAAGGGTGAAAATATGCACTTTAGCACCATTTTATGCCCAGAAGAGAGCAAAGAAAAGTTTCAAAACTGAATTTAATATTTTTGCTACAGTGCAAGCTTAGCCAAGATTATAATCAGGACAATAAGTCATGACCGCCAAATTCCTGTTCCTTCCAGGGAAAAAGAATCCTCTGTACAACAAGACGTGACATGCAAGATTAGGGATGGAGACAGAAAGTAGAAGGACCTTGCTCTTGATTGCATTAGCCTAGGAACAAACAGAACAACAGCTCCTAATGTGAGGCAGCTTTATTGTATTTCAGAGAGGGAGCAGCCCCCTCCAGAACTAAGTCCCCTACTGTTTTGGAGCTGATAACCATTATTAGCCATGCTGTTATCTCAATGGGCAGCTGAAAGACAAAAAGCAGTATTTTCCCCACATTGTAAACCCTCTCCTATAAACCAGGGCTACGTATCCTGCAATTAAAAACACCATGCTACGGGCAACAATTGCCACGGAGGCTTGGGATCTCTTCACGTATGTAAGCACCCGCGTCCCCACTAATGGAGTGGGGGGGGGGGGGGGGGCGGCCTCAGGAACAATTCCTGGGAGAGAGGGAGGAGCAGGAGGGTAGGGATGCTGCCACAGAGCAGCTCACATCTGGCTCTCCCACTTTGTTCCCCTAGCTTTAACTCCCATGGAAAGAAACAATTCTTTTTGTGCAGCCTTTTGCAAAATCTCTTCAGTGGGACCACACGTTCCTCCTCCTCCTCCTCCTCGTTCCTCAATCAGCCCTTGTGACCCCGTTTCCCAGAAGGCTGGTTAAGTGCAGATGGGTTCAGACACCCACACCAGTCCTTTGCCTCTGGCAGACTGGGAAGGTGTCCCGCGCTCCTTCCCAGCACAGGGACCTGACCCTGAGGAGCTGGAGGCCTCCAGCAAATCCTCTGCCTCCGCTGGCATCTCCAACAGAAGGCAGCAGACCACACAGACTTAGTTGTCCTCTCCCAGATGAAGAACGATCCCTTCAGGACAAACTTAAGGCTCGTTTTGGGAATGCAGGAGGGATGCAGAGGATGGAGTAGAAAGAAAGGGAGGGAGGGAGGCTGCATTGTTGTCTTCCCACTCTTGGTTGCTCTTTGGGTAAATAATGGACTTCTGTCTCCAGGGCTGCTAATCAGCTCTAAATGCCCTCAAAGAAAGCAAACAACAGCACAATAGGAAAGCCCAGAAATAAATCCATTTCATTATAAATTCATTTTGTTTTCATTCCATTTTTCTTGCTAGTAAAAAATTCAGGTTAAGCTAAGCACTTTCTTTTCCCAGCAATCCCTGCTGGCTGTCGGCTAATGCAAAAGAAAGTTAAGCTTTTGACAGTATAATGGCTTTGTTAAAAAAAAATAAAAAATACAATTATATTATTTCCCAAGACAAATTCTACAGTATTAAACGTCTGAGCAATGCAGCATTGTCCTTGAAGCTGTTGGTGAAGGAATTTTACATGGAGAGATAGGAGGACAAGAGCAGCTTTCATGGGAGATGTATTTTACCGCATAGATCTCCACTGCTCAGAAATAAAGAGATTTTGTAGCAGTGACACAACCCGTACGCCAGATAACGAGTTACGCAAACTTTTGCCTCTACGCTACTTGCAGTTGTGTCACCCATAACTAGAAATCGTAACCATCTGAAGACTCTTCTGTGGCATGCAAACTATGTCAATCCATCAGTGTCAGCTCATCTCCATACTGGTGTTTCTAACAAACTCATTAGCAATAGCTAAGACTACTAATCCAGGAGTAAGGAGAAAGAGTTTAGAATACTAAATGGAGTGAATTCATAACAGATATCACAGATATTTCAGTAATCCTCCGTGTCTAGGCTAATCCCAGCAAAGCTGCTTAAAGTTCAGCCATTGACAGGAATACCCCCAGGCAGCAGGAGAAGCCACAAACAGCTGACTGAGAGCAACCCCCTCCTGAACACCACGCAGAAAGGGAAAACTGGGTGGTTCTGGGATGAGCATGGAGTCCCGAGGCTCAGAGCCTGCACTTACCCTGCGAAATTCAAGAGGGCCAGACACTAGCAGGAAAATCCCTGGCACCCGAGCTCAAATGTCTGCGCTGTTGAAGCAGGACCAGGGCCACTGGTGTGGTCTGCAAGTTCTCAGACACGGTTTAGGGGTTAGCACAGACCCTGGTAACCAAGAAGTAATTCACACACAGCCACCCTAAATCAGAAGACAGTTTAAAAGCATAGATGTGGGCCATTCTGTCTCACTTGGCCTCACAGTCAGCGAACAACCCTGTGCACGTTTGATTTATTAATGCAGACATTGCCAAAGCCATGGCAGAACCACAGCCACAACCTGCGAGGAGTCAAGCACCACAATGGGAAATCTAGTAACGGCCAAGACAAAGGCATTATTTTCCACGCATCTGGTATTTGCAAGACATCTTTGCAGCTGGAAAAGACCAAGGCACGCCGAGCTCTGTATCTGAAACAGCAGCTCTGATCCACCTCCAACTTCACTTGGGTTTGTACTTCACGGCCTGACCTCTTCTGAAGGTCTTCAGAGGGATGGAGAGCAGTCAAGCCAGCTGATTCACAGAAGTCAAGGTGTCACCCCATGTTATGGGTGGAACGGGTAGCACCCCAATGCTTAAAAGCAGCCTGACACTTCCCCTTATGAAACCATCTTTTCTGTTGCTGAGAACTTTGCCAGCACTGAACTGCTCAGGTTGAAATTTTCCACGCCAGGTGTTTGCCTCAGGCTGACTTTTCCTTTTTAAAGTGTCAACGGAAAAAGGTCAGTGGTTTCTCAGAACAAGATTAAGTTGTTTTGTCCGTGTTCGAGGAATTGTTCGAGAATAGTCCTCAGTGCCTCAGCCTGAATTTGGTGGGAGAGTCACCCTGGTGCCTCTTGCTTGTGGGCAACTATCCACATCTATCAGACTGTAGCAAACGTGTGTGTGTTTGTGGAAATCACCAGTTTACACACAGTCAGTGAACTTTCTAGCGGCTGATTACTTCTGAAACTTCAGAAGTTAAGAAAAATCCTTCCCCTTACAGCTCACAGATCCTGATTACGTTGCCCAAACACTAACTGAACATGATGACCAAACAAGCTATCTTCTGGGATTGCAGGATTTCACAGGCAGCTGCTGCTTGGGCTACAGCATGGAGCAATGAAATGAAAGGCAGGGGACGACATCTCCCTTGCAGGTCATCAGTCATTAGAGCCAGGAGGGCTGATGCCAGAAGAAAACAGTAATTTAGGACAAATAGTACAAGGGTGGAGAACTGAATCAGCAGATGTTTTGCATAGAAGAGGCAGGCTCAGGACATGACTGAGACTAGAGAGAAGAGGGCAGGTCAGGTAGGACATGACCATCCCCTGGAGCTAGAGGCCAATGTGGGACCTGGATCCTGGGGCAGCAGGTCCCAGTGTGTGTTTGATGTTCCCTCACCAAGCCAGCCACCTGGTGGGATCCAGCTCAGAGCCTGAATGAGTACCAGAACCAGTCTGAATGTGCAGGTACTACAAACCTTTTACCTGTGAAGGCATCTGAGCTACTGCCGCTCCGTGATGAAACCACCGTCCTTCTCGGTCACTCAGTAAGCGAGTGCTGTGGATCTAAGAGCCAAGCACACAGGCAAGCTCACACTTCATCTCTGATCTTCGGCTGGTTTTTTCTTTATATTTTCTCAAAAGAGAAGCATAGCCCTGTGCTCTTAGCGGTATGAAGTCAACAGTTGCCGCCACATCTCTAGACAGAGCATGAAGACCACCTGAGGTGATGGCTTCATTTGCTTGTTTTTGTCTGCGGCGAGAGAGATGTAGTAACAGCCTACCTTACAGAGGTTTGATGGCAGCTTAAGTAATTAACCAGCAAATGCTCTAATGGGCTGAGACAGATGATGCAGCAGACAGCAAAAATATAATTACAAATGCTCTGCACCACAGAGGCAAACAACTTTGAGGAATGCCAAACCAACTGCAGCCAGAGCTCAGCGCTACAGGTCCCAGGTCTCTCTCTCCCTCACAGCAGAACAGTCCAAGCCCCCTCCCCAGTACTCACTCCTAGAAGGAACAGGGTCCTTCTGGCCAGCCGGGTCTCACCAACACAAGGCACTGCCTCCAAGTGCCATTTGCCCTGATCACACAAGGAGCAACCACCCAAGCAGCACGCATCTCCCAACAGAAATGAACTTTGCACGGCAGCTGGAGCTGCAGCTCAGCGGATTTACGCTCTGGAGCTCGGCAACATGGGATGGGGGGCATCCAAGGCAAAAGAAAGGTGGTGGAGCAAGGTAAATGACAGGGCAGTGGCTCACACAGAAGTAAACAGTACCTGCACAGCAGCCATTCCTCCCTGAGCAGCGAACGTGATTGTGCCAGACCTTGGGAAATGTCCCAGAAACCTGAAAGTTTATAGTGGCAGTAGAAGCCAAGATCTCTGCATAGACAACAGATCTCCAATTACCAAAGCCAGCTCAGTTGGCTTAAGGACAGATTATTTCCACAGGGTTTTTTTGCTTGCTCATTTAATGATTACATTTTTTTGTGCGGATCTGTTTTCCCGTATAACAGCAAGAAGCCAGACATCAGGAATGTTTGCTAGGCCTTTCTAATCAGAGAGACTATCTGTGATGCAACTTGCAAACACAACACTACCAATGCTTTCAACCACTGGGGTTCCCATGTCCGCCATTCCTCCTTGAATCGGAGGTGACTCCACTGACCATCTGAGGTTGGCTTCCCAGCCTCCTGGGAACCATGCTACAGAAGACTGACATTCTGCTATTTACCTTTTGTATCCACTCCTGCATGCCTCCCTCTAACCTCCTCTCTCGAAGAGAAAATCATCCCATCTGCTCTGGTTCTTCTGCTAGGGCTGAATGTTCCCCCAAACAGCCTGATGTTCACAGATGCTGGAAACGCACGGAAGGGAAACAAAAGCCTTCAGCCCCGCTGGAAACCCAGCCCACAGCACCAGCCTAACATTGCCCAAAAATATCCTCTCTGATCCGGGGCACTCGGCTCCGCAAAGTGAGGGCAGTGGCCATGTTCTCCCTTTGCTAGCAATGATGTAGAAATGGCTGAGTTAATATTTCTCTACAAATCCCCTTGTTTGTGGAACTGTATAGACGCCACAGAGACATCTGTGGCAGGCTGAAACTTGGTGGTTTACATGCTTTATGTCAAAGTTAAATCAAAGACAGGGGAAGCACACTGAGCTTGGACGTATTTTAAGTCAAACAAGCATAAAATATTTGGCAAATTTCCCTTGCTTAATGCAGTATAAACAATTTTGGTATTCGACAGAGAAAATTTCCCATTTAATGAATGTGGCAAGTAACTGAAAAAAAGGTCACACTATTTTTGCAGTTTCAGTTAAGCACAGGACAGCCCCAGCTTCTGCTGCACTATTAGCAAAGTCCGTGTGCTTAGTTAAGCAGCTCTTTTACAGCCAGGACTGCACTGGGGAGGTGAGTGGAGATACTCCTGCAGGACACTAGGTTCTGCCGCAGCACCCAGCGAAGACAAGTGGATTTTTGCCATCGCTTTCAGAGGGGGGGAAAAAAAAAAAAAAAAAAAAAAAAAGAACTCCGATAGACAAAAAACTGAGGCAGACTAAGGGTTTCAGAAGGCAGCCTCTGGCAGATCCAACCGCAGCAGTTTAAGACATTAGCTTGCGCAGCTGTCTGCCAGCCTTGGCTGTCCACCTTGTCGGCCAGCCAGAATTTATTGCTTCTCTAATAAAGTCAGCAGAAAGAAATACATGCTTGTGCCTCAGCCACTACACTTTGCAGCCCAGTATATTAGACTGAACTGCTGACGATCATTGGTTTTCAGTAAGATCACAGACTCGTGGCTGTATATCCAAGGAGGGGAAGAGCAGACAAGAACAGAACAAAATGTCTCCCTCGCTTCAAAAGGCTTAGAAGAGACTTGAAAGAAAACAGACAAATAAAGGGGCTAACGAACTTACGAAAGATGTTTACTCTACAGAAATTGCTGCGGTGCCTCTCTTCTGCATCCTTTGCTGTTGGAAAGGCTGGTTTGGCTAGTTACTGCTCACCCCGGGGGAAGGGAGCTGTAGGTGCAAAAGATAAAGCCAGGTCTGCAGGAGTTATCACCCCTGCTCATGCCCCCGCTAGCCCAGAGCTCTCTGTAAGAGGAGGAGCATGCTCCATCACCTCCAGCTACAACCAGGTATAAGGAAGCCGAGAGCTCTCCTGACCCTGAGGCCTGCACTTCTGACACTGCCCTCCCCTCTCCAGGGCTCGGCTCCAGGAATGATATCGCCTGAATGTATAAGCAGTCTATTTTTACAATTCCTAATGTAACCAGACCCTCTTCTCCTATGCAGAGGAGAGATTTCAGTGGTAAAATGGCATGCGTCGAAAGAAGTTAAGATAGGAAACTCAGAAGGGACAATAGGTTTTCTTTTTCAACAAAGATTTAAGAAACCCCAGGAAATTCACACACCCAAAGCTTTTATCAAAACGTGTTTCTAGAGCTGGCTCTGACTTAAGCACACCAGGAAATCAGTGGTAGCTTTTTGAATACTGAGAACAAATTGCTTAAGTACGTATCATTGTGTATGTGTAGACATTATTCTCATGTACTGGATGTCACACTTGCCTTGCTGAACAAAACTGTACTAGATGCTACCTGTATAAACATGCAGGCTGTCGGAAATAAATATAACATCATCTGTTTCACTCCACAAGATTACAGAAGTAGCATGTGATATTATAACAATGTATTGAGCCACAATAAACAGATGTAGCGTGCTGCAGGCCACCTTGAGGTTTTGCAATTATTCAAAGTCTAGTATTGCGCAAGGAAAGGTTCAGTAACACAACACTGAACTTCAGTTCTTTAGTAAAACCTCTTGGTTTGTTTTTCAAAGAAAACAAACCTTACTTTTCAGCTCCCCAATAATCTGGGTTAGCTCAGTTTGAAATACATTTTTAAAAAACCCAACGAACTAACAAATAAATAATAATAATAAAAAAAATAATCAAAAACCCTCGCTACCCAAAGAAGCACCAAAAAGCTCCTTGTTTCAGGTCTAACAGCCCTCCTAGAATAAAGCTTGCAAAGCCTGCCACAGTCCTTCCCTGTCAACCACCCAGACCCTGTGAGAGTGTAGACACTTCAGGTCAGATACACAGGTAAAATACCAGACAGTTATCTAGAAAGTTATCCCACCAAGCTGAAGGAATGGTATGCATGTGCTCCTTTAGCCTACGGCAAAAGCAAGGTAAGGTAAATAATCTTAGCCTGCAATGGAAGATTTACTGGAATGACAATATCTAACATCTTACCACAGCCTACGCAAATCCAGCTGCTGGCTGTATGTCCCTCCTTGCATTCCAAGTGCTCCAGCACTTCGAAGACCTGAGTCACTTCAGTGTGCCAAGGCAGAAGAAAACAGCCCTGACCAAAGAGACACTACTTATCTTACAGTGAACATGAGCATCTAGCACATTTGTGCTGATCTGTAAGAACTTGTCACTCATGGGGCCTTGACGCTGATTCTCACTTACCGTGTGAACCACAAAACCCTTACCCATGCAAGTATTACTTGCTTCTGCGCTTGGTACCCTTGCCTCCGTGAAACCTGCACATAAACACAGCCTAGTCCCAGCAGTGATCATTTATACAAGAAGCCTGTAATTTTGCAGTCAGCAACATCAAGTCCAGGGTGCAGATGAAAATCAAGTGTCTGCAAGGGACACTGCTTGTGGCTGCTTCCTTCTCCCCTCTAGGAATGAATACTCGCTCTACAGCAAAGGTGTCCAAGCTGGTTATGAAGCAGTTCCTGACGTGTTGCAGCTTACTACTTCATCCACGATAGTAAAGCTGACCCAAGTCCAGCTGTCAACGCACACTGTGCCATAAACAATTCAGGATACGTTTTGTGACCTGTCCAGTCATCCCTGCTGCGTGATGGCAATTTCAGCCAAAGGGTGGAGCAGATGTTCATGGTCACGAAGCACATCAGCTGCACAAGTTTAATCCTCCAAGTCCTTTGTTATAGCAAAACATAATTGACTTTCATGAGCCTCATATCCTCCAAAACACCAGGATGTCAGCACAGCCCTGCCATGGGGACCCTGTTCCTTCAGTCACATCAATGTCTCATTAAAAATTGTCATTTCTTCCTTTTCTCATATGTCAGACACACTAAGCAACAGTCCATGAGACACGTGCTTTACTTCTGCATGCTCCATGCCTGGACTTCACCGTGTTTCCCCATCTCAACCTGAGTTTTGTATCTTCATCTCAGCCAAGACATTGTAATTTCCCCCTCCCCCCTTCCCTGTCGGAAACCATGCAACTGCAGAGAAATCAGACTACACTAATACTGGGACAGCAGCCAGCAGTACGTGGTGTGCCTGGCTTTTAACAGCTAAATCCTATCAAAAATAATGATGCAAATACGGGCACTCCTCCCCGAGACATCCTAATGCTTTTAACAACCTCTTGGGAATGTATAATGCTGCTGGATGGGACAGAGGCCGAAAGGAACAAATTTGGGACTCCTGGTACTTACTGTGTGAACACCAGCTGGCTAAACAAACAGCTCTAGGTCTGAAAGTAGAGATAGCTGTACGCGTGTTCTTCAGCTGCTGTATCAGATAGCTGCTTCCTGAGGGCAGGCACGAACTGCACCAAATTATCACCTAAATGCAGCCATGAGGTGGAAAGCTCTCCTTTAGGAATCTCACCCGCAGATGGAGGACCAGGGGTTCTACCAAAGCATCCTTGAAGTACTTGGGCCCAGACTAGTATCACCATTTAAGAGACAAACTCCCTTGCTCTCCGTAAACCTTAGCTATATCATCTGTCTTCAACACCCTGGGTTTCAGCAGCTTTTCCAGTACTACATAGGAAGTCTGTGGGAAGCAAAACTGGGACTTACAAGTCCTGCCAGGTGAGCACATCCCCATCCCTCCGCCAACAACTGCCGTCAGTCCACGACACTACCCTGCCCACGCACTGCATGAGTGTGAGCAAGGGCAAAAGCCCCCCTCCCGCAGAATTAAGCCGATGGATGCAGAAGCATCCATCCTTCAGTCGTGGCACCCTGTGTCCTCGAGTACATCACCGAGTGCTCTCAGGAGTCCGTCTCTGCAATAAATGAGCGCTTGACAACTCCCCTCATCCCTGGCCGGGAAAGCACCCTATGGGCAGACACCCCTGGCAGAGATGGAAATCACCCCCCTGCTGCCTAACGCTGCTGGAGGCCGTGAAGGAAAGGTCTCGCCAGGCCCTGCCGCAGCCCCCGCCAAGGGCTCTGGCAGCCTCTCGCTCCACCGACTGCGGGGAAGCGCGGCAGGGACGGGCGAGCAATCCCTGGGACGCATCCAGCACAAGCTGCGGCACGGTTCCAGGTCACGCCGGCCGTGCTCTTCACATCCCCTGCCGGACCCCAGCACCCGCCGGCCAGGCTCCGTCCTCGAAGCTGCCAAAACCTTCCCAAGCCCGTTCCCCTGAGCCCACCGTGCTCCCCCCTCCCGGCAGGGTGGGTGCTGGAGGAGAGAAGCCCGCCTGGCCATGCTCCTCCGTCCCAGCCACGCATAGCAACTGCCGCAGGTTTTGTACAAGAGGAACGACGGGAACAGTCCGTAGCTTCTCTGAGAAAGTGTTAATGCTCTCCTGCATCCAAAAAACAGAGCAGCCAGCAACGGGGCCTCTCTCCTGGGGGCTGTGGTCAGCAGCACGGGATGGGGCAGAGAGGGAGGGCACCTCCTTTCCCATCCCCATGCTATGCTTTCCCACGTTTTCTCTCACACCTGTGCAAAGACAAAAAATGAAAAGCTGTGTACCCCCCCCCCATCAATCAGAGTTTTTTGGGACAGAGTTCAGTTTCCAGCTACGCAGGGGCAGAGGAAGAAGAAGGTGGTGCAGGCAGGGAAAGTGGCAGGAGAGGCATTCACCTTTCTCCATGGCAGCTCACGGGCAGAGCGGCTCGCACCCACTGCGACACTGCTTCTTTAGATGTAGGCTGCAAGGAAGTTTGGCTCCAAGTTCAAAAAAGTCATAGCCCCGAGGAACACAGGACTTTCTTGCCTCTTGCCAGACTTTTATTAAAAAATGGGGTTTGAGCTCACGGCAGAACACGGGGTGAAAACGTCACCTCAAAAGAGGGAGCCACCCCTTCTCACCTTTCATCAGTGACCAAAAAAAAGGACTTCCAACTAGCTTGCCCACAGAAAAAGTGCACAAGCTTTCTTTATTTGAGTGCCTCTGCTACCCAGTTAAGGCTGCCTTGCAGGAAGATGCCTTAAAGCTATGAAAGCACAGACCTTCAGCCTAGCCCACTCGGTCTTCCCAAGGTATGAACTGGAAGGGACCTGAGAACAAGAAATGCAGAGAGCTTTCTTCTTTCTCTGAGAGGAGGGAAAACCCCCAGACATGCATATTTAAAGACAAAGTTGGAAATGGAAAAAGAAACAAAAAAGGGGTATTTTAATAACCCCTAAATCTTTATTATGCATTTTTAGTACAGAAGCTTCCCAAGATCCAAGTCAAGATCCAGCCCAGTCTGTGCCAAGCTTTGTACAAACACATCTCAGAGGAGAGTCCTTGCCCGTGGGACAGCAAGCAAGCAAGATTTGCTCTTGGAAGAAATTCCTGTATTGTTATTTGGTTAGAAATGGATCGTTTGAGAAGGGTGGAGTGAACAGCAAGAAATCTGGCTCTGCCTGCACCTCTCTAGCTCTATCCAACGTGGGTCAGACTTGCGGGCAATGGCTTGAGTTGTTGAGAGGGGGGGCAGCCTGCGTGCTCTTCGTGCCCCCCTCGGTCCCAGGACTGATGCCTGCATATAAAACAAACCAAGTCCCACCTAGAGATAGACCCGACAGACCCAGCCTCCGACATCAGTGAGAGCTCTCCCTCCCGTCAAAGCCTAGTTCATCTACCAGGCTCTACCGTGAGAAAAGGAATATAAATCAGAACAGCAGCAGCGTGTGCTGGTGTACACATGGGACCTCACAGAGCACGGAGACATGCTCACCAATGTCAGTAGTGCAGCCTTTAACAGCGCTCAGGCCCCAGTTCTGCCAACTATCACTGCTCAGCTTAGATACTTTAAGTGTAGGCACGCAAGAGACCACAGATTTCCTCGCTACCGTGTCTACCGCATTAGCAGACCGTTAGCTGCTCTCCCTGCCCTGGGAGCCCGTGCGCTCAAACTGGCCCGTGAGCCTGGCAGCCGACCGGTCTGGTGAAAAGGGCCCTGCGATGGCAGAGACACTGTGTTTGGGGCACTGGTCGGGGAGGGTACATGGTCTAGCGGGGCTCAGCTGAAGGTGTCTGCCAAAGGACAGGCTCCAGCTGGCCACTGTGCTGCGACACAGCCCTTTGCCTGCTTGCAGGGCTGAGCACGCAGCCCCCCGGCCCCCAACCCAGTCAAATCTCACCTGCAGGGTCAAGAGGGTCGAGAAGCCTCTGAATATTGAGCTTTAACTTAAGCATGTATTATAGGAAACTCAAACCCAAGGCTTTAGTTGGTAACAACAGCAGCACATTTGTGTACCGTGGGAAGACTCCTGTTATAAAAACCTGGCCAACTATGTTTCCTGATGGTGTGTGGGTTAACGTATAACTCCCTAATAATAAATTAGGGCTCATATTGTTTTTGTCTTTCTTCTTTTTACAACTTATATCGCCCAAGGCTGTACAGATTCCCAGTAACAGCACATGGAGGTGTGCTGTCATCATGTGGCGAGGGAGTGCTAACAGACTGGGAAAGGGGATGCAACATGTGGAGACCCAGTACTGAGCCAGGGATTAAGAGACATACCTTACCAGGGACGGCTGGAGGAGCTCAGACTGTTTAGTTTGCCAAAGACAAGACTGGGAGCGGTCCTTGTCGCAGACCACAGTTACAATGGTGGGGAATAGATGCGCAGTACTAAAGGCCTCTTCTGTTTAGCAGATTAAACCCAAGATTCAGCATTCGGAGACCAAAACTAGACAAATGCAAGCCAGAAATGAGGTGTAACAGCATGTGGGTAATTAACCACTGCAGCAACATACCAAACACAGTGGTATTTTCCATTTGTGGTAATTACTTAATCAAGACTAGATGTTTTTAAAACACGCTTTAGAGTCCAGAGCAAATGGAATTAATCAAAGAGCTGGATGTATGGGCTGTATTATGCAAGGGGGCAGAAGAAGTAAAGCACAATAGCTTCTTCTGGCCTCGCCATCTACTAATCTATGGGGAAAATTGTCCCTTTTAGTGTCACTGGTGTTGGTAGACAGCCATATTTTTAGTGACAAGACATGCTAATGTTTACATGAAATGGTAATAATAATGCCTTGTGTTTCACCCACACTTCTAATCTGAAATGCTCCAAGCTCTTTGCCATCACTACATCAGTAAGCCTGACAGCTCACTGGCTGATAAATTGGCATTACCATCCCCCTTTCATCCAGCTTGAACTTTTTCAGAGTAGCTAATCATCTGCTTCCTATTTACATGGGAAATAGGCTACCTGTGATCTTGGGCATCGACTTTTAGGCCTCTTGGTGAGAAAACATTCATGTGGGCACCTTGCAGAAGGTCTCGGGGTGGGAAGTGGCTCAGCACACCAAACTGCCCAGCAGCTGCCTATTCCAGATGCTTATCCCCAGTACATACTTTACTGCACTCAAAAACTCTGTATAAACTCTCTAGAAGACTTCTGGTAACAATGTACTACTTAAGACCAGAAGTCAGCAGTTAAAATGTGGAGAAAAAAAAAACCAACCCAACAACCAAAAAACCCAAAAAACATTGAGAGAGAGAGAATGTTTCCTAGTTGTTTCAACAAACATCGTCATATATGACAGACAAACAACAAAAAAAAGTAATTTCCATTAGTTACCATGACAACCAATGGAAATTGCTAACCCATCTTCTCTCCCTTATCAACCTTTGGCAGACCTGTCAGGGAAAGCAAGCGACTATGCCCCATATAAGATTCTCTACTTAACTATAACATATAGCTCACAGGGAAATCTACATTGCCACAATGTCAAGTGCTCCCCGTACAGCACATCTCCAGTTTGTCTCCTCTGAGCTACAAACAGCTGGAGCGATGCTTGCTGCTCCCCTCTGAGAGCAAACCCTTGAGAAATGCAATCACCCCTGTGAGACACTCCAGCTCTCCTATCTTATGCCCTTCCTCTCCCTCCCTGTCTCCATAAAAACATTCAACCATCTCTTTCTTCCCATCTGTGGGCCATCAGCTCACATCTTAAATGCGGCCCCTACAAGCCCTTTTTGCACATCTTTACTGCCTGGCAAGAAATTGCTGTATCACACAGCAATTCTGGTCCACATTTTATCTCTGTTTTCTTCACTATTGTTATTGATAGGATAATGACCCTCTGCAGTGCCTGCTGCACCTTCTACATGAGAGCTTTTAACTTTTCTTAACAGGAATGCGTTCAGCTTCATAAACCCTTCCAAGAGGCATAGCATATCATTATCCTTTTTTTACAGATGTGAACACTGCAGCTTAGAAGAATTAGGTGCCTTGCCCAAAGCCTACATACAAATCATGGCATGATGCTAAGAGTGAGAACAAATAGGTCTGGAGACAAGAGTCTGTTTGCATTTTCTTGATGCCTACAGGCTATGAAGTTGTTTGAACCACATACATTTGGATTCCCCTTTAGTCCCTCCACCCTGCCAAAACCCCACAGCAAATAAATACAAACCTGGAAAAAAAAAAACCAACCCCAAAACCAACAGTTGTGTCTACTTAATCCTGGTTTACTGTTGACCTTGAATCTGCAGCCAGGATGGCCTAACTCACCCCAGTGTCTGGATGTGTGCTGCTGCACTGCAGAAGAGCTTGGCAGTGATTTGTGAGGAGGTATTAACGCCCAGCTGTTCTCCCGTCTCTTTCAATTTTCACGTGCACAAAGTTAGGAGTGGCCCAGGCACTGTACTGACACCATGCGGTCTCAGGCAATTCATATACCACAGCAAGATTCAACACTCACCCAGTAGGACCTGAAATTCCCAAATATTCCACATGAATTGCAAATTTTGCTGCATTCTCCTCCACTCCCCCATCCCAGTTCTGGGTGGCAGGAGTTAGCAGCAAGTTACTCCGTAACAGAGCTGAGTAAGGTGGCTCTGTGTGCACGTGTGTACGTGCATACGAGGTGTAACAAACCATGTTTTGTGCCCCGTGATTAACCATGCTTTGGCTCAGTTTCCTCCATGACACTCTCCTGTGGGACTGCATGCAGCTCCGAGCACCAAAGAGGGGAGGACAAACCATAAAGTGCAAAGCCGAGGAAAAACGAGCTCTTCTACAAGCTGCTTCCCACAGATTCCTGTCTCCAGGCTGATCGCATCTGGTGGCTACAAAGGTGTGAACTATGATCAAAGGGGAATACTCACAAAATGCTTCCCTGGTCTGTAGTAAAAGCTGATCTCACACTGGAGCTTTTCCCTCAGGTAGGGCAGTAACTACTGCACCGTGTCTATTTTTACCAAACTTAGAGGAACACAGTATCTTGCAGGAAATTAAAATACTTCGCTAAATATGGCTGAAACTGGCTGTTGGGTTTAAAAGTTTTTTGAGGAGATTCAAAGAGGTACCAACAGAGAGTAAGATCACATGAATCTCCATTTTTTTAGGCAGCCAAGGAAAAACGTTCTGCTTTGACAGGAGGAAGGGAGCTACAAGGAGATTAAAAGGGGTGGGCTAAGCAGAGACCTGAGGGACCCCAAAAAGTGGCTATGTATACAAGATGGAGATCACTGCACAGGAGAGGCACTGATTATCATTGAACACAGGGGCATAAGAAGGACCGTTGGGACAGAATAAAAAGATTAACAGTCTACTTGCTCATAGAAGAGGACCGTGAAGATAAACTTACTGACTTTGAGATACTCCAGAGCATGGTATCATTTTTCACAGAACAGGAAGGGGGCATCACTTATCAGGGATGTATAAAACTGGATTTGCTGAGACACTAATGGCTACGGTTTGTACAAGCAGCTACTAATCCCAGGGCACACAGCAATACCTTGTAGAAGAAACAGTCTGTTTTTCTAAAGGGGGATGCTTTGAATGACCTCGAAAAGCATTATCACACCTGTCACTAGCCCCTCTGAAAAGCATGGCGAAACGCATGGGCTGTGGGGAACCATCCTGCAAGCGCGCACGCATCTTCCCACGTACACTTCTCAGGTGAACAAAGGCCTGCGGACATGCCTCTCACCCTCCTGAAAGTGCTCTGTTCAGCTAGGCAGGGCCGGTCACACCGACCCGTCCGTAGCTCGGCAGCAAATGTGGCCAAGGAGGCACTGGGAGCAGCCACCGATGTGTGCCACCGGTTACGCTGCGGCCCCAACCCCACAGCAGGCCAAGTACGGGGAATGCTCCTTGCCAGGGACAGCACAGGCCACCGGCCCAGCCCTGGTCACAGGGAAGGGGCAATATGCCACTTGCTGAGCAAAGCTCAGTGTATGAGCAAGCCCAGGCTCGCTCTTTAACTGCTGACTGGGTATAAAACAGGCAGTTAAAATTAAAAAAATTTAAAAAGTAGTCCCTCCTTACCCTACTCCTTACCCTTACACATCATCCTCTACCAATGAGTCCGGGCCCCAGTCCTGGGGACACGAGAAATGGAGCTCCGTGAGAAACAGAGCCTCTGTTGCAACCCGACTTCTCCGTCATTCACCCGCAGGGCAACTGGAGAAGGGGAGGGCCGACTGAAGAAGATTAGGCCGATACTACTCATGTGGCATTTATCGTCTTGGGGCTGGAATACCCCAGAGCTTGCATCACACGGAGCAAACACGTTGTCCTCAGACAAGAATACCGCAGCTTTTCTGCCAAGTTGAAGGCAATGCCTTCGACGTGAATGCTTGGTCCCCTGCCACCTTAATCTTCCAGAGCCCTGGGTTTGAATGCGTGAGCTGCAGACCAGAGCTGGGTCACAACCTTTTCCGTTATCCCTGAGGAATTTTACTCACCCAGACAACGAAACGATCCAGACGTAGCAAAAGTTCCCCGAGGAGATCGCCTCCTCCTACATATAGGAAACGAGACAACAATTCCAATCCCTCATACTTAAGCTTCCTCAAACATAAACACGAAAAAGTGGCCAAAACGCAGGACGGGAAAGAAAGTCCCAGAGCAGCAAGGAGTACATATGCAAAGAGTTACGTCATGCAGAAGGAAAGCTCTTGGCTTCAGGCTACAATTACCAGCACTTAAATGGCAGGGGCTGCTCTAGCACAGAGGGGGCCCCCCCACCAGGCACCGTCCTCCAGATCGATTAATTGTCAGAAAAAAACGGCAACGGATTCTGCCATCAAAACCATCCCCGGACAGCGCGGCGCTGGAGGCCAACCTGGCAACTGGCCAGCGCCTGCTGAACGCTCCCTCTTCCGTCCGTCCCGGTGGATGGACAGAAACTCCTTGTTCTGTCCCTCCGACGCTCAAGCCCCAAAATGCCTCGCCCCGGCAGTGGGGTGACGAGGAAAGAGTGGCCAAGGGCAGCGTTTCTGATGGCAGGAGGCACACCTAGCCCACGGGCTCCTGCGTTAGGACAAGGTTCACCAGTACATCGCTCCATCAGCGGCAGGTAGCTTTGCTAGCCCATCCCTGTCACCCCACTCTTGCTTCCTCCTTATCCAAGACTGAAACATCCTCTTCTCCCCTCCCCTGACTTGGAAGACTTGAAAAGACTGTTTCAGGCTTGAGTCTTTCTCCTGCCACAGGTACCTCTGCAGCAAGTCCTTCCACTACCTCCCTAGGTCTCCTCACAGATAAAGAAACAAAGAAGTTGTCTCTGGCTATAGACAAACTATGAAGCTATCACCATTTCTTGAAAATTTTCATTGTGGGGGAAAAAGTTGATTAAGCATGGAAAGCTCCACCAGCGTCCAAATTCCCAAGGCCTCTTGATCCTGTCTCGGGACTCTGGGTGAGAAGCAGGGATGGAATGAGGAGGAACATGTACTGGCTCGGGACAACCAGCAGTGGGTGACAAACAGCCATCCAAACAGTCCTTCTATGTTTGGAGCATAAAGTGTGCAAATCCTCTCCTACCAATGAAACTCGGCTGCTTTGCCTTGGTGTTTTTCTCTGTTTCTCTCCATTGTTCTTTCAAGGTGGTTTGCTGTTCTTTGCATTGCAAGGCCCTCCACAGAGATACAATCAAGACGAAGAAAAAAAATAAATTCATATGCTTATGGCTTTACTGCTGTGTAACAGAGCTGCAGAATCAAATGAGGGAAGGATAAAGCAGAAGGAACAAGAAGAGAGGCTGGTTGCTATGGGGTCCATTACATAGCGTTACAGTATTTAGAGAAAGTGGTTAGAGGTCCATCTCTGGGACAGCTGTTGACAAGGTACAGCCATGGGAAATGCTGCACAGAGAGTCATCCTGCAATGTGCATACAGAGATGAGCGAGATGAGGTCTAACAAGTCTTTCAAGCTCCTGGTTTTCCTGGTGCATTGGGTATTCTCCTCAGAAGCACGGGAGAACTAGCACTCTCTCCCCAGTGAGACAAAAACCAGATTCCTGTCTTCAAGCAGCATTTAGTTTCTTCCACCAAATATTTGCTTAGCTGTCAAACAGTGGAAATGTGGGATCCACCTACAGCTGAGCTAATGAGATGCCAAATCCTTCCCCAATCATCATCCCCGAACCCCTTCTTTTTTCCAAATGTGTTGGTCCAAAAGGAGCCTCCAAACTGCTTCCAGGTTATGGACCCCTTGACGCACTCCAAACAAGGTGCAGGTGTCTCAACAAATTCCACATATGCAGACTGGATCATGAGTTTGATTTTCTTCATCGTTTCTCACAGGCAGCCTACATCTAATCCACTGCTCCAAGCAACCACAGGCTCAATGTCAAAACAGAGAGGTACAGTGTAATAAGTGAGAGAGCTAAGGCATAGAGCAGGTAATAAGATTTCACAGGAACTTAAACGAACTTCACTTCTGGGAAGCTGGTTTGCATGGCAGAGAAGGGACATAGTCACTCATGACTGCTGGCTGGTGTCTTCAGATCAGAACTGGAGCACACTTGAGAGCAAGTAGTAAGAAAATGCCATGCATCGCTGCTCATGCTATAGTTATCTGTGCTTTTAATATAGCACCGAAGCCTCCAGGCCTGCTTATCTGCCATTTGTTTATTTACTGCTACAAGGCCTAGGAATTGCAATCAGAGCCCCATAGTCAAGAGCAAATGAGCGCCTGCTCTAACCAGCTCACATCTAACTTAGTGCCCTAGCTGTGGCAAAATCGACAGCCTCTGGGAAAGTCAAGGCGTATATAACCCCATGTCTGCCACCCAGACACAGCTCTGGAAGGAATTATGCTTCACAGCATAACAGCAGTCTGCTCTTTTCTTTTGCTAAACTCAGAGGCAACGCTGTGAGGGACAAATCTCTCCAATGAAATGCTGGTTATTCACAGATTAGCTTAGATATCGTACAGGAGAAGCCAACCCCCCTGCAAAGATAGATGCAACCCAGCTAAATAACGCATTTCTGGGAACCAATCTCATCTAGCTCGCAGGATATGTGGCAAAAACACAGACTAGTTAACAGGAGTCTCATGAGCCCAGAAAGACACATCTGGCTGAGATTTGTGACAAACTCTCTTCTGTACAAAGAGAAACATTCCCCAGCTCATGTAACACCACACAAGAAAGATCAAAGGTGCCCTGGTGCCTCCTGATGGGTAAGCAGCTGTACCAATAACAGCAGCTGGAAAATGCAACAGGAGACTCTCAGCCAGTCCTCTCCTCCTGTGCTGGGAGCAGAGCTGCCTCCCAGGCAGGCCCCAGCAGCAGCCCCCTGTTAATTACCGGCAAGGAATTTGCACGCTGGCAGATAAAGTCATTCACTCAGCTACAGCACGTTTGCACAAAGCAGCTCGGATCTGACAGCAGCTCCAGGCGAGAAGCAGCATCAGGGTGCCATGCACACACACGTACGTGCTACGCGACATCGCTTCTGCTTCAAAGCTTGCGCCATGCACGCTGTTGCTCGGAGGTTATGGTCCCTTCAAAACAGCCCGGGAGGTTGTTTAAACACTCATACACTGCGCATTTGGCCAGCTACTTCAGCACAACACGAGGTGCCTCAGACAGAACCACTTGGTTTGTCTCCCAGACTCTGATCCCTGGGACCATCCGCAGCACAGCAGCTGCCCGACGGCACAGCACGCGCCTTAAAAAACCGGCTTTGCACAGATAAGCCTTTGCTGCGCGCCCACGGTAGAATCATTTTTTTCCCTGCCTCCCCATTTAAAATATGCTTATTGCCTTGAGGCGCAGCTCCAGCAACGCCTGGTCTGGCACTCAAGGGCAGGATTTCAAGGAGGAAGACGCCTATCACTCCAAAACCAGCTCAAGGAGAAAAATGGATGCAATTTTTCCTTCCACTGAAGACTGAAGATGTGCCTGCTCGACTAGATCTGGGAAGGTAGTTTTATTACATTAGTGGGTTACTTGTGACTGCTGGGTTTTATTGCACGAAGCCAGTGCATATCAAAACCAGTCTGAGTTACCCACGTGATTGGCACCACGGCGTCTATTCTTTCCGCTGCCATGGACAAAATATCAGCAAGAGGAGGACTGAACTACCCACAAAGTCTCTATCACTAAATTTCAAAGGCAAATGCACCCTTCTTAAAATGATGGCTTCAGGGCCAAATACAGCCAAATACTGCTATGCAATTACATCAGGATCTCAACTTTAATTTATTCAGTTTCACTTATTAAGACAGCAGTTTTTAGTTTTCACCATTGCAGAAATGTGGGAAAAGTTTAACCGAAGCAAGCTGACGATGCTGGCCAGACTGAGTGAACAGCCCAATGGGAGGAAGTACACCAGGCTTTAGGAAGACCAGCTGAACTCCCAGCTCCATCTTCCCTGGGGCACACGAGCACTCTGCTGGCAAAAGGGGCACAGGTCTTGGAAGGGGTCAAGTGTTGCCCTCCCTACGTGCAAAAGCAGTCAAGTCGGATCGAGAGGAAGCACTCAGGTGAGTTAAGCAAACAGAACTTAGCTGAAACCTTTGTCTTTTCTCTCCCCCATAACATCCCTTTTCAGCTTTTCTCACGGAAAAATTACACCGAGGGAAAAGGAGGTGGGGTGAAAAAAATTAATCCCAGGGTTACAACAGATGTAGGCACTGCGAACACTGTGCTGTTAGAAAAGGTTATAGATCTGCCTCCAGATGCTTGTCATTGCTGTGTTGCTTGGGGGTTATATAGCCCCCCTCAGATCTGTCAGTAGACCTCCTCGCAAGAAGAAAGCCTCTAGCCCTCCTCCTCTAGCCCTTTTTAGCCAAGATGAGACGAGTCAGATTAAACTGTTTACACAACTCTTCCCAAAGGGTGGCTCATTTGGCCAGAAATGGGTTAAGGATGGTTCAGGAGAACAGCTCCAGGTCCCAGAGATTAATCTGCTCCTTGCCAGTTTTCTGGCAAGGAGCAGGGAGCAGGCCAGGGCAGTGACTTCTCCTCTTGGCAAGGCTGGATTCAGGATAGGACTTCTGTCCACAGCACACAGCAAAACATCTAAAATTCACAGTGAAAATAACTTTCTTGATGATTCTGAATCAGGTTTATGCCAAAATGAAAAAAGAAAAACCCTCACGCTTATTTTGAGGTAAGTACCCTGGTGGGACATGTAACAGTGCTGGTATAATTACAGCGGTACCACCAGTGGAAGCCGTCCCGCCCACCACCCTTCAGACCTCACGTTCACAGTCAAACAGCGATTGGACTCCTCTCCAGCGTTAACTAGGTAACTTACTCCAGCAGGATATGAACAACTGACTAACTTTTAATACATTCATCAGACATTTCGAGCCTCTCCCTTTTCCTCTATCGTGATGGATGCTTCCCAAAAATCACTCCATCTGCTTCAGAAAGCCCCAGCTGAGAACACAAGCAGCTTCACCTCTGCAGCATCCCCATTAATACGAGCAAACGGCCGCCTTACTGAGAGTCTGACCCAGGAAGAAAGAGATAAAAAGGGCTGTCTGAAGCTGGTGGCTGGCTTCTATCCGAGGAGTACAGTTCACCGTCTATTGCTCTTGTGACTATTACTGAACCGGGCCAAGAAAAGCTCCCAAGTTTTGGCACGTCTCAGATTTTCCAGTCTGCACAAAGTCATGCCAGGAACATTTACTGAAGCAATTTCTTTCTTTCTTTCCTTCAAGATTCTAATTATGCACCTAACAATGTTGTAGAAATGAGTGTTGTACAAAAACCCCAGTACAGTTCAGATATAGTTTTGCCGACAAAATGATTAGAAGCTTAAGGCTCAGTGTTAATATTCTGAACATGCTGAAAGGCACAAAGTGCAAACTGCAGCAGAAACCAAAGAAATAGAGAGGTTATCACTCCCAAAATCTGGAATAGGGAAAACCACACAGGAAAATGCCACACTAATCTTACGAAATGCCAGTGATGCAGCAGAGTGGTAATAAGAAACATTTAGAAGGGGGCAACCATCAAAGCTGTCTCTGAATTGCAAGCAGCTCACCTTCAAGCACAGCCCACTCCCTAGAAAATGAGAAGGTCTAGATACCCCAGAGGGTGAACAGTTGTTCATCACTTGGCACCTACCAGCAACGAGGAATCAAACTGAACCCCAAACCAAAAGTTGTCCGAGGTGTCAATTTTCCCTGAAAGCAGACCCAAACCTCAGTCATCACTCTCAAGTTTTGCTGAACTTAGACTGGAATCAAACCAAAACGTTGGCTGGTTTGACACCTGGACTGTTACCCCTGAAAACAGTCAAATCATTCATTTATCCACTCAAGCATGAACTGGCCTTTAAAACCAAGTTTTGAACATGACAGCTGTACATTTTTCTTACTTTCAGTCTGCAGATGAGGCACAGCGACATGACAGTATTTAATACTTGGGAAGCCACCCAGGTACTCCAAATTAGAGAACATTAAGCAAAAAGCAGGATTTAGCACTTTGACTGTTAACATAACGTTAGCGGCACCAGTGAAATCAGAAATCAAGGGCCAAACACATCTTGGCTATGTCTCTCTGGCTTACTGACTCCAGGAGGCTTTACTCAGACCAGTGCCATCACTATTTAGCTGTTATTATCATTCATCTTACAGATGCACTGCTGTGCACTTCCTCCCTACAGAGGTTTTGCTGTATATTGACTGGAACTGGTTAAGGTTTATTTAGGGTTCCTAAGAAAATGAATAAAACCAACCTGGCTTTTTCAGGACAGCGTTGGAGAGGATGCATGGAAATGCTGACTACATAAGATTGTCACGCCTTGGGAAGAAAGTGTATTACAATATTATCGTGTACAGGCAGATGTGAAACGCTAGCCCATACTACAGCTCAGTCCCGCTCTCCTTGGTTTTCACGATAGCTGCAACCAGAGCTGTAGCTTGACAGTGTCGGCTCGCAACCGCCCTGTCTCACCTCCGCTCCTCGTGTCCCAGCGTTTGCATTGTTCGTCCCTTCAGCGAGCGGCTGGCAGTTGCGGGGAGTTTGCGGAAGAGCTTTGCTTAGGGGGAGAGAGCAACAGCGATGGGCTTCAGCCTAAACCCCCCTCCTTGCCATCACCCGGGCAGCGCGGTCCACGGGTGGGAGGCAGAAAAAGACGGAACCGTCTGTAGGAAGTCGGACGTGTTTATGCATTTATTTTTTTTTATTTTTTTTTTTTTGTGCAGAGCCAAACTGCGATGCTCTAGGGTGGGTCTCGCCATCTGGGAGAAATATGTAGGGAGAAAAAATGCAGGCGGGGAGGACGAGCTGCCTCCCGCCCCCCGAGCGGGACCGCTTCCCTCCGAAAGCGGGCTCGGCCTCCCTCCCCAGCCCAGCTTGAGTTCATTTTCCTCAAATCACTTCCACATTTCCCCCTGCCGTAATTATCAAATATTTTGTTTCTGACCTCACTTTTACGGAGGCTGCCGCAACCGGGAATTCAGGCACCGTTTATTTTCTGTCAACAGAGCTGGGGCGGGGGGGGGGGGCGAGCTGGGGGCTTTCAATGTCATTGCAGTAAAAAAAATGAAAAAAAAAAGAAAAGAGAAAGAAAGAAAGAGCAGGAGGGAGGGGAAGGGGAGCCCAGCCCGCCGGCAGGCTGAGGGGGGGCTCCGGCCCGGGCCCGGGCAGGGAAGCAGCCGCCCCCCCCTCCGCTTCTCCTCACACGGAGGGGTCCGGCGATCCCCCAACTTCCCTCCGGCCCCGGTTGCTACTTTCCCCCGTCCCGGCGAGGAGGAAGAGGGGACGGGACGACAAGGGACGCTGTGGAAAAACGCCAAAATGGGACACCCCCCCCGCCCCCCCCACCACCACCGCTTCCCGGCCAACCCCCGCGCCTCGCCGCCGGGGGCCCCCGTTCCTACCTCAGCTCTCAGGCGGGCGACGGCCAGCAGGGCGCAGAGCAGCGGGAGAGTTTTCCAGATCTGCAAGAGAAGGAGCGGAGGGAAGGGGAAGGCGGTGAGCTCGGGGCGAACGGAGCCGGGGCCGCCAAACTTCCCGCCCGGCAAACCACCACCCTCCCCCCCCCCCGCCTCTCCTCACCATGCTGCGAGCGGCTGGCGGTAGCGGCGGGGCAGGAGGAGTTTGTGGAGGCTCCTTCCCCAGCTCCGGCTCGTTCGGGAAGGGGAAGGTTTTTTTCCCCCCCCCCCCACACACACACCCCTTCACCCCGACCCGCCAGCCCGCGGCTCCACCCCTCGGCCCGACCCCCAGCCGCCCACCTCCGCCCCGGGGGCCGGCTCTTCCCCGGCCCGCCGTGAGGGGACGGCCCCCTCCCGGACCACCACAGCCGCCCCTCGGCGGTGCCTCCGGTCTTCCCGCCGACGCCGGGCCCCTCAGCGCCCCATGGGTGGGTGGGGGGGACGAGCTCGGCGGTTTTTGAAGGCTGAGGGGCGTTCAGGAGACTCGGCTCGGGGCCCCCTGGCCCGGCAGAGTGCCCGAGGAGGAGGGGGGGGGGTTGCTACCTCACACCGCCCGGCCTCACACCCTCGGCCGGGCAGGAGAAGGGTCCGGGGGGATCCCCCCACACACACATTGTGGCAAAAAAAAGGGGGAAACTGAGGCACGAGGTGGCTTCTCCGCAGGCGGGGTGCTGTGGAAACCCGCTGCCGCCGTGCTCCAGCCCTGAGGCCGCGCGGAAATCCCAGTCGCAGCTACAGGTGCCGTTCGTGTCGGGATGCAAGGAGGTTGAAAAATAAGGGTTTAAGGCCGTTGGTGTTAGGGTCCAAATGGCGTTGGCTGAGCGGAACAGGCAGGCAGGGTGTTGTGCCAGGCACAGGGGGCCTGAAATCTCCCCCTGAAATACCTGGCGGTGCTCATTTGTGTATAAATACCTGTGATCCTCTTGTCTAATCTCTTCATCTCCGAATTTCAGAAGCCTCCGGTAGCTAGAAGGCAGGGTCTGACAACACAAAGAGACTGATTGTCCTGGGCACATACAGAAATCTCTCTTAACGGCAAGCAACACCATGACATCAGTTGTCAAGGGCTTTTCCTCGAGTTTTGAGGTTGGTTGTAACCAAAAATGACACCGCTGGCTTTGAAATACCATCTCGCTCCGTAGCCAAGCATGCACATAAGCTGTCTATCTTCTCACCCTGCTTTATGCTGTGCCCTCACCGCAGGCAGGCACCGTGGGAGATGCTGGCGTGTGTCCCCTCATCGTTCACCAAGACCTAAGATGATTCCCGCATCCTGCTGGAAGGAGAAAACTCTGGGGAAGAGTTATCCTAGATCAGCCCACATCTGGTCTGTTCACGGCAGCTGTGCCATTTTTCTGTGCTTCCTCAGGCTCTGCTTCCTCACTCTGTTTTGTTTTTAGGACTACTGTTACTAATTTTGCATTTATAAAGCATCCTCCCCAGCAAGTCCTGCTTCTGTCTGTGAGTGGTACTAGCCCATAAATCTATCCTGAAGAGATGTCTAATTATTTCACTGCTGATGCTGAGCGATGTGGTTTTCATTGTCTTTTTTGTTTTTTAAAACTCACCTTTCACAGCGTACTTCTTTGTTCTGGAGTCATTGATTGCCTTGCCTCATGACACAGCACAGGCAGAGTTATGGCTGAACTCAGCTGGCCTCTAGTTTGCAGAAGCATCATAGGATCAGGCTCACCCTGAGTCACCCTGATGTGAGTGCCATGATAAGAAAAAAAAAAACAAGTGGCAAATGATAAATACATTTTAAAAGATTCATCAGTTTCTGGCCTCTTCATGCCCTGATCTGCGCAAGCAGTGCTACACAAGGAGGCTCTCTATTTCCAGAGGGTAAAAATGACTCATACCACTCTTGGGAAAAGAGCACTAGCAGGGGTCTCCCAGCTCCCGCGTTTCCTCCCTGATACCATAGGCAGTCACCTCATGTAAGTGTGATTAGCCACGTGCTGGATTATGTAGGTCACCATGAGCATGGGGGTTTTTTCTGTGTAATGAATGGACTGAATATGAAACACAAGGTAAAGGATTAAATCCTCTACTCATGCATTGGCATTCAGGTACATGAAAGCATATTTCTTTAAGTTATTTTTTATCATGTGGAAGTAGGTAGAGGTGAAAACCAGAAAGCATCTCTCATGCAAGCATCAGAGAGCATTACCACAGGAGGACAGGCACCCATGAGGGGAAAGAGGCATTTGTACAGCTACCCCCTTAAATCAGATAAAACTTTGGTGTGCAGATGAGGCCTGAGCATCTCTGGTAGGCTGTGGGGGGAACAGTCCTTAGCCCTTTGCTGGAAAGATGATGACAGTGATAGAGCCGCAGTTGTTTCTGGGAGTGTGGATGTCTGCTGTGTCAGGAAACTAACTTATCAAGGCAGGGGAAAAGGTGTGTTATCTCTTCTGTCACAGGCAGCACAAAACAATCTCCGCACAGACACCAGAGCCTTAACGCTGTGTACAGAGGTACACATTTTATAACCAAATACACTGTTCACTTTTATTCCAAACTTTCACCATTTAAAAGTGTAAACTGCAAAGGAGCAGTTTGTACTATCTGAGTGCATAAGAAATAAATCTGCCGGGAATGTTTGCTCTTTCGTGATGGACACATAACAGGGAGCTTGAATCAGAAGCACTAGAATAAGAGGAAAGCAAATGCATTTGCAGTTGTGGTTTCAAGCTGTGGCCATAATGGATATGGTAATTCATCATTACTGGCTACACAACCGAAGTTGTACCATAAAAACGCTTTCAGCTAAAAGCTTCATTATAAGGGTGAACGATGCTTGCCTGAAATTTTGACGGTTGCAATGCTCTGGTGGGTCAAAGAAATTGGGAATCATTGCTCTATAGAGAAGATGTTATTCTATTACATACATCAGTATTTCATTTCTGCTGACGCCTACTTTCCAGTCACTGGTACTTCTAAAACAAACATTTTGTTATACATATGGGATCGCAAATTTTGACATATACACACATATATGCCCAAGTGGCCACGCAACCGGAATTCAGTAACAATCCGTTGCCTGAGAAGCAGAGCAAAAGAAGCCTGGACTCATGTAAGCGTACATCTCATGGGTGGATACATTCCCCTGTGTTTAATAAAGCACAGGCTCCAACTGAAGCTTTCTCCATTCTCGGGGCACTGTCAACATCACTCCCCTGGACTCTCTGGTGTCTCATGAGGGTTACTCTGAAGCCGCAGCCTCTCCCTTATTACAGCATGTGCACACACATACACCCAAAGTGATTGTGTAAGCCTCATTTCCTAGGGAAACGAGGCTAAATACACGCCAATAAATTACTTCTTAATCCCTCACCCGGCCCTTGTGGCTATACCATGATATCACCCTCTCCACATTACCTCACTCCTATCCACCACCCACATCCTTCACGTCTCCTCCTTTCCCCCCTGCCATACGAAGCATCAACCTTAAGGGTTGGGGTTGTGCTTGCAGCGTGACCACCCTGCCAGCACTGCGTTTTAGGTGACAATTCAAGAAACGAAGTCGTTCGGCAAGTGGCCCTTGTGACAGGGCAATAACCTATCCTGCTGAAGACTAAGAAATTTGCAGCAACATTATTTGGTGGAATTAGGAAGCAGGGTATCATTTCTGAATAGCAAATGCGTTAAGGTTGTAGCTGAGAAGGCTCAGCTCGTGTAGGACCAGAGGCATCCGCGTCGTCTTGAGCTACGTGAGCAGTGACTCCTTGTGGACCAGCGTACAGGTCTGCACCGGCGCCTGAAAAAGGGCTGAGGGACACCTCAGTTTTCCCAGCAAAAACAGGCCAGGGCTGCCAAATGTGAGGGGGAAGCCTCGAGCCGGGTTACAGCCACAGAGTTGCGGGCGTCAGGCCCGAATGAACGCGAGGTTGACCGCAAGGTCGGTGTGAGGGTCCCCTGGGCTGTCACGCGTGGATCACGCGGATGCCTCACCGCCGCGGGTGAGAATTGAGGCCTGCAGCAAACTTCTCCCTGACATGGCACTCCTGACTTCACATCACCCCCAGAGCGTGCCCTGTTCTGACCCCCCTGAGGAGCTTTACCGGGACCTTGCTCTCAGCCTGTGAGCAGGGAGTAGGGGGCTGGTAGGAATGAATGGTGCCTAGGTAAGAAGACAGCTTCCTACCCTGAATTTTGGGAAGGTGCTGGATAACTCTCATTATCCCAGCTTCTGAGCTGCAGCACACCACCCAAACTCTTAAGCTCAAATAGGATGGGCCTCTGGCATACGTACCCAGCTGGGTGAACTAACTCAGGTCTAAGGCTTCTCTGGTTCAGGGAGAGTAACTCAGGGAGACACTTTTCTCACCAAAATTCAAACTCAGGTAAGAGGTAAGTGTGGTTAACAGTGATGTGAGGATACACACATGACATGCGGGTAAGTTAAATCTCCTTTTTTTACAGCACAGTGATTTCTCATGTCCATATCACTTTCCTGTAGTTCGGTCACCTTCCAGCCTGCACTTTGTTAAATACAGCTGGTTTTTTCTATTCTTCTAGCTTTCCTTTTTGCTTCATTTCCTTGCTCTCGTAATTTTCTTTCTCAGTGTGGTTCCCCCATTCCTTGCTCCTGCTCCAGATGCAGCATTTGTACTAATCATGATTGCTTAAAGCTCTATTTCAGACCTGATGTAGTAAAGTGCAGTACCTTACCCCTCCCCAGCAGATACCTTTATTTTGCAGGTTTTACCGGGAACATTGCTAGCAAAAAGGCACGCAAGTCTGGCACTAGCAGGCTATGTGGTTTGTATAAAGTGCATTCTCTAATGGTTAATGGATTTGATGGGCTTTTGGATATTCCATTAGCTAGAGCAGTAAAATGCCTAAATACCTTTGACAACCTGGCCCTTAAACTTTACCCTTGGCATCCCTTATTCAAGGTGAGGTTTTCTAACCTAAGACAAGCTCCCAAGGCGTCATTTCCTCACGGACTTCATCCAGCCCCAGCACCCAGGTGTGATAACCCAGGTAAACCACCAGGAGCGGGCACAGAACTGCACCTGCGTCCAGCCTGTGTAACCGTATCCACTTTGCATTTGCCACTGCCATTGTAGTCCAAGTCTCATAGACTCGGACTACACTCAGATCCAAGTCATGGTGCAAGAAAGAAAAATCTGTCTCAAAACCTCAGTGTGGAAACAGTCCCTCTATTCTGAATAGCGTAACATGCTTCTGCCTCAGCATGTTCCTTGTGCCAGTTCACTCCAGCTGCTGCCAGGCCATGATGCAGCACAGGTAAGTGGAATACTCCTGCTTTTGACTCTGTGATTGCACGTGCCCTTTGTAAAGAGGCTGAGGGCACGGGGCTTGTTCAGCCTGGAGAAGAGACCCTCTTTGGAGCAGGAGGATAGACTAGATACTTCCCGAGGTCCCTTCCAACCTGAATTATCCAATGAACTTGTTCAGTCCTGTGAGTTTGCTACAGCCTTCAAGCTAAAAGCACTAAAAGAGAAGTCCTACCCAGCCAGAAGCAGGTTGGTACCATCCCCTGAGACCCCTGCAGGATGCTACTAGCCCATGGCCGAACAGCTCAGAGCTTACAAATCCATTAGCTGTGTTCTGGCAATACGGTCCTGTGAGAATTACTGTGCTTCCTTACTCACAATGAACATGGCTCACACACCTGGAGCAACAGCTGGCACGAAGGAAAGAGGGTTCCCAGGCGGTCCCACGGCCCCTACTGGCACCTACAAGGCTGCCCTTCACCCTCATGTGGAATAAGAGCTATCCCTGATGCCAGATGTGTGCCTCCACCATTGTGTAGGTGCTGGCTGGTCACAGAGATTGGTTCATAGAGGCTGCCTGGCACATCTACCCTGCTGCAGAAGGAGATGTGCCTTATCTTCTTAGGCAAGCAAGAACCTTATTCCATCCAAATGAGGCAGTCGCTAGCAAGACATCTGTACCTACGGTTATTTTGTGGGGTCCTAGCCTACGTGCTACTGCCACAACTCGTTGGATTTGAATCTGACCCCAGAAAGCCCCTCAGAGAGAGGTCTGATAATGCAACAGGCACCTGCAGGTGTCTGGCAAAATAAGCCTTGGGACGAGTATCAAGGTAAGGTGAGTTGTCCATCGTACAGGCAGCTGGATGGGCCTGTACGATTCATAAGATGGATTTCCTAGTGTGTAATGCTACATCACAAACCAGCATGCAGGTACGTACTGCCATGGAGATACACTTCGAGGCAGAGTCCTGACTCGCCTCCATACCTGCTAATGTCATATGCACTTCACAGCACATACTGTTAAATATGACATTATTCTCCAGAAGTGAGGAGACAATCATCACTGCTTTCCATTTCCTTCCCCATTATCTCCCTCATTTTGCAGACACATTCACTGAGAAGTTGCTAAGGTCACTGCTGGCGGAGCATAGAGTCAAACCCAGGACTGTTCTGTGGCAGGATGAAATTTCAGCTACTTTTCCTGCGTCATTCAGCTACAAAGATGTACCTGGCTCTGCCATGCTCCATGCAATGAGCCCAGGCCTCCCATCCCCAACACGCTATTGCTGTGGAGCAAGCGGTTGTCCGCCACCGGCAAATCCCGATTCACACAATTAAGAGCACTTTCTCCATTAGCTGAAACAGTAGGGGGTTTGCGCTCATGAATGTAGTGGGAAATCAACCCAGGATGTCTTGAGCTTAGGCACAGGCCATTATAATCTATCAATTATATTGCAACAAAACACAAGTGTTCCACATGCCACTCACTTGTCTCACCTCTCAATCGCTGCTGTCACGCAGCGGCAAGCTTAACATTTGAATGAAATATCCAGGAAAATTTCCCGGAGGCGTGCGAATGCAGGCGATCTCTCTTCACCAACCAAAGGTCATCACTCGTAGCTTGGCTGTGGGACCCACAGCTCTTGACTACCAAGTCAGAGCGCCAACTGCCAGAAGAGCCAGAGGGCATTTCAAGGGGATGTGTTGATGACCCCCCTTCCCACGCTCTCTCAGCTGTGCCCTCGTCCCCTCCCTGCAGCATTTGACACCCCCCCCTCAAGCCCTGCTTGCAGCCAAAGCTGAAGAGTTGTTCCAGCGCTGGGCAGAGCCCCTGGAGGAAGATGCTTCAGAGTGTGTTGAAAAAGTGTCTGCTGGTAGGAACAGATTGGTCAGGGAAATCAGCTTCTTCAAACTAAGGAAGGTGGCAATGAAAGTCTGTCAGATCTCCTGCAGCTGAGGCAAGAGGGCTGGGTTGCACCTGGATTAATATGAGCATCACAGGAGATGCCGGGGTATGTGGAGCCAGCCCCTTTTTGGGAAGGGAAGGCGTGGACACAGAGCTAATGAGCCTGGTGAGATGTGGTGGGATTTTGTGTAGAGGCTTTTGTGTGCCTCAGCACCAAGCAATCCATCTATGACAGATGGGAGCTCAGACACCTCTGAGGTGACCCTCTGCAGAGCAGCTCTGTCTGGGTATGTCTCCTAATCTGCATAATCTGTCCACAGCTGTGTGATAATGCAAACTGAGTGCACCTCAAGATGCCACCAATCCATTCAAACAATTGCTACAGCAGATCCTGGCTCTCAACGCTGTTACAGGACTGTCAGAGCTGCATCTCAAACTCACTTCCCATAGCTACCCATTCCTTATCCCTACATTATATAGCTACAAAAACCTCTCACGGGCTGTGCAGGTCAGGTGTATGGTTCAGAGGACAGAAGTTCCTGGGTTCTCCCACTCACACTCCAAATAACTTTGCTAGCTGTTTCTCATCCTCCTAGGATGGGCAACCAACTAGCATAGAACACGCTCAGACACACTCAGCTGTTTGTCCCAGCCCTTGGCAGATCCTGGGATGCTTGCTAGAAGGCGTTCAGATATTTTGCTGCCCAAAATGTGTTTGAGTTGTGTGAGTCGTGCCTGGGTGAGTAGGGGCTGGGTGTGGAACAGCAGCTCTGTGAGTCACCAGGGGTCTGTGAGAGCAGGAGGAGAGGTCCACACAGCCCTACTTAACTATAGACTGTTGCAATGTTCAGTACACGAATTTGGGATGTCTGTTCTGGTGGTCTGTATGAGAAAGCTTGGGAGTTAGCAATGTAAGTTTGGACAGCTGATCTAGGACACAAACATTAGCTCAGGGACTCATAAAATAAGAAACTGTGCTGTTAAGCAAGAAAACGTGCAACGTGTTAGTAAACACAGCTCACCCTAGAGACTAGCTCTTGTCATTGCTTAGCAATGCTATGAAATCATATATTCCCCTCCCAGCCCCGGGCTAGGCAGTGGAAAGCAAGGGGTTTTAGTTTTCCTCCATACAGAGGTGCAATGCCTGCCTTCAACCAGAGCTATCATTCCCTAGAAGACGCTAAGCACCCTCAGCTCCACCACAAAGGCTGAGCGCCTGCAAAACAGGCTGTTGCATTAGATTGTAAGTACGGAGAAAGTGTCTGACCTTAGACATCCATATTTGAACATGTTGGCCTTTAATTGCTGCAGCCAAGCTGCCCCAGCAGGTCAGGATTTATGCCAGACCTTTTACATGTGAGAAGAGGATAAATAGCTATAAACAAAGCCAATCCATAGGAAAAGGTCACTGCTTTCAACCTGTGTGAGAGAAAGCTTTTGAATTGGAAATGTTAGTGACAGGAGGCAAAGTGGATAAGAAGCTGTGATTGCAAACTGGACGAGTTGTCCCAGGAGAATGGAAACTGGAAGAGCGGGGCAGGCGAGCTGGGATGTTGTACTCACTACTCTGGGCCAGTGCAGTGCCGCAGGGACCACTGAACTACCTTAGGTGGCAAGGCGAAGGAGGTGAGAGACACTTTTCTGGCAGAACAACAGACTGGAAGAGATGAGCAAAGCAAGCCATGAGCGAAAGGAAAGGATGAAAGCACCATCAGAGGGCTCGGAAAGGAGGACAGGCAGGTTCTCAGCTGAACGGTGCAGGTTCAGAGGGGCCTGCCCAGAACTGGGAGGCTGAGGGAGGGGACAGTGGAAGTGTGGCATCTCCTTCTCAAATCCCAGCTGGACAACCAACACTCACAAGTTCATTAACTTTAATACTAGAGCATCCCACCTTTAGAAATGGAGTCTGTTCACTGGATTTGAACCTTTGACTCCGTTTAAGTGTCTACATCCGTGGGTTCCCACAGCAAGAGGTGCAACCATTTAGGAACAGCTCTGGTAGAGCCCAAAATGCTGAATAAATTCTGAACCCAGACCTCCAGTACCTTTCACAAGCTTGCATCTATCTCCATTTAGCGAGGTATAAGGTCCTCTGCTCCAGACAAAACATCTGGCTTGGCAGTTTTGGCTCCTGTGGGTACCTATCCCAGTCTGGTGGGAGAAGCTCGACAGACAGGTGACACAGGCAGGTCTGGATGAGCCACGCTTTGTAACTCTGTCCCTATGCAAGGCCGTACATGATGGACACAAGATCTGGCCAGAAGCGCTGGGGTAGGTGTGTCAGCAGCCTCTCCTACCATCCCACTCCCCAGGAAATGCAAACCTGGCAATGGCCTGGCTCTGAGTTAGTGTCGAGACTGGAAATGACAAATTAATATAAGCTGTGAATTTACATACTTTTCAGCCATTTATGGCCTTGTCTGAGCCTAAATAAAAGCCATGGTCCCTGGAAAATTTGGGCCTGTTTGTCAGCGAGGCATTCCAGAGAAAACATCACGTGTTCGTTTCATGAAATGAAATAAGAGCTTTGTTCTGCCTGCTTTCCCCCCTCCCTTTTTCTGAATGAGGCAGTTTCGTCCGGGGATTACAAGCCAATGTTCCAATCCCTCACAGACGTTTCCCATTATCAGAGCTGCCTCTTGTCCTCCAAATCATTTTCCACAGGACTCCTGTAACTTGGGCTGGGAAATGAAGCCAAAAGCTCAGAAGAAAGGACCCTATTCCAGGCTGCTGACAAGACTGAAAAATGCTGCTGGGGTGTTGCTGGGACCACCCAGCCTGAAGCATCCTCAGCAGGGGAGCAACCGAAAAAGATGCTAGTGGTGGGAGGAGGCTCACTCTACTGTACAGCCGTTTAAACAGCTTGGTAAATTAACTTTGATGAGGTATAATCACACTGTGTGGAATTGGCTATAGAGTCTGGTGGTAGACAACTGTGACTGATGATTAACTCTGCAGCGTACAGCACAAAGGGCCTTTGTGTTGCACTCTTGAACCTGCTCGTATTTTGTGAGATCCCCATGTCTGGGGATCAAATTGCCCCTGCTGTAGAAAACTACCAAAGGGTGTTGGAGGAAGGGAAGGAAAACTCAAGTGAGGCTTTCTGTTTGGATTCCTCTTTCCTCCCCTCAAAGCATTGTTCTCTGCTGGGGGGAACCACATGTATGGAGCTTGGAGCTGGACCACCTACTTACTGCACAGACCCAAGCAACTCCCTTCCTGGAAACAGAAACCAGCTACTGGAATGGCATCAGGCCTCTGTAGACTCCCTGTCATGTCAAGCTCAGCTGCAGAGGAGGTCACCAAGCTGGGAGGGCCCATCTGAAGAACCCATGAAGCCCCTTTCTGCATCTGCACATAACTTTGCCGTTCCGGTCCTTGGAGACTTCTGATGAAGTTTCTCCAAACATCACGATATCATCTGCCTTGAGACAGAAAGTCTGCAATGCCTTATTTCATGTTTGCAAGAAGGTTAAGGAGCCACTAGACGCGAACCATCCACAAATGAAATTAGGTTCCCTACAGCACATACTTAGGGGCCCTTCCAGCCAACTCAGCTCTAGGATCTGAAAAAAGCTACAGCAGAGATGTAAAACAGACACTCACAACCACATCTTATATTGCTGCAGGAAGAATTGCCAGGAGTCCTCCATCAGCACCCTCTCCAGGAAGGCATGGGGCTCTGTTGCTCCATGAACAAGGGCTGTCTAGCTAGCACAGGGGAGGTCTGGGCAGCGGTATGCTATTCCCAATGCTATATTTTGTATTTTATCAGGCTATTCTGGGAAGCAAAAGGCATAGGCAGGCCTGGTTTCCAGGATCAGAGCTCATAACCCCTACCTTCTGGACCAGACCTCATTTCAACTGGCTTAATGAGTTTGACTTATTCTCACTGGCAAGCCCCATGATTTCAACAAAAGTGCTGGAAAATTCCTCATCTCTCCCTTTTCGCCATCCTAAGCCTAGCAGCATACCTCACCAACTCCAGGTAAATGCTCCAACCACCTGGCTGGATGGTGAACGATGGAGAGCAACTACTTCTTTGGCAGCTGATTGCAGAGCTGAACTGACTATTAAAGCGAAGGGGATGTGATCTGAGCACCTCTGCCAGGCTGGGCCTCTGGGGGGATTTGGGTGGTCCTGGCTTGGAAGGGACCCCAGTGGTCACGTAGTTCAGCCTCCTACCTGAAGCAAGGCTATCATCACCAACAGGCATTTGGTTGACCATGCATTTGTCGAGCCAAATCACGAAAATCTCTGCAGATGGGGACTCCACCACCTCCCTGGGCACCTGTTCCAGTGCTGCACCACTGTTCCAGTGAAGCCTTTAGTGTTTTCCTGCCCTCCCTAAACTTATCCTCACCCCCTCCTATGTCCCCAGACATGGGAGTTCCTCAACATCTGTAGGAGTCTCCATATGTAGGAGATCAGTGATCTGAAATGGAGCTGTTGACTGATCTGAGAAACTTCCTGGACCTGGATGGATCTTGGCCACAGACGAGCTGAGTCACTGCCGGAGACTCTGACACTAATACAGTCTACCCAACATCAGGACTTAGCCTGAATTTAGGCTATGGCTCCAAATTAGGAGTTATGGCCATTACATAGTATTGTATTCAGGCATTAATAGTGTAAACTTGCTACAAACCTAAAAAGTAACCTAAAATACTGCCTGAAAATGCATAGCTGTGTTAATTCTTTTCTACAAATTCATCCACTTGCATTTCTTTCATTAGTAGCGGGTAAATAAGCATTTGACTGCGCAGAGCCGCCTCCTGCTCCTGTTCTCTTGCTCTGATCAGGCATAAGGTTGGTTAAAGCCTCTTTTTTTTTTTTTTTTTTGAAGGCAGATACAGCAACTGTAGGAAAACCTGGCAAATTTAGCTAAGACTAATGGTGTACTGCTTCATCAAGCTGATTCTCTCTCCCCTTCAGGGGCCAAATCTTGTTTATCTTGTTCTTTCTTTTCTTGCAAACATTATAGGGCAATGGTAAGGTAAACAAAATTAAAACCAACTTAGTTACATTGTTCAGTCAGAGCAAAGATCAGACATTTTCCCCAAAGCAATGGTGATTTTTCCTTGGCTGCCAAGAAACGCTGCCCGAGTGAAATCTGTTCTGAATAGATGAGACACTCTGGTAAGGAGGTGATAGATCATTTGTCAGTTCACACATGTTTAAGGAGAGATACGGGATGCCCAAGGAGAGATACCAGCTATTGCAACCAAGAAGCAAGAACAGGGAATAGGAAAAAAAGGGGAAAGACAAAAGGAAGTACTGATGTTTGAAAAAAAACCATGACAGAACTGAGGCTGATAAACTGAGAGAATTCAGATCTGGAAGGATGCATCAGAGAGTGCAAAGACCGGACAGGCGGTAAAAGCCATGGAAAGGAAAGAATTACAAAAAGTTTTATCTGTCCTTCAGTGGGAGGGTGATACCTAGTCAAGTAAGAGGGTAGTTAACAGAACTAGATCACACACGACACACCTGCATGGGTTCTTTTTCTTTTAAAATATTGTGTTTCTGTAATGTTTCAATGTCTTAATCCCTGGTCTGTGTACAAAAGTTCAGTGTTGGGGTCTTACTGTCCTTTCAGGTTGCACAGTGGATAATGCAGGAGAGCCACGCTGATACCCACCGAACTCCGTAAGGCGTAGCCTGGAGGCACAGCCTTTGCAAAGCCGTTCGCAGAGCACCTTCCACGGCAGCTCCGAGCTAGGAACTGCCTCCCTCATTTTGGGAGGATGCCTCTGACAACACATTGCTGAGGGGGTACAAGGGCAGAGGGGTCACAGATTCTTTTGCTTCTGGGCAGAGGCTCACCTTCTGTCCATCTCAGAAACGCCGGACTAGACGAATAGCAAGACAGCAGAGGGCACACTGCAATCACTGCAGGTACGGCTTGGCTGGGGAGCAGCCCGTGGTTAGACCACACAGCAAGCACACACAGATGTCTCCTCATGTACCACCGTTCAGGGAAGAAGATGAGTCTGTCTCCCTGAAGAGACAGACATCAGCCTACGAAAAAGGGGAGGGAAGAGAAAGGCAAGTGGGGAACAGGGGAGTCCTTGCTGAAGTGACAGCATGCAGGCTGGCAGGGGCCACATACAGAGCTCCTAAAGAGCAACGAATGTGAGGGGGTCACTTGGGCTTTCACTGCAATGCAAGGGACAATCTGAAATATCCTTCCGTGTCCTGGTGATTCAAGGCATTTCGTCTTGGCAAGACGCTCATCTGTCCCACCTTCCAGCACAAGAAAGTAAAAAAACCCCAAAACCAACAGCAACGATGACAAAACCCCATGCTGTCGTATCAGACGGACACCCACCGAGAGCAACAGTGGGGCTGCAGTCTTTACCGACGGGCAGTAAGTGACAACGTCTGTAAATGGACCAGCAGGAGGACAGGATGCTGCCCGTGCGGAGGAGCGGGGCTGCGGGGAACAGAGCCCAGCCACTCCTGGTGATGGTGTGACCCAGCCCTATCTTCACAGTCTGATTCCTTCATTTCTACCTTGGTCCCGTCTTTCCTGTACCCAGGGCTGGTTTCACATCCCAGTCCCCCTTTTTCACCGGTCACTGCTTCCACTCCACAGAATCGCTCCCTGCTTGCTTCCTTCATTTGGCCCCCAAAGCACTTGCCTACCTTCAGCTTTGAGGCTCTGCCCCCTTCCTCTTCTCCCCAACATTCCCCCAAATATCCATCTCCTGCTGGAAATATCCATTTACCAGTCTCCCTCCTCCAGCTCCTTGTCCAGTCACCCACCTCCCAGTCTCTTTCCTCAGGCTCACCACAGCCCCTCCACCTCAGCTGCTTCTGGCCGTGTCTCCCCACTCCCAGTCTGATGTCCCCCAGTAGTCCAGATCCTACTGTTCCTGTCCTACATATCCCTGGTCCTCCTTTGCCACCCACAGTCACTGCCTTCTCCCTGTTTCAGCCCCAGAATGCCTGTCCCAATTAAATTCCTTTTCTTCCCATCTGGTCCTCACCACTCCGTTCTGCATTGCAGGTAAATGCCTTTCCTTCTCCAAGCTGCTTGGGCAACTGGTGAAGGCATCAGAAGAGCACAGAAATAACAATCTCCCCACCTCCAGCTGGGAATCAAATGGGCAAACACACTGTGAAGAAACTCATGCTGCTGCCCTCACCCGAACCTATGAAGGTCAGAGCTGGAACCCATGCACCTACCCAGTGTGGGGAAAGTGCGCAGGCCGTCTTGGTGGCCTTCAGCTGATGTGATGACAGGGACATATGGACATTGTGTTTCTTCTCAGTCTCAGCTCCATTTTACCTTCTCATGGTTGATTACCTTTCAAACAAAAGTACTGCTCTGTAGTGGAAATGCCTTATTTTAGTGTTTGTGTATGGAAACATAATAAAGCAAAGCCCTCTTAGGACAGCCAGTTTTTTACGCTTGGGAAAAGCAATAGATTATCTATGTGTGGAGAAATGTACATCCTCGGGTCATTTTCTGATGGGAGAGGGGAAAGGCTGTTAAACCTGATGGCTGCAGTCTTGCATCCCTAATGACTGTACTTAACATAACTGACCTTCCTGACAGACAGGTAAGGTTGCACCACAGCTCCCCATCATTTCACAGCCCTTCAGAGTGCAGAAAACACAAGCTAAAGCCATTTGTTTCCCTTTCCACGCTGCTGGCAAGGCTGATCTCAGTAAAATAAAGGCAGAAGGAAGTGGGCTGGAGCTGGGAAGGCTGAGTACAGCAGGAGGAAGAAAAAAAGTTGTGGCTAAAGAGTTCGGCCAAGGCTGGGACAAGGGAAAGGAAATGAAGGAGGGGACAGACATTTTTTGGGAACATACTGGACTCCATCTGAAAAAATAACTGCTACTTCTTCACCATAACAGTCTTTTGGAGCATTTTCTGCAAAAGAAAATACATTCCAAGAGGCACTTTTTTTTTTTCCTCCTTAGAAATCTGACTGTTGGTAGAGCCAACAAGACAACCCCTCTCTTACAGTGTATTACAAAACCCTGTCAGCTCCCGGCTGCCAAACATTCACCGTTTGTTTGTACTGAAATTTTCCATTCTTGCTCTCCGTCTCAGACATGTATTTCCTTTTAAGTTCTTACAGAAATAGCATCCTTGCTTTCTGAAAAGGGGCTTGGGAAAAGAATAGTTTTAACAGTGCAGCTTGTTTTTCCAACCATTTCAGAAAGGAGTAGAAATTCAGGGAGCTGAAGCAAGAACTTTAGATGAGAGAGAAGAGCCATTGCCTTAATGTGGTTTTTTTTGGTTCCTCAACTGACTGTATCAGACCCCTCAGGAAACTGCGTTTGGATTTATCAGCACAAATACCAGTCTTTTGGGGCTACAGCTAAGTGGTTGCTCTAACTGGTGGAAATAACCAGTGGACCCTGGCTGAAAAATGTGGATCCCGATTCCTTTGATTTTACAGAGGAGTTCACATTCCTAAATCTCAGCAGTCTGACACATTCCTTAAGATACAATTAAAAAGCTCCTCCCCCACGCTTTTGTGACTTTCATTTTTCTTGCAATACTTGCAGTGTTGCGGCAAGACTGTGAGATTTGGCAGGGTACATAAGTCAGGGAGAGAAAGACAACTTTTTTTCTTTTTTTTTTTTTTTTAATGTGGTCTCATGAAAATCTGTTCAGATTTTGGGTTGAAGTACAAAATGTCACAAATTTCCACTTCCCATCTGTGACTGGCATAGCACAGCTTGTGGTTCTGGCCACTTGCCATAACTCCCTGACAGTTTTACTGCCATGTGCAAGTCCTGGCCCTGTGTCCCGCTCTACCACTTTCCAGAGAGCTTTGGTCCAGCTGATCTATTGCCAGCAGAGAAGACGTGGCCAAATGTGATACAGGAAAACTCTTTGATGGCTGATGTCTAAGTGCATGCATATTTCTCCCCCACCAAAATGAAGTGTTGGATTACTAGAACATTGGCCTGTAGTATCCTTGTAGCCAACACAGGGTAGTATGGACTGGATGACTGGACTACAAAGTGAGTGAAAAACAGGCTGGACTAGTGAGCTCAAAGTGTAGAGGTCAACACTTCAAAGTCTAATAGGAAGCCAGTTATGAGTAACATTCCTCAGGGAGTCAATACTGGGACCAATGCCATTTGACATCCTCATCTACAGGAGGAAAAGGAGGCAGAGAACACCTTAAAGAGTTCACAGATGATATCAAACTTGAAGAAGTGGTGCGTGTGCTGGAGGGCAGCACTGCCATTCAGGAGGACCTAAATAAGCTGGAGAAGTGGGCTGGCAGAAACGTCATGAAGTTCAACAATGACAAAGGCAAAGTTTTGTGCTGCTTGCAAAACACCCATTCTCAGTGCAGGCTGGCTGCTAACTGTCTAGAAAACACTTTTGCCAGAAAAAAGCCTTAGGCTCCCAGAAGACTACTAGTTGAACAAGACTCAGAGTTGTACCTCAGCAGCCATGTACGCCAAATGCATACAGGACTGCAGAAGCAAGAGAGCAAGCCAAGGGAAGAGATTATTTCCCTTTATTCAACACTCATGAAGCTGCATCTGGAGCACTGTCTCCAGTTCCGGTCTTCCCAGGGCATGGGTGATATTGATATAGGGAACAGGTCCCAGGGATCTGGAGCACATAAAGTATAAGAAGAATTTGAGGGACCTGAGTTTGTTCATCCTGGAGAAGAGAAGGTTGTGGGGGGCCTACTTGGTGTCTTTGACTAAAGGGAGGGTTATGAGAGAGTCAGACTCTTCACAGAGGTCCAGGTTGAAAGGCTGAGAGGCAACGGACATAGCTTGGAACAACGGAAATTCCAACTAGATTTAACAAAAAAAAAAAGAAAGAAAAGAAATCTTGGTGGATTTTTTGGCAGGGCAGAGTGGTTCAGCACTGGAATAGGTGCCTAGAGAGGCTGGGGAATCTCCTCCCTTGGAGATTTTAGGACTCATCTGGCCCTGAGCAACCTTATCTAACTTTAGAATTAGCCCTGCTGGGAGTGGGGCGTTGGATTAGTGACCTCCAGAGGTTTCCTCCCATCCACATTGTTCTCTGACTCTGAATACATGCAACTGTAGGACCTTACAAACAACAGGACTAAGATTTGCTTAAACAGCCAGAGTTTTATAGCTGAGGTTTGGCCAGGGTGGAAGACTGGCATATGGCTACCGTTGGGTAACCTGTAACTCAAAGCCACAAAATTTCACTCAGCTCCTGCTGTCCTAAGCGTTTAACTTGTACTTGATTAAAGCACCTTGATTCGGAGAAAGTAAATATAAAGCATTCATTCCTTCTGTTGCTAGTTTGTGCTACATCCTGGACCAGTGCTGCACTGCATGGTCACTGGGTCTCACAACTATTCTTGCCAGACAGAGCCGAAGAGAGTCACTTCACGGTTTATAACCTGGGGTGGTAAGTGCATATTCCAAGACTCATCCCCCTTGTGTGACACTCGTTCTGGGAATGTGGACCCTCTTGTCTACCAACTTGGTCCCCTAAAACTAGTACCTGAGATATATGAGCCCTCCCAGTTAAGTAACCCCACTCTCTGGGAGGTCAGCCTGTAGACTCCTGTTGGCTAAACCCTTCAAAGACAGTGCAGCAGGACTGAAAGCAACACAAGTTTCACAAAGGAATTCCTTAATCGCACTGAACAGCTTACATTCCTCAATGTCCTAAAATGCTCAAATTACAGACCTTTGAAAACAACAAAAACCCCATGAGGTGCTGATATTTTTAGTGAGCCTGGCACTTTGGGATTGCCACGACTGACTTGTCTTTTGCAAACGCATATTGGATGTGATGTTGGTAAGCCTACCTTTAAAATAAACTCTCTTTTCTCCTACTTGCATGCTCAGGCTGAAGACCAAGATTGCACTGTCCTGCTGGCCATCTCCCTCCCCTTGCAAAATTGTTGCATTTCTGTTGAGATGGGCTAAAAATTAGATCACAGCTGGGACCAACGCAAAATATCATTTGGTATTCAAAGGGAAGATAAAACCCTTACCTCTTTCTTCTGGCACCTGTCGCAGATGAAGAGCCATTCTTGCTTCAGTGCTTGTCCCCTCATGGAGGTGTGGGAAATTTGGGGGCTTTGTGTTGGGCTTTCAGGGAAACAGAGGACTTGGCAAAGTTTTTCTTTTGTCTTCCAGTCTTTGGTTCTAGCTGGGCCACATTTTCAATTTTTTGGTCTGAAACCACAGGTTTCTTCTTTGAATTAATGAATGTCAAAATTCATAGAATCATAGAATCATTTAGGTTGGAAAAGACCTTTAAGATCATCAAGTCCAGCCACAAACCTATCACTGCCAAGTCCCAGTAAACCATGTCGCTAAACTGCAGGAGTCAGTCTCTGATACTTTTGATACCATGTCAAACATCCAAAGTCTTGCACTATCTTAGCTGCAACTGCCCTCAGCAAACAGTGATCAGCCTTGAATTAAGTCAACATTTCAAGCCTCCTTCCCACCGTGTGGCTCAGTTCGTCTCCATACATACACGTGTACACAAACAAGAGGAAACAACCCCGAATCACTTGCTGAGTCTCTCTTAAAATTCCCCTCCCCATCTTTACACCCCATCTACAAATGGAAAAAAGCTCAGAGCATCACATATGCTGCCATTTGATTCAAATAAGGGGCAGCTGGAGGAGGCAGTGGACAGAAAAGGAAGAGCTTGCCATTGCATTTGAACTCTACTGTGTCATTTAGTGAGCACATCCCTTGTGGTGTAAATGGCCTCCCTGCTGGTGATGACGTTTCTAAGGCCAGCTCAGAAACTGTAGATAATAACAAGTATTAACAGTACAACAACTCTGTGCGCATCTCCGTTGATAGCTGGCTCCCAGCTCCTCGTGGTCTCCACACACGATACATTAAGCACACAGACAGCACTTGACTATCCCAGGGACTTCTCCCGAACCATCTCACCCCACCGTCTTTATCTGAAGAACTGCAGGCATCATTGTATACTGAGTGAACATTGCCTTCATGGTATTCGACACAGTGCTGGAAAATTTGTTATCTAATGGTGTAGCTAAACAAAACCTATCTTTTAACAAAGATTTGCGATAAGTAGGCTGTGGTATCTCTTCTACTGAGTGCATCAATTGTCAGCTGCTGCCAGTAACACAAACCATGATTCATCTCTTGCAGTACTCTTTCTGTTTGAGTAACAATGTCCGATATTTCCTTCTACCTGTGTTTTCACACCATGTCAAAAAATTATGTTTTCTTTTATTTTATTTTTATAAAGTACTATAGCAAAATGCCCTTTACCCATCTTTTTTCAGGTCCTCTGTATCCATTTTGCTAGGAATCACTGTTTCTCCTTACCTTTCAGTCTTAGTCTTTTCTCTGCAGACAATGTTTTTCTCATTTCAAAAGTCTGCGATAGCCAAGGGAGCTTGTTCTTCTTGTGCAGGTCACTCTGCTCTCTTTGCTTCTTTTTAAAATCCAGCATATCCCACACTCTGCTTCTCTTGCTATTTCTGATAACTTATTTGTAGACACTATTAAGTGTTGGACTATCACTATAGATCCCTTCCTCAAACTCTTCCTCCTCTTTTTCTCCTCTTCTGTAAGAAACGTCAAGAAAGAAGTTATGCTAGAAGAACTTGTCTTCCACTGATTATTTTTTCCTCTTCAATTTGAATCTTTCTAGTTTTAGAATTGTGTGCTAATAACTCGGTGATACAGGAGCGTGAGACTTGTGAAGAACATCTCCTAGGGGACCGTAAATCACTTGCAATGTTAGCCTGTGGTCCAGTATGTGCCAGACAAAACTGACATCCAGACAATGGCAAACAAGTGCTTTTCTAGGAATATAGTTTTGCAGCATTGGCTTCAGTTCATCCATACGCTACCAGAGCTCTTTCCTACTACTTTAACTGTCTGACGTGGTATTTTCCTTGCTTTTGTTGGTTTAGCCTGATTTCAAAGCAACTGCTTTGGAGGTTTTGTTCAAGGCTTCCTCACCACTACCCCTTCTTCGACTTCCTCATTTATACCCTTCCCCAGTTCATAAGCTGTGCATTTATGCTGCTCGTGGCATAAATCTTGATAGGTATGTCAATATTCCTTGTGTCGTTGCTGAATTCTAGAGGGAAGTCGCTGTTCATTAGCTGCTTTCTTTATTTTGAATCAAATCTGATGCCTCCTCTTTCTGCAGCATGGACAAAATAATTCAGTTTCTCTGCGTGGATTTGCATTTTGCTGTGACTCAATTTTAGGCTGCACTCTCTGCTTCTCATAGGTAATGCTATTAGGTCTTTTTGTTGTGTTTTTCTCTGGGTCTGTCATGCGTAAGAATGTCATCAAGAGTCACTCCAGCTCTTCACCGTCTTTGTGTTATTTCATGAATCTTTTGGGGCATATTGCCAGGATAGGCAATATTTTAAGAGGCAGCCACTTGAAATGCTGTCTTCTTAAAGTCATTAATATTCTGCTTTCTTGTCCCAGCCTGAACTGCTGGTGCTCAGGTGGGGGCCAAGCGTGAGAGCCTTGACTTAAAAGCAGGTCCTGGGCTAAGGAGAGGGGAGCCCCCCCAAAAATTGTCTCAGCAGAACTATGCAGGGGATCCTCCATGTGAGCTTCTTCCAGCTCCTTTTTCCCCAGCAGCTCTGACCAGCCAGCTGGTCTGGAGCTGCCAGCCAGAATCCTAGAAGGGAGAGGGTGCACTCAGGGGCCTGGCAAGCTGCTCATGAGATCTGTTTGCCACCCTGTCCCATGCCTTCAAATTCCAGGAAAGTGTTTAATTTTCTCTACTGCAAGGCAGATTTTAAGATTTTTTTATCAGATTTCAGGCAGTGAAGACTTTTGGTCCCAGGACTGTTTTTTTGGCATTTCTATAGCACAGAACTGGAGATATTTGACACGTTAATGTACACCTGCACGAAGCACTGCGTTTCCCTGCTGTGCCAAATGCAGGGGTCTCTACCCTGCCAGTTTCACAGTGGTGTTCATGGGGTGGCTCAGGCTGTGCTTCTTCTTTACTCCATCCCAGGGTGGCAGCTGGCCTGTGTCCCCATGAGAAGATCCAATGTCACCAGCGTGTCTCCTAGTCCCTGTTACCAGAATTAGAGATGCCTCACCACTTTTCTCCTGCTCTGTGCTATGTCAGGAAGAGTGCAATGTCACTGCTGCTGGATTGCTGTTCTCAGAGGTGCTCTGCAGTCACACGTGTGGGGAGGACCAGGTAGCTTTCCATCTGCTGAAATGACAAGCTCTCACCTGGACTCCCAAGAGCCAGGTCTGCTTGTTGCTTTGCGCAGTGCAATGCACCGCACCGATGTCCTACTGACGTACCTCTGCTGCGTGCTTCGCTTTAATTGCTGGATGCAGCTCAGGCCTTCCACTTCCTCCCTCCTCTCTCAGCGATGCCTATGGCACTCTGCTGTCCTTGGCCCTCCATTTTATGAGGTACCACCACACCATGTTCTTCTTCTAGATGCCTGCGCCCTCTAAACCCCCTCTGTTCCAGTGCTAAATGGCTCTTCATCACCAATTTTCTTTGTGGCCCTTTCTGTTTTGACCCTTTTAAAACCTTCTCCTTCAGCGCACCATTCCTGCCTGTCAAAGCTGTTTTCCTTATAGTCTCCGCCATCCATTCACTGCCTGGCTCATCCTGCCCAGTTTTGGGGTTTTTTTCCTGGATAATTTGTGGTTGTGCAGAAATGTTTTTCTTTGGAGAGCTTCTGCACGTGCACTGTTTCACTCCAGCCCCCTGGTCACACTCACCTCCCCCCAGGACCCTGATCTCACCCTCTGCCCTTGCAGACACCCCCCATTTGTGCTCCCCGCTCTTCAGGAGCACCCATCCGAGCTCTCCTCCATTCCAGCTTTGTTCACTTCGTGGCAGGGAGCAGCAGGGGCAGGTGGGGATGAGACTTAGCAAGTCAGGGTCAGGATCAGGTCTGGGGGCTTTAGCATAAGATCCCCACCACATCCCTCTGTTCACACTTTGTTAAGCTCTAGATGCCTTCTTTTGCACTTTTCCCCCACCACAGCCCCTATTTGTGCTTTGCCCCCTTCCAGTCCTTTCCTTCTGAGCTCACTTTGTCTCCTCTCTGTCTGCCCTGAGTTCCTCACCAGTCCCCACCGCCCACAAAGTGTTCAGCTCCAGCCCACGCCTTTTGCTTTCTTTCCAGAAATCCCCCGTGCCCCTGCTCTGCTCCCCTCTGCTCCTTCCCCTCACCGCCTGCTCCCCTCTCACACGATGCCATATTTCTGCCCACGTCAATGAGGGATCCAACATCTTACCAACTACTACTCGAAGGACATTTAAGTGTGGGTTGCCAGCAACCGACGCCATCCTGCTCCTACAACCCACCCCATCATTGCACGGTTGGACAGCCACTCAGACCAGCACACTCACCCCGTGGACATTTTCCTGGGTTATTTTCCAGCCGAATAAGTGAGCTGATCTGATTTCACCCCACAGCCTCTCATGCCAGGTCCATGTGGAGGCATAAGAGGTGGCCAGAAGCCCCCAGGGGAGCAGGAGAAGAGAAGTGGGACAGCCCCTTTTGTCAGCACTGCAGCATCAGGGTAGCTAAACAGGACCACACACAGCACCCCAGAACAAATCATTGACAAGGAGATGCTATTTGGCTTCTTTGAGCAGCCTGATGACTATCACAGGTCTTCTGCCTTGCAGGGAGAGGTTCGGACATCTTTCTTTCTGAGCAACACTATCAGGGGACCAGCAAAAGATGCAGTTTAGAGGTAATTATGCTCAAAAGCACAATCAGAAGAAAAAAATGTGCCCTCTGGCTCCGCAGGCATGAAGTCCAGTGTCAGCAACAGTAAATCCAGGCCCTGAGCCATAATACAAATAATAAATAACAGCACCAATGAGGTCTGCTTTTCTTTTGTTAATCTGGGAAAACTCTGCTGGGACACTGACTTGGTAGGGGTATAAAATGGGTGTAAAGTGAGAGCAGAACAAAGCCCTAGGAATATGGCTCTTACTTCATGTGGGAAAGGCTGTTCAAGAAGAACTCCCTGAAATCAGAGGAAAGTCATTGTATTGCTTGGCACCTGCCCAAAGTGATTTCATTTTCTGTTCAGGATTAAGATGCATTAATAGCCTGAGGGCAGCAGTTTCCTTGCCAAAAAATGCCTTTCTTCCCCCACCACCTACCCAGCTTGTTTTAAATATGAAGGCTTGCAGGTCAGGAGTGAACACTCAGCGAGTATTACTTGCATTATCAAATGAAAGTGCAGCAATGTAATTTTCTTTTGAGCAAACACTGAGTTAATTAAAACGTGCACTCTGAACTTGGCAAATTTCACATTATTCATGAGAAAGGTACGGGTCTGTCTATTGCAAAGGCAAACTAAAAATAACCAGAGATATAGCACCAGAACAGCAGCTGTTAAGACTAAGCCACACTAAAAGTTTTTCTGGCAAAGCTCTATCTCTAAGAGTGTCATTTACCCTCAGCCAGCTCTCTACCCCCAACCAATTTAGCAAAGCTGGCAAAAAACTTCGTGTAAATGTGATTATGCTGGCCAGAAAATCCTTTCGACCAGAGAACTGTGCTCTTTTTGGGGAAACAGCATAACCTGTACGGGCCAAAGCACTCCTGCTGACCAAATTCTGCCCCAGAAGGGAGCAAGGCTGGTACAACTAGAGGGAGGTGGCATTCAAAGGCTGCAGTGAGAAAAGTTTCCAGCGCTCGGAGGCCCCGTCTAGCAGACAAGGGCTACCACGCTTCTGCTACCGGCTTGTGGCCTCCTGTTCTTCCACTGAGTAGCTTTTTCCGTAGCAGGGCCACGATAGCAGGAGGCTCATCTACTCTCACCTACATCTCTGTATCACCATGGGTACCTGTGCAGGTCTCCCTTTGGGTCTTGACAGGGAACTGAGGACCCAGACAGCCAGTATGTGCAGTGGGACTGGACAGACATGGGGCAAGAAACCTGGAGTGCCCAGTGCTATTAGATGAGCAAAAGTAGCAGCAAATTTCATGTTGACAGAGCCAGAGTAATTTTTCCTTAAGGTTTTGTGCAAAGCACACCGCAAAGGGAGGTGGAGAATAGCACTTCTGTTGAATACCACATTAATAAAAGCCTGTGGACAGACCAAAGAGATGACTTACCCTTTCTGCCCCTTCCCAAACTCCTTTCTATTGCTTTGCTCTTATAATCTGAGTTTGGTTGATTTGTGTAGTGACATCCCAGTATGAAATTTGCCTTCTCTCCACTGCACCTGTCACTCTCTGGCCAATTGATCTGAAAACACAGTCACTTTAGTCATCTGAAAATCCCAGGCAAGATGTTTTCATTCCTACCTGTGTAAGTCTGGGACAATCTCATCTGTTTCAATACATTCATTTGATAGCCAATGGAAGCCAAATAGCTATCTGAAAAGTACATAGCTGTGAAGGCTGGCCAGCTTGCTGTAATCCAAACCAGCTCAAGAGCAAAGGCTTTTTTTGTGAGATGACATGGGCTGCTTGCTTACATTCAGCCCTCATCTCTAGCTTGGAGGATCTGGAGGAATACTTATAAAAGATGCTTAGAGAGGATCTAGTAGGTGGAGATGGGGTGTTCTTGCAGTAGGTTGTGGCAGAGACATAGCAAATATTTGATGAACTATTTTGTCTAGTTTTATGTTGAAGACTGAAATGTCTGCCCACCAGTAACTCTGGGAATGGTAGTTACTTATTCCTAGCTAGGAAAACAGGCTGGCTTACCAACAGATACTTTGAATAACAGAGGAGTGTTTGTCTCTCATCTGAAAGCATCATCTGCAATGGATGTCACTCTCACAGAAACTGTAAGACTTTAGGAGGTGTGTTGGAAGACATGTGGGCATTAAGCAGAATAAAGCATTTTCATTGTAGGGACGATTTCAACAAAAAGGAAGATGAGCCAACATCCAGCTACAACATAAAAAGGCAAAATATGACTAAGAATGGAGACTTTTTTTATCTCTAAAGGCATCCAGAAGGAGAGGAATTCAGGTTGTGCACTGAAATCCCCAAAGGCTCATACCAGGAGCAGATTGGTATAGGTACCCTTGTAAAATGAAAACAAAACAGCTCTTCAAAAGCTTGCTGAAGTAACAGGCAGATAATAGCTGTCTTGGGGCACCCATGTTTTAAGACAATGCTTAGCTTGATTGAGGAGGCAGCTGGAGGTATGAATGGGCAGACTGCCATGCTCCTATGGAGGATGCCACATCTGATCCTGACAGCCTGGAACGGCTGGAGTCAAGAGAGATAATATTTTGGTTGAAGCTACAACCTTGAAACTCATGGCAAAGCTACGTGCATCTGTATTTCTATTGTGCAGGTGGAGATCAGACCACTGGACCATGCCATGGGCAGGGTGTGACAGGAGAAACCAGTAATGCCTGTGGTAGGTGGCAAGGAGTCTTTGAAACACCTTATTTCATAAAAGACAGAGATAAAGGAAGTTCTGGTTATATGCCACCAATATCTCAGAAACCCAATTGAGAACCAGGATCCTGTTGGGCTGGATGCTGCCCAGAGGACATAACCCCTGCTATGGGTTTCTTTAGGGAGCAGAGAGCTGACTGCATCTGCTCTGTGTCAAGGAAGCCTATGGACAATGTGTCCATACGTCATGGATGTGTAGCAATCCCACCCCATGTCTTGGCAGCTTTGTTCCACTCTTTGAGGTGGGACTGTCCTTTCAGCAGCTGTCCCAGAGCCTTTTGAGGGCTAATTTTGTGAAGCAATATCAGGCTGCCATAGCTGGATTTGCTACTGAGAGCTCTGTGAAGAGCAGATGGGACCAGAACAAACGTCAGCTCTGCTCAACCAACAGTGAGTCCCAAAAAAAGACAGCAGCAGGAGAAAGAGAGAGCCATCTTACAGCAGCAGCTCACCCCTGGCTCTCCTCCTGCCTGCCTTCCTACCGCAGCCCGAGACATTCAGCTTCGGAACTGGGACTGGCACGCTACTGACTATGGCACCTGCCTCTGCTCCTTGGCACCAGCCTCTTCTCCAGGCTGTGCTATTTATTAAGGGTGTAAGTGAGCTGCGGCAAGTCAGCAGCAAGAACGTTTGCTACGCTCAAACCCTCTGCCATCCTCGCAGGCTTGCCCAGCTTGATTTTTCTAGTTGGGTGAAGCAGAATTGGTTTTCTTAACCTGACCTTCTCCATTTTCCCCTTTTTTTGTTTTTTCTCATTGAGAGGTTCAGCAGCCCCTGTTGCCTTCAGGGTGAATGTTAAACCTATAATCTCCTGCAGATTTTGTTTGTGTTGAAGTGTCACCTGTGTAAACTTATCTCTGTTCAGGCCACGCAGAGTCTGGTTCATGGAGACTTACATCTGCACTGGGGAGGCCAAACGGGAAATGAAAAAGAAGTATCTTGCAAAAAACATTACCAAAGTTGCCAGCCTGGCACTACAGAGTGAAATGAGACTTGCTGAAAGCTGCTGCTGTAGCAGGCAGATGAGTCTCCTGCATTGGCCTCAGCATTGCCCCTGTGTTGGTGACCAAAGGCCATCTCCGCCCCTCCGTGCGTAGGAAGGTTGTGCCTCCGGCAGCAGCAGGACTGCCTTGGAGCGGTTGTCCTCACCACTGCTCTAGCCAAGCGATGGCCCAGTCCATGTCTGGTTGCAGCTAAGTTATTAAATAAAACAGGATGAGAGGTCCGAGGGCTGAGGGGCATGGCACAAGTCATGTCAGCCACCTAAATTCTCCACCAAAATAGGATGGCTGTGTCCAAATCCCTCTTGCCTCCTGCTATGTCCATAGACCTAGAGAAGCTGCCAAACACCAGGAAAGGTGCTACCTATATTCATGCAATACATTCTTCAGAGCCTTAAAAGTGAATCTGGGGCTTTATCCCAGACCTGTCCAGGGGGCTTTGATGTGAACAGAAACTGAGACCAGAGTCAGGGTTAATCAGTTCATAAAGAAATAAATGGGAACTGTTCTTTCACAAGCTCTTACTCAAAAAAGTGTCCAGGACTTTTCTAGGCTGGAGATGGTTGGCACAGGCCAAAACATGGCCAGGGAGCACACTAACCATTAAGCCGTATAGACGTTTAGATTTACTAGGATAGACGAAGCCAAACCTGGTGCCCTTCTGCAGGGACTCTGACTGAATGATAGTCCAGTGCAATCAGCCAAGGGCAAACCATGCCCCTGAAAGCAGGATGTAATAATAAACAGATTTTTTTTCTTGCCACATATTTAAAAGAAAACTAACTTGTCTTAAAACCTAAAACGTAGCGCTCTGTGTGTGCCAATCAGGATTGCTTAGCACAGAAAAGGCATAATAAATATCCCTGGCTGTGATGCCATGAGATCTCCTGGAAGCCCAAAGCTCATTTCATTCATTCTTCTGTGTGCAACAGCAAAACCATATGCCAAGCGCTAGCTGCAAATTGAAGTGTCTCAGCTCCCTCCTGGCCAAGGGAAATGTCCCAGGCTTGTGAACAAAGGGATTGTTTAAGCCTGGAAGCAGGCTCGCACATATGAAATAAGGAATGGCTCCAAAACCATTTCTTTTTCCTTCAAATTTTATCTTTTCCCTCCCAGTCAGTGCAGGCTGCTGAAACAAAAGAAGTGCTTCTGCCATCCTGGGGAGCAGCACTCCTCTCAGGGAGGTGAAGGGCTGTTCATGGAGAGGCATTGGAGAAGCAGACCTTTTGCAGGCTCCTTCACCAACCTCCGCTGATGCACTTCATCCCTTGCCTCTGCTAAGTCCACCACTCCAGCGCAGAGGCAGATGCGAGGTGGGAACATACTGGTACTGCTGAGACTCACAGCAGCAGAGGAGCGGCATCTTTTACTTTTCCTCCAGCCAAGCAGTCTGGGAAATGGAGGTGCTTGCAAGCGGGGCTCTCTAGGCATTGTACACCTCTCCTCATCATCCTGTTACACTGCAAACGGGAGCCCTTGCAAGCAGAGTTGCTTTACCCTTAGAGACAAGCCTGCCTGCCTGCGTGGATGTGACATTCCAACCAGATGGATGCCGGCTCCCACGAGGTCCTTGTGCTGGAGCCGGCATGAAGTGGAGAAGGGAAATGTTCAGGATGCAAGTCGCAGAGGAGCCAGGACAGTTGCCCTCCCTGGGATGGTAATACTAAACTCACATTCAAGCCTCGTGGTGAATTTCTGCAGCCAGCCTCTCTTGCAGAAGCCTGGGGGCATCCCCACTGCAGCACGGGGTGCAATGGGTAATCAATGCCTAGGTGTGTGGGGCAGCCTAGCCTTGCTTTAAAAATAAACCTTCTTTCGTACATTTCTTTGTTACTTTCTTCTCCTTAGACTTCCTCCTGTTCTCTCTCTTTTAAGCTTTTTGCTAAAAACCACAATAAACTGAGAAAGCCCTTCTTTTTCTCCCACAGACCAAAATAATTCCCTGCCATGTCCTCCACCCCATCCCATCCTGTGCTGCACATACTGGGCAGCAAGAGCTTGGCCAGACCCTGGCTACCTTGCCCTTGCAGGGCACGCCGCGCTTCAAACACAGCTGGCCGCACCGCAAACACATCTGCCGAGACAGAGGGGTGAGATGAGGCCAGGGGAGATGCGACAGGCAGCAGCAGAGGCTGCGCAGGGCTTTGCAGACCACCGAGGACTGCTCTGGATGTCCAGAACTGTGCCTACGAAAATACACACCAGAATTCAGGGTCTTATTGCTATAGTAATTGAGCCACGTACTTTCGCTCCCCACGTGCCAGCAGACTGGTTAGTAATATGCCGTTTCTCTATTGCAGATCAGCAACCTAGTCACAGCAAGAGCAAACGATTTACCAAGGACCACAAAGGGAATTTACAGCAGGGCAAGGGACGGAACATGTTTCCAGTCTAATCTTTGCCTTTTTGCAGCTAAAGCAGGTGAAAATGGCCAGAAAGAAATGTGAAGTTTCTTTCAAAAGCTGAGGGCGTTCTTCGAGAGTGAGAAGATGACACAACATTGCAACACCAGCTAAATAACAGGGATTTAAACCTGACTGAGATGACGACTTTTGCGTTTTGTTCTTGCCATCAGGCTGTAATGGGGACACAATGAAATATAGGAGCCTATAGGAGCCTATAGTCTATAGCACACTATAGGAAATACAGGAGTCTTCCCTGAAGGTCCAATACTGTTCATTAACTCACCTTCTAATGCCTCATCTACAACAGATTGCGCATGAGTGACTAGTTTGGCACAGTAAGGGGTGTTTTTGTGTGGCTAAAGCAGGCATTATAAGTAAATTAATTATAAGATATCAGAACCATCAGCCATGTTACCTCTCAGACAGAAAAAAACCTGCCAGCAGCAGGCTGCTGCCTGTGGTCCTCCACTGCATAAAAGAAGAGCATCTTTTACAAAATCCTGTTTCCCCATCAGCTGCAAGGAGACACAGACTTTCCATATGTTTTGCTACTGCATTGTTGCTATGATTCTATGGGAAGCGGTGAACCAAGACAGTATTTTAATATCTAGTTATAAAAAAAATCCCTTTGCAAGTTGAAACTACATAGGCCAGATGTGTATTTAGGTGGAAAAGGCTGGCTTTAAATCTACCATGAAATATATAAATAATTGAAGGGATTAACATACTAAATGCATGTGAAAAAAATACAATCCCAAGCACAACTGAAGAATAGAATGGAAACTGAAAGTATTCCTTTCTAGTAATTCAGAATCTTTAAACATTGCTTCCAAATGGCAAGAACAGCTTTTGCTTCTTGTGCAAAAAGAGAAGCTGAAAGTCCTCTTCCAAACAACAATTTATTTTTTTTTTGTCCTGCTGGTTGCTTACATTAAGAATTCTGGATTCCCTACTTTTTGTTTTCTTGAACTTTCTATAGGCAACAGAAAAAATAGCAGTATTATCACAAAGATAATATACTAGTGAGTGCAAATTTTAATTGAGAAGTAATTTCTGTTGATATTAATCTGTTAAAATTATTTTTGTTTGCTTTATGCTGAAAAAATGTAGCTCATACAGCAAACAATTAGGGGAATAGATATGTTTTCTAGCCTTTCAGTTCAGATCTGACAACATCCCTATTTCACTACTGAGGCTTCAGCAAAACCTCAACAAAGTTAATGAAATTTTAGTCTTTGCATTCGCATTGGAAGCAAAAATTAAGCAGAAAAAATATTAAAATAACAAGCCAACAGTTTTAGGCTCTTGACTTATTTTGGGAAGAAATAAAAAGCCCACGATTGTGCACTCTGTTCCTATTTGTGGGACACCTTTAAAAATAAATCTCAATCTACTATTTTGTAATTTGAAACCAATCTTCCCAAATCCACTGGGTTTAGTGAACTGAGCAGCCTGCTATGCATGGAGCTAGAGAAATAATTTCTCTGCTAACAGACTACTGCACCAGCCTTCCCTGGCAATTAATTTTAGGTGTGACTGACCATATAGTCTTCTCACACGAGCTGTTTTAATTATTTCAAAGACTGCTATACACATGCCTAAGCTCTCTTGAGCTCTCCACAACAGAACATCCTAATAACCACCGAAATATAATATCCAAGCACAGACAGCTCCACTTGAAGAGATACCTCTGCAACCACGGTGATGCACAAACCGTTTCAGATATCTACGAACAGGTTCCATGTCCCTCCAGCATCAGTAACAAGAGTTACGCCAAGCACCAAGCCCTGGGCTTGCTTGAGTAGAAAATCAAAACCAAGATACAGAGGACCCATGTGATGAAATCTGTCCTTGCTCAATTGCTGCATACCGCTGCAATACTGAGGGTGAAGTGGAAAGGGGGAGATTGGGTGGAGTTTTCACTTGGAAAGTCCTTTTAAAGTCAGCAGGTCTAGTGTATTCAACTACAGCTAGTGACAATGTACCCCTGTACTGATGAGGAAACAGATTCGGGGACCTGATGCTCAGGAATTCTTTCCCTCTCTATATTGTTTCCTAACTCCCCATATCACCCTCCCTAATCTCACTGGCTCCTGGCATGACCCTGCGTGGTCTGCACCCAACTGCCTGTGCAAAGAGAGATGCAGGAGGGGAGCGCTCGGCAGCCAAGGCTTTGCAGCAGAAAGGGTGCTGCTGACCTCCTCTAGTGGCAAAGCTAATAGGAATGAAGAGTCTTTCTGGAGGCTCTGCGTGCCTAGGATTAACAACGTCATTTCATTCGGATTCAAGCAGCCTGCAAACCAAGGATCTCCAAACTTGGGTTGCGAGGTCACGTCAGCAGAAGCGGATGCAACAGCGGTGGCTCCTGCCTGTGCTGTGCCAGGCTGCATGATGGAAGGGGATGGTCAGTTGCTCAAGTAACATTCAGATGCTGCGCTGAGGTAGCTCACATATGATGTTTTTGCCACATTCCTTTAGGTGAAAAGCAACTGTAAGAAACTCATTCTTCAGTGACTTGCAGTTTACACCGAAAGAAGCAAGCGAGGATGAAAGGAAAGCACCCAGGAAGGTGTGAAGCCACAGTGGGATGGGTACCACCAATGCCAAGAACAATGCGGCCCCTGTGCAGAAGAGTGCTCTGGAAGCATAAAGACATCATGCATAGGAAACAAAAGCTTTACAGGTTGATAAACAGCTCACTCACCCTAATCACAAGTGTTCTTACTGAAATCATTTGGTCTGGGCTCTCCCTGCAAGCAGCAAAATTCTTCTGCTTGCTTTTCACATGCCTCTGAGGGACAGAGCCGATATCGAAGTGCTCAAATGCTGATAACCCTGGCTGTGTACCTTGGAGCTGCAACAGCTCAGCTAGGCAGCAGAGCACTTTCCCAATGAGTTGCTGGAGGACTCCTCCGAAATCTGCCATCCTGGCTGGACGACGGTGTGCCCAGGACAGGCGAGCCTCAGGCTGCAGCAAGGAAACCCTGACGGCAGCAGGGCAGCCCACCGCATGTGGGAGTCGCTTGAATTTCAAAGGCAGTACGAACCTGATCAGAAGCCAAATATTTTAGCGGGGGTCAGGGTGGACAGATCCTGCCTTGGTGCCCTCGGACTGGCGATTTGGAAAGGTTTTTAATTTATTTCTCCCCTGTTCTGCCACCAGAGGGCACGGCTCCCTTCTCTGCCAGGGGAAGCATCAGCCAGCAACAGCAGGGGGGTTGTCTGCTGGAGAAGTTTGATGTCCTTTTTCTCCCACGTCCCCCTATACCTGCTTTTCAGCCTCTTGGATGGACCTCAAGCCCTGTCTGAGAAGAAGAAAGTACCTGAAGAAGTTTTGCCGAGGCGAAAGAGAAGGCAGCCGGCTGTCATTTCGCGTGGCTGGGCAGAGCATCCGATATGGCTCGATCCTAAGTGGACCCCATGGGTTGTGCGGTAATCAGAGCCCTGCCTCAGTGTCAGTGATGTGTCCCAGCACCACAGGACAAGCTGTGCAAGCCTGTACTGCCCTGTTCTCAACATCAGGGACTGTTCCTTTCTGAGGCAAAGGAGAGATGCCACCCTATGTCTGAAAAGCCTTATTATAGCAGGATGAGTTATAAAGAGTCCCCGGCAGTGGATCTCCCTCTTTGTCGCCCAGAGCTCTTGGAAATGGGCTTGTACTTAGAAGACAGCATCAGGCACTTTGCAGCTAATTTTCTGCTTGAAGTCATAACCCTTTGTCTCATCTCCCCGCACAAACACCCCACTGTCAGGCAAAGACGAGGGCATGGGTAGGTAAGGCTCGCTGCAGCTCTTGACCTTGCGGGAAGCAAGCTGGGTACTGAACCAGATGCTCATTCCTCCTTCATGGCCATTTCAGAACCGTGGCATGCAGGGCAGAGAATAATAGGACAGTGACCTTTTCCTGCAAAGACCATTTGGTAAACAACACATTTTATTTTATTTCTCCTTCAGCAGCCACTGTCAGCACAGTGTGACATCCAGCATATCCTCTGCTGTGAGGTGACAATAGAAATCCAACCAGAGCAACCACGAATTTGAACCATTTTTGTCTTATTCCTTTTTTTTTACCATAAAAAAAATACAGGCTAAAATATAGGATGTTAGCGATGCCTTTGGGAAGTCAGAATAAGGTGAATTCAGGAACACTGACAGTAAAACAAAGAAGAAATACTGTGTGCATGGTAATTTGCACTAGCCTGAGGCTCAGTCCTACTCAGTTTACAGTGAAGCTTTCCAACAGCCATTGGGAAGCAAAAAATTTTAGCTTGCAGCAAAGCTGGCCACCTTTTCTCTAACAAATGGATTTCCAAACCCACATGGGTGTTTTGATGCTGTATGAGGACCCAGAACTAATTTCCCAGATGTATTTCTCACTGATGAGTGTTCATCCAAGAACTTATGCAAATGCATTTCAGGTTGTGAGGTGTTGGCAAATTGTTCGCTGTTCCTGATAAGACACATATGACTGGTCTCCAACAGTGGCATCATTGGTTTTCTGGCTTGCCGATTAGAATAATGAAACTTTGTTTTTAAACATTAGAAGTGAGAAGAAAGAAAAACTGAATTAGCGAAACTTTTTGTTTTAGTTTGCTGAACTAAGACTTTTTTTATCCTTAATTACTACTAATTTTGTTCACAATGTATACAATTGTTTGGATACAAATATGTATGGAGTTACAAATAACTATAATTTTCCATCTATGTGAGCAAAAGCCCATGCAAAATAGGCAAACATGATCTTACCAAAGCAGTCATTTAATAACAAGGAATAAACATTATTTTCATTTTTTGCAGATAGCAGATACAATGGGCATGAATTGGAATTTAGCAATTCAGTAGTAAAAGCAAAAATAAAAGCCGCTCTAGGATAGTGCTATGTCCAAGTGTTAGGTATCAGAGCCTGTTGTGCTGGAAAAGATCAGGAGTCTGCAAGCAGTGACTTAGGACATACAGATTTCCCAAGCAACCAAGATTGTATTCCCATGCGAATGATCAAGCTGCTAAAAATACCAGGAGACTGAAAGGACCCGCTTTATATAAGCAGAAATGTATACAAATCAGCATTTCATGAAGGCTCACCATCAGGCATCAGCAGGTCTTTAATGGATGTCTTAAGCATTTGTTTTCATCCCCTCTCCCTGACAAGTTGTCTCTCTAATTGCACCAGATGCCTCCGAGGCTGCGGAGCTGCCAGGCAGCCAGCCCTGGAGACTCAGCAAGGGAAAGGCAATTATCACCAGCGAAGAGGAGCACAACACAGTGAGGAGGGGTGCCTTCCCAGGAAATTGGTGGAGTTCATCCCAAAGGACACAGGAAGTTTGATCACTAAAACTGTGGGCTGCAGAAGCACTGCAAAAGCCCAAAGCAGGTCTCCAAGGACATGGTGGGCAGATGCCTGCGACGTGGTACAGCTACTTCTACTACTCCACGTTCAATCTCCAGCCTGGGAGCTGTAGTCCCACCACCAGAAGCAGTAGCAATAAGAACCCATCATCATCATCATCATCATCATCATGGTAAAAAAACCTGTGATGTGACCCTTGATTTCTTTCTGTATGTCCTGCCCAACATGAGGCAACTAAAACCATTCGCTCTGTCCCGTTTTAAACCTATTTCCTCCAGTTGCCAAATGGCTTTTAGTCTGCTCTGCCAAAGGCACAAAATAGATGGTACTGAGGGACTTTGCACTGGCAGCACTGCAGTCCCACTGCATTAATCTTGGATGAAAATGTCTGGTGCTATAAATGGCTCTATATGTATTTCCAAATATTAGGTGATGTGAATAATCTGAAACATCCCTGGGCAAAACTTCTGAATTAGGAACTCAGAAAAAGCTGGACTGTCTCCTGACCTCATGACCTAAGCACCTACACAACTCAGAATATGAATTCTCTCTCTACCCAGCCTTTTAGCCTGGGAGGATCTGCTTTAATAATCCTTTTGCAGTGATCAGAGGGGATTCTTTATTGAGCTTCCCATGGATAAATTTTTGCTTCAGCTCTTAGACGTTGGCCTGTGCCTGCCTTGCGACAGTAGAGTCAAGCCTCAGGATGATTATGTAGCAACCGCGACACTCCAGACATACTCCTGAGTTCCTTGGAAAACCGAACACGCAATGTCCATTACGAAGTTCCAGCATATGGGATGTGGTCCGCTTGTAACTGCCCAAACCATCAATAAAAATGTATAAAAAATATTATTGGCACTGTACAGGCAGAAAAACTGAAGTAGGCAGGGGGAGACATTTCCCAAGGTCAGCAAGAGATCCAAGAGCAAAATCAGGCATCCCACTGCTTGCTGTTAGGCGCAATCCACTAGGCTGCAGCTGGTAGTGGTGAGGGATAAATGAGCACTTCCCAAAAAGGAGATGGACAGTCATCACTGTAAATGCTCATCAGTCACATTGGTTTAATGGGTAAGAATGACAGACATCTCCGAACCTGACTGTCCCACTGATAATGGCAACAGGGGCCATGGGTTGGACTGCACATCATGGGCAAAGGCCATCGTGCAGGTTGGTGGTAAATCCCTCATCATGTACAAAGCCTCTTGGCATTCCCCAGCAGGCAGCAGGGCTGCATAGCCCTGCCCCATCGAGAGCTCTTCTGCTTCGAAGAAATGGTACAGAGCTCCTACTCATCCTTTTGTAGCGTGGCGTGTTTTCGTGGGCCTCCCAAAGCAGCCCTAAGAATGAGTTTTGACCCCATCATCAGATGGCAAGGTGTTTTGACACTTAATAATCCACCAAGACTGGGGCCTGGCAGTGTATTTTCTTCTCTTTCCAGGCTTCCCATGCATTACATCTTTATGACAGTCATTGGCTACTGGACCAAGCAGAGGGACGTTGCTTTTGTCCTTCTTCCTTTGTGCTTTTTGCAGGGCCAGCGCACCAGCTTGTCCTTTCTGGTGAAGAGTCCTCAGTTTCACTGCACTCCTGATGAGATGCCAGCCTCCCTTTGTCACTCACACCCAAAAAGCCTTCTGCCAGGGACCCCTCTGGGTGGATTCCCGGAGCTCTGTCTCAGCTCAGCTCGAGATCTTATGTATTCAGTGTTGCCTACAGTGAAGAGAGGGCTCTGTGTAAGTAAGTCTCTTGTATTTTCATTTTTCCCCTACGTTGTTTTCTTTGGGGAAGTTAAACAGCAGCTGGAAGAGCTCTATTGCAACCCCAATATTATTTTCTGAACCAGATGCTTATTTTAACTCTGTACACAGACACAATAGGAAGTTCCTCTGGAAGCGATGGCACTGCAGCTTCTTTAAAGTAATTAGTATTTTGGCAGCAGCTATTTTCACCCACAGAGCGCAGCTCAGGGTTAAGAATGAAGGTGTAGAAGAAGCATTACTGATCACAGCTCCAGTCTGGTCAGTGCTTCTATTATAAACCTTCATTTTTTCCCACTAGGATTTTTTCTTTGGGCTGAAACCCAGCATACTGGGCAGAATTTCTATTGATCCTTATTGCTTTTACTGCTGCAGTCAAGACACATCTCTAAAACATGTATTAAGTTTTGAATTTTATCAGAGATCCCCTCCTTTTTGAACCCTTCCACTATTTTACTGGTTTGGGATTGCATTGCTCGAACCCCCTTCTCCATTCAGCTGTGCATAATTGTTGACTACTTAATGGAAAAGTATTCTAAAGCTTAATAAAGAACAGTAGTTTTGCTACAAAATGTCTGATATCACCTATAGGAGTACAGAGCTTGTTTTGATTCTTTTAGTCTCTGCAGGGCAGTGTGAACCCTTGTAGAAAAGATCTTTTCCAGGAAACAGTTTTGCTGTGTCACTGCTGTTCACCTTTTGCTTTCTGCAGAGCTTCACTGATTTCATCTCAGGAAAAGCAGCTGAAGTTTCACATCAATAATAATCCTCTCGGAGCAGGACTCAATCATGGTCCAGCAAACCTGGCCAGACTGCAGCACACCTACCAGAGCAACCTATGTAGCGTCTCAGGAGGCTTTGATCACTGGTGCAGAAAGGAGCAACCTGAAGTTACTTTGTAAAGTGAAGCAGCAGTTATGGGTAATTGTTAAGAAAATAAATAGGATTTACTGTTTACCATTGCTTTTCTGCAGTTCTAAAACTGAACCAATGATGTTGTCAGGAGCCAACATTTTCTGGATGCCTCATGCTAGTCTGCCTTTGCCACACTCAGGGGGACACAGTGCAGCAGGAATTGATTTGAGGAAGCATGGAGAACCAACAGCTTTTGTTAGAAGGAGTTTTCTCATGTTTTTATCATTATGATATTCTGGGTTTGATTGAAAAAATGTATTCAAAATAACAAAACCTGAATTGTTTTCTTCTCCTTTATCCCTTTCACTTTTCCCTCTTGTTTACTCCTCTGTTTTCCTTAGCAACTGGTATAAGGAGGAGAAAAGGGGGTGAAAAATAAACAAACAAAAATATTTTTTAATAGAAGGGAGAGAGGGTGCTTCTGTTTCTGCCAAACAAAACAGAAATGTTGCATCAAAACAGAAAATCTGTGAAAGTGGTTGTTGGGGGAAATTTTGTCAGACTATTTTTATAGGTTTTTTTATCACCATCATCATTAAGCCACTATGCTTTCAGCACTACCTCTCACTGCTAGGAAAGACTGATGATTTCTTCAGAAGTCCTGAAGCTGATGCAAAGACCTCAATTACTGAGACAGGGTCAGGCCATAAAAGCAGGAGCGTGTCAAGCAGTGTCACAAGGGCAATTCCAGCTGTGGAGGTGGTGATTCACTTCTCCCATCCCCGGACTAATGACCACCTTTAATTCGTCACATCTTGGTCTTTCACTGCCACAGAGCACAAACAACAAGCAACTCTCAAACAAGAAAGTAAACCTTTGCCAGAAGAAGTCACCTCAAAATATCTATGCTCTGATCAACTGATGTTCTGACCAAGGGAGATCTCACCCAATGCCTGACTTTTCATTTCCTCCACGAACAAGGTATCAGGCAAGGACAAGCCAATGCTAATAACATCATCAGCCCTAAACTGCTAGGGACATCCCCCTGGAGGAAGCTGGGCTGCATGCAGTGCCCCAAGGTCTCCTTAGGTCAATGGATAAAGGCCAGTATCCTCTGTAGGAAACTGCTTAAACTCAGTACTGACCAAAGCTGTGGCTGTCAAGACTCTAGGATCAAGAAACACTTTTGCACCTTTGCTTCTGAACAAGATCGAGATAATGTGCTGTGACAGCTTCTCCCTCCAAGAGATTCCAGGGAAGAGACCTCTCACCACAGCCAGTGTCACATCTCACAGTCGTGTATCTGTGCATCATGCACAGGGCATCTAAGAAGTTTGTATGAGCAGTATACTACATGATCAAGAAATCAGAAGAATTTGTCCCAAATCTTTTCACAAATCTAGATGTAGCCGCTGGACAGGTTTACCCGACGTTTGATAAAGCTGGTGCCAGATGCAATATAGGTACACTCAGACAAGATAGAGACGCTGGTATTTGGAAGAGGTTGTGCTGTGAGAAAATAGGACAAAAATCCATAAGCTGTCAAGTGAAGCAATTTGCTTGACTGCTATCAGAGGTGGGAGGGTGCAGATAGAGGTAACTCTGCTCTGAGACTGCTCTGCAGGTCAGAAAGACCTTTTCCATCATTGCCTGACAAAAGGGCAGCATTGCTGTCAGGAGCAGATCTCACCCCCATGACCCATCTGCAAAAACTATGTCTAAGAACTAGGAAACCAAAGGTTTCAGCTTTGTAATTTCACTAGTCTTAAAAAATAAGCAGGAGATTTTTAAGATTCAGGGCTCAGTTTCCCTGCTTTGTCCAAGCTCTTTGTACAGTGAAGTAAAACAAGGAATGGTCAAAGAGTTCATGTAGTCCCACAGAGCAAAGCAAGGTGATGGGAAATAGGGTCTTGTTTTGTGCTGTGGAGGAGTTATACAACTGTAAAGAAAAAGCACTTTGGCTTTGGTGACTGTTGTACAGAGTGAGTGATTTAACATATTTCAAATTTTCATTTGGATTTGAGACAAACAGATTTTGGAATATTAGCTTTTCCTGTAGGTATATCCCAGATATTCTTAGTCCTTGGTGGGAAGGACTATCCTGGAAAGAATTAGGCAGGTTGCGGGGTGAGTCACTGCCCTTGTTCCTTCAGCTGATGGGATGTGTTCAGTCCCCAGGGAAATTATGGAGAAATGCAACCTCCCTATTAATGGGTCTGACAGAAGAGGCATCCCAGCCAGCTGTGAAGGACTGATACAGACATAACAGCATTAGGCTTTGCCATTTCCCTTGGACTCATTCAGTTTCTGACCATGCGCTGTGGGCAGCTCCGGCCACTGCAGTGACTGGTGGACCGTGTCATGAGCAAGAGAGAGCTGCCTCCCTGGAGCAGGTTGCAGCAAGACACAGCAACAGAAGGTGGGGATACTGTGCCTGTGCCTGAGCAGAAACAAACTCACTCCTGATGGTACAATGACACACAAAGAAAGGATTAACCATGCAAGGCATTTGTACAGAGATGGATGGGTCCTTCTCCATAGCCTTCACCGTGACACTGGTCTGTAAAACTAAAAGACTCGTTGCAGAAACTGAGTCTGATTAGCCCTCATATGCTGAGGAGAGCCAGCAAGCAGCATGATGGCTGCTTGCACTTCCCTTGGCTTCAGGCTGCAGGAAGACTCTAAAGTAAATGAAAGCAAAGTAGGAAGAGCATGGATGCCCCTGCTCCCAATGTGCTGTCTACAGGCTGCTTGACACAGAGAGGACGAGAGGAAGCAGGGAGCAGAGTACCTACAAGGTTGACAGTTTCCATCTGCTAAGCATTTTGCAAGTGGCTGCCACCATGACTGGATCTTCTTGTGAAGATGCTTGGAAGAAAGTGAGTGAGATATGGCCAGGAGAGAGCAGGGAAAAGACTGAGCAGCAAGTGAAGGAGGCAGAGGAATTTGAAGTAGGTTCAAGGAGTAAAGAGCTGCTCAGCAGTGGTGCGAGTGGGGAGGAGAGGGTTGGGTAGGGCAAAAACATCTGCAGGTGGGTAGGGGGGAGCAGATGCGTGTCAGGGGATGGAGTGAGAGCTAGTAGGAGAGCAGGGAAACCACTGTGTCTAAAGGGCCCTGCAAGGATGACACCAGAGGTAGAAATCTTTCCTTTAAGGGCTGCAAATCAAAATTACACTGGCTGGATTAGGGGGACATGCCACTGCAAACAGAAGTGGTTTATCCAAAGAGCAAAACTCTCTGCTAAGAGGTTATCTAGAGAAGTATGGAGACATTAATTTAGGAGGCAATTTTTAATCTTGGCAGCTGCCTTACCCAGTCTCCCCAACAAGGCAGATGAAACCTGATGGATACAGGATTCTGCAATGCTAAGGTATATTTCTCTTTTAGTTAATGTTCCTGATTTATACAATGATAACAAGAGCCCAAGGAAAGCACTGCTCTGCCACTGTATCTCTCTAGGTCAGAAGTTTAAAGTTTTAGTATTGCCATCGGGGTTTTTTTAACATTGAAATACCCAGGCTGGACATCGTATATCTTTCCCACTAGCTGGCATTCTGCAGCAACAGCCTCATTTGTATTCTGTCTTTCACTTGAGCAAAAAAAACCACTCTGCATTGCCACAACTAAGTACTTCCCCACTGCGATACAGAGATTGCCAAACAGTCACACTAAATTCAACATGTCCCTGCTAACATATTTTATTCATACTGACGGTCTGCTTCACAGTGTGTTCTCAAAGACTTGCTTTAAAATTTAAGCTCCAGACTTCTAACAAAATATATAAAGCAAAATAAAGTGAGTATCTTTTTCTATGTAGCTGTACAACGGAGCCACCCCTCCTTCAAGGCTGATCTACCACAGATTTCAGGTTGGGTTTTTTTCCCCACACAGGGCTTGAGTGTCTTCCTGTACAAAGGAGAAATTTGTGACTTCTTAAAGAGTTATTGTCTATAGAGTCCTGCTCTTTTTCTAGTTAAAAATGAATTGCAGGCTGTGGAGAAATTTTGGACTGGATGATCCCACAAAGTGAGGCTTCCTCCAAGATAGTGTTCATGAGTGGACCCCACCAGGACACGCAAAGTCCCTGACACCAAACCAACACTTGGGGGACTGTATTTCTGCCTTGAGGAGCAGAAGTGGCCATATCTGTTGGTGATTAAAGTCTCACTGGCCGCTCTTGGTTGGATCACCACACAGTAGCCTTTTCCCCACACTGATTTTGTTTATGAAAGGAAATCCAGCTAAACCTATGAGGTAACTTCAAGTAAGGCACTGGAGGGAATGTGACAGCTTTGTGGGCCAGAGCCATTTTTTGTAGGGCTCTCCTTTGCTCTCAGCAAGTCCAGGGTTTCATCTGTGGGTTTGGGCAGAACTTGCAGGAGCATCCTCCAGGTACAATAAAGGCTGTGTAACATTTGGCCCTGAGCTACACAAGCCGTGGCACTCTGTCACACGTTGCATACTCTGGGGGCTGGGAAGTATCTGGGCTAAAGTAGACTCTTTCCACAGCCCACAGGGAAAGACAGGATCTCCAGGGGATGGCTCACAGCCTCTCAGACATGTTTTAGTGTAGGAGGACTCACCGCTACTTCTCTGATACTCAAACTGAACAAGGCAGATCTATCCTTTCTTTTGTGGGCAGAGCAAAACACCTGGGGAGAAATAGGGAAAAAAGAAACGTAAGCTGCTGGCAGTGATCTGTGTCAGGAGCAGCAGGCCAGAAAAGATGCCTCCCCTCACCCTGCGTGAGACACTCCCTGCAACACTTGAGTTTCCTCTCACTGACTCTTATTAGCAATTGCTTTTTGAATTTTTACTGGCATCAGTATGAGTCCACCCTTGGTGCCACATACACTCCCTACAGTCATGAGGTTGAGCACTGCTCCATGAGTGACGGTGTGGTCCTGGGATGGCAAGACTGGGCTGCTCCACAGGGAAGGCAAGGTGGGAGCCAAACAAAGTGATCAGGGCAGGTCCAGTGGCAATAACCATGATCAGCCACAGTCCAGTGATGTCCTGGCAAGGCCAAAGTGACAAGCAAGGCCTGAGGTCAAGCCGGGATCTCAAGCCACTGCAGTCCAAGGCTAGACACAACAGACACTTGACACAGCTCAGGCAAGAGCTAAGGCCAAGGGACCGAGCTTCAACATTGCTCCTGGGCCACCAGGTGATGGAGGGTCCAGAGGAGGCTGGTCAGGGCAATGACAGCCCATGTACTCCGGTGTACTGCTGCTGGTGTACTCCGGTTCCTGACCACCGTCATGAGGGAAAGCCTAGGAATAGCGTTACCCCTTGGCTGGTTAAGCATTTCTAACACTTAGCCAATAACAGGACTTACCCTCAGACATTCAGCTTTCCAATTGCCACCATACTTCATTCTAAGACCTCTTCCTCTCCCACTCTTCAACATTACATGACTATTAATAGACTCTCCTGTGAGGAGCTGGAAGCAGAGGGAGAGCTAAGAAAATTATATTATGAAATGCTACTGTCAATGCCCTGCTAAGGAGTGGAGGAGAGATGCTCACTGCCAGCTTCTTCTCCCACCAGAGCCTCCCAGAAAGCACCAGCTCCCTGGCTCGAGCAGCTCAGCAACAGCTATAATTCAGCGTGAGTCAAAAATTTTATTTCAGCAGGAAAAGCTGAAACAGCAGAGGGCTTCTTGTCACTGTCTCTGGACAAGCCCAGGAGAGGCAGAAATGGTTTGTTTAATGCCGCCTCTCATTATTCCTGGCACTTTATGACTAATTAAGTGTCCTAGTTTTGTAACTAACTCCTGCTGAGCTCAACATTTGATACACATTTATGGGTGGCCTGTTGGCTGTAATAACGATTGAACTATTCATAATCCCCCTAACCATGTTAACTCCTTCCTTTGCACGCCAGGCTTCCTTTGAACAACTGTAAGATAAAGATACTGGGGACCTCAGTTCTTAATGCAGAAGAAATCACATTTATCTGGACAATTTATTAACATAGCTATATGCTGCAATTAGACGCACTTGTTCTGAGCCCAGATAAACTCTGCTGTGTCCTAATACCTTTACACTGCTCCCCTTCTATATCTACTATGCTTTTTACCATGGATGTATTCATGCAGATGCATGCCTGATACCGATTCCCCTCAGAAGAAGGTCAGCAGCACACACATCAGTACTCATTCACTTGTATGGAATGGGAACAGGAGCCAATGATCCTTCTTGCCCATTACAGGTAGGAATTAGAAGTAAGGGACCTCTGTTCAAGAACCTTCTTGTGATATGAGTGATCTTGTCAGCTTCTCCCCTGTTTTCCAGCTTGTTTTCTTTGCAAAAGGTCAGTGAGAATTCAAAACAGAGCCCAGCAACGTTGACCCAGCCTGACAACTGATGCAAGCAGGGCAACCACAAGCACTCAGCACAGGTTTGACACACAAGTATTTTTCAAGATGACAGCACATTTAACCTGTCTCTTCTGAAAGAATCATGCACGATCACCTCAGAGATAGGTAGACAGGTCTGTGATTTAGGTTAATTTTTCTTTCATCCACTTGAAGCATGGAGTCACTTAGCCTGGCCACTCTGAAAAGATGTGACTTTGTGTACACAGTTGAACAAATCCAGTCTGTGTATATTTTGGAGCGTGACTGAAAAGTCACCAACAAAATCACACCGGTCTAAACTGAAGGTCAGTATCTTGGGTTACTTTAAACTCAAGGTGGAAGTTATTTGCAGCTTCAACTGAAGAGTCTGTCATAGAGGTGTGCCTGATTTCAGACTAATTTGGATGAGAACACTCTCGGAAATTCAGCCCTGTGTAGGACAGTGTTCAAGATGGCTTTGTACTGGGTCTGACTGGGATGGAGTTAACCTTCTTCACGGCAGCCCATATGGTGCTGTGCCTTGCATCTGTGGCTAAAATAGCATTGGTAACACACCAATGTTTTGGTTACTGCTGAGCAGTGCTTGCAGAGAGTCAAGGCTTTCTCTCCAATGCCCCACCACCAACTTTAAAGGAGATGGGCAAGAGGCTAGGCAAGGGGTTGGGAGGGGAAGTAACTGGGACAGCCGACCCAAACAACCAAAGGGATATCCCATACCATATGATGTCATGCTCAGAAATAAAAGCTGAGGGAAAGAAGGATGATGGGAGGACATTTGTGGTGATGTCATTTGTCTTCCCAAGGGACCACTATGCATACTGAGGCTCTGCTTCCCAAAAAGTAGTTGGCATCTGCCTGCTGATGGGAGTAGTGAATGAATTCCTCTTTTTGCTTTGCTTCTGTATGCAGCTTTTGCTTTTCTTAATAATTGTACTTATTTCGACTCATGAGCTTTTCCATGTCATTTTCTCCCCCAGTCTTTTTGAGGAAGAGGAGTGAGAGAGCAGCTGGGTGGGCATCTGGCAACCAGTCAAGGTCAACCCTCCATAGGGTTCTGGACAAAGATTAATTTTCTTGACTGGTTCTTTCCATTCTGGTTACTGCTGATCATGAAAAAAACAGATGATGCAAACTTCAAAGGCATTTTCATATGAGAATTGTCAATTTGATTCAATACTGCCAACCTCAAACATTCAATAATCATCAGTCCTGATTAAAAAGAAGAAAAACACTTGGGCTCTTACCTTTTAAGTCTTGGTGTTTGAGCCCACTAGGGCGTGGTTTTATGACCGGCATATTCTAGTTCAAGCTTATATTGCCCTACTGAGAGTGGCCCCACGCTCACTAGTGCCTGTTTAATATTCTGCTGCTTGTCTTACGTCAACACTAGCAGTCAGGAGGAGAGTCAAACGAGCTTCATGATCTGGCTGGCAAAAACAAGGTCTCGTTCATTCTCGCAAAATCTTTTGTTTCAAAGGTGGTTTGCAGCAGCAGCCACGCTGTGTTCAGAGTCTGCCGTAGGGTGGCCCAGAAGGAGCAGATGACGCAGGAGGTCTGCACAGGAGTCCAGTTTGTCACCGCAGCATTTCTCACTCTGTGCAGCAGTTCCTGTCAGCAGGAAAAAAACCAGTCACTGATTTCAGTCAAGTGCTTTGACTGCAGTATTTCTGTCTTTGTCCTGCATTGCTTTATGCAAGGTTTAGATACTATTGGTGTCTTGGGCTTTTGCTGAAGTATGGTGTTTTAAAGTTAGAGACGTAGCTGTTATGAAATGAAGAAAATGCACAAAATCACCTCTGGAGGAGCAAAAACAACAAATTGCAATGCACAGGCTCGAGTGTCAGAGAATATGCTTCTCTGGAAGGGATTTAGTTATTTTCTTACCCCATGAAACAAGTGACTCTCTCAGAAAAGACTCCCTGTGGGGAACTTGATCCTTGGGGAGGGAGGATGAGTTAGTGATTAGAGATGAAATGCAAAGGTGTTTTCAGCATAGCGTCTCACTGTTTGATTTTCTAATACAGTACATTACATTGTTAATGGAAATGTAGCTCTGCACCTTCTGTTTTTCTCCCAGTAGAATTAACTTCAACACTGTTTGCATGCCAAGCATGCACACTCACAGCTGTGAGCTCAGGGGAGAGGGAGAAGGCACGACTTGGACCTGCACAGATAAGATCACAAAGAGTCTGCAACGGGGCTGGGAGCTGAACCTGCTGCCTTTGCCAAGTGACTTCACCACAAGACCATCTTTGCTTCTGCCCACAGGAACTGTCCCACACCATTACAGACAGACCTCAGGAGCCAGCAGATTGGGGGAAAAGCATCTGGCTGTTTCGAAGTCCTTTGGGAGATCTGCAGGGACAGGAGTTTTCTGTTCCACTCTGTGATGCAGCAAAGAGGGGGGAAACACCCACCATTTCCCACAGAGCAGCTATCCTTTCCCAGTATGCTAATCCAACCTGCACCCCTGTTCCTGCCAGGAATCTCTCTGTTTCAAGGCTGCATGTGTCATTTATTAAGAAATAAGAGAGAGCAGGGAGGAAGAGCTTTTAAAGAAGCAGGCCGTGCACAGGCAGGGAAACACAGGCTGCCAAGTCTTTGAGAACCCTCAAAGATGAAAGTACCACAGGAGTGCCACATGGCAGTGCTGCTGGTATATGTACTGTGCTACTAGAGTAGCTCTCCACATGCCAGTTATGGAGAGAGACAATCATGGAGCTGGAGACACAGAGCTCACTAAATCCGATGGTCATGAAATGGGAGTGTAAAGGGAGTAAATTATTCCATGCAACAGGAGCCACTGTCCCAAGCTGAACGCCCTGGGAAACAAAGCAACAGGGCATGTAAGTCCTTCCTTGAGACCTGACTGCAAATGAAGCAGCTTGGTTTTCACTTGGATCTGCAGCTGCATGTTTGTGAAGAAAATGAGGGTGGAAAAGCTGGAGAAACACCAGGAGAGAGTTTCTGAGAGGACTGCAGGCTTGTGCTTGACAGAGGGAAAAGCGTCTTCTGCTGTGGGAATGTGCTCAAGGTACACAAACTGCAGGAATATCCAAGTTGTATTCCACCCTGCTGGAAGCAAGTTGCAAAGTCCCAACTCCTCATTAGCTGCTCAGGCCAAAAGGAGATTATCTGTTTTTCAAGTGCTTAGTTAAAAGAAGAGCGAAATCATACAATGTGAGGCAGAGCTTCTGCTCTATTATTGCAGTGCCAAAGCACAGCATCTTAAATAAAGTCAGCAATACTTTTCTGTGTGTGTTTAGGAGCAAACTGTAATCCCTCATTCAACATTACACAAGTCCGTAGAGTCACCCCAGTGTAAATGGGGCCATAAATATATATACACAGCCATTAACTTACTTGGTTCCAATCAGCGTAACTGCTTATTATTGCTTTGTGTACCGAAAGAAGAAAAAGCAGCAGAAAACTTGTTTACTGGCAAGTTTGTTTCCAGAAAGACAACTGGCATGCCTTCTTTACGTCTCTCGAGAACAAAGCTTTTAATACTGACAAGACAGAAACTTCCTGAAGTCAAAACCTTCAGACCAGAGCTTGCTGTTTTCACCTTGCTGTTCATCAGCAGAGGGTGATTCGTGAACCCGTCAATACAGTTTATCAGGGCGGTGAGTCACCACAGGACAATCCTGAAGGTTATCTGGCGGCTTATCCAACCAGCCGGGGCCTCGGTTAAAGCACCAAAGAGACGATTGCTAGCTGTAAGTCAATAACGGCGGGATTTTGCAACTTCCAGCCCACCTGCCACGCGTAACTTACGTAAGATTGAATATTTTGTTTAAACGTGCGTGGTGGAGGCCTGCGAAAGAGCGCGGTGGCCCCGTTATCCCCTGGGCACCCAACGAACTCAACGGCACAGAACTCCCTCACACCTCAGCTCCCCTCCCCCACCCCCGCCCCCCGGAGGTCCTTTTCTTTCCCGGGGGGAAGGCGTGAGGCCACTGAACCTGCCGGGACTGTTGATAACGAGGGACCAACCTTCCCTTGACGTGACCACCCCTCTGCTAAGCGTCAGCCCCCCCCCCCCCCCTCAACCCCGGGTCAGTGTGGGGAGCCGGGGGTGGGGAACACACGGACGACGACGGACACGCCGTTCCCGCCGATCGCGGCCCAGCTTGAGGCGGCGGAGCCAGCGCGGGCCGCCAGGGGGCGCTGGCGGCGGCCGCGCGGGTGAGGCGAGGAGAGGGGCGGGGCGAGGAGAGGAGGGGCGGGGCGGGGGGAGGCGGGGCTCCGCCTCCTCTCTGGCAGCGGGAGGCTGCGCGGCGCCGGGCTCTCCAAGATGGCGGCGGGGCCTCCTACCCCCGCCTCTGAGGCGTACCGGCCCAACCGCTTCGTCTCTTTACCGGCCGAGCTCGACCCCAACACTTACGACTCGTCGCTGGAGAAGCGCGCTGCCGATGCCGAGCGCTTGGCTATCCGCGCCCGGCTCAAGCGGCAGTATCAGCTGCAGCTTAACAATCCCAACCCACCGGCCGTCATCGTGAGTGGAGAGGGCCGGGCCGGGCGGGGGCGGGTGGTGGTTTGTCCGCCTCACCCGGTGTCCCGGAGCGGGGCCCGGGCCTGGGTTCTTGCGACCTTGGCGGCCTTGCCGGCCTGGGGCTTGCTAGGCCCCAGCCCGGAGCCGGGGGGTACCTGGGCCGCGCTGAGTGAAGTGTCCGTTGCAGGGCCCCTGGGGCTTCACTGTGGTTTTCTTTTCATCCCAGGAAAATCCTGCCTTGCTCCGCTGGGCCTATGCTAGGACGCAGAACGTCTACCCTACTTTCCGCCCGACGCCTAAGACGTCCTTTCTAGGAGCTCTTTTTGGGATAGGCCCCCTCCTCTTCTGGATTGCTGCCTTCAAAGCTGAAAGGGTAAGTCACTTGACAACGATGAACGTCGGTGAAAAACACATTGTAAAATGTAGATCTGCCCGGAGGCTTAATGGGTGGGATCCTCTTGCACCTAAAGATGATTAATACAATTAAAGTAATGAGGGAAGGAAGGCCGATACTGAGCCTGCTATCTGAAAGCCTCGCAACTGGCTGCAAAGTCCTGTTGTGCCAGGAGCCCTGTATTGTACCCTTGGGTATGGCTAGTCACAGCTGATCAGGATATTTGGCTATAAAAAAAGCTCTCTAGCACTGACAGTGTAAATTAATCATAAGAGACTCCTATTTTTAGTGGTTGACATGCAGTAACTGCCCTTTCTAAACTAGATAGATAGGGAGCTTATGGGTGACAGACCTAGCAATGTCTCTGTGAACTGTTTGACTGTTTCTCTAACCTCATGAAGCAAATGGGGAGGAGCACTTATGCTGATTGCAATGCCTGATCTCAGCTGGATGTTTAAAGTTTTGGAAGGTTTATCTTGCTTCTGTTCTAACTCCTGAAATGTGGGCGTCAGAATCTGAGCAATGGTAGATCATTCTGAAAAAATTCAGCTATATACATACATAAGAAAATGCTAGGTGACTGGCAGACAGTGGCTGTTTTTACTAGTGAATTTGTGGCTACTGTAAAGCACTTTTATTTTCCTCTTCTGCACAAAAGTAACATTTTTAGATCAAGTCATAAACTGAGAAGCACGAACATCAATTAAAATTAATAGAGTATTTGTAGGGCGTGTGGTTCGCTAGAGTGAATCAAAAATACAGGTTTTAGGAAACATGCTGAGCACGTCGATATAAATGTTTTTGAGACTTCAGCATCTCTGCAGTATTTTGTCATGCTGGTTTTGTTTTCTACATGAAGTCACACTTGGGCTTAGCCACCAAGTGTGGCTTAGCACGTGAGTGCTTGAAAATAAACCTGTGTGAGTGAAATCTAGACGTACCTGCCTGGGAATATTTAAGCTGAAGTTTTTAATGTAGTCTCCAGGACAATTTGTTTTCCTTTATTCCAGCTTCTTTACTGATGGGGATTTTTCTTGGTTTTCTGGTAGTATATAAGGCACAACAGCTATTACACTCTTTTCTCTGAGGAGGGTTTGTTGTGTGTCTAGGAAAGAAGGAGATAAATTGCTAAGTCTTAAGCAAGTCTTCTGGTTTTATCCGGCAGAAGGAATCTGGGCAATATCTGCAGTGTCTGTACTGCAACAATACCTGTCAGAAAGGTACATGACTGCAGAGTGAGATACAAATGGGCTGAAAGTGAGCATGGGCACATTTAGGCAAGTTATGAAGAAGTTTCTCCATAATTAGATCTCTAAACTGGGTTATTCAGCCAGAATGAGGAGGTAGAAACTAAAATGTATAAATTAACTGCGATGCAACTAGTTTGGTGACAAATACATCACAGGAATCGGTCCCTGCTGGTCTGTGAGAGTGGCTAGGCATGCAGAGAGGTCAATCTGAGCACGTCTTCTCTAGCTGGTAGGTGAAGCTAAATATCTTGTTCTTTTTTACTTTTTAACCGCAACAGCTGTTACCAGAGTTTGTGCTTATAGCATCATTTAGGTTGGAAAAGACCCTTCAGATCATAAGTGGTGCTATCTTTCTGTAGTCCGTGCTGAAATACTAGAACTGCTTTTCTCTTATCCCAGGCTGGTTGAAACTTCTTCTCTAATAGGGTAATGATGAATATTCTCTTTCTTCCACAGGCTCATAAAGAGAAGCTTATCCAAGAAGGTAAATACGAGCGACCGTTCAGTGTATTTTAAGTTCCTAGAATTGCAGCGCTGTTCATGGGATATAAATAAAATAAGATGTATTGTGTGCTGACATTTCTCCTTCATAAGAATAAATCTTTATAGCTTGTTGGTTGTCTTGCTTCTTTAACAATTATGGGAAGTGTACAAATGCAGGATCTCTATATCTAACGCAGCTGGATACAGAGAGGGTGTCCTGAATTCAACCCAGTATGCTCCTTTGGTCTACATACAGAGGCTCCTTTTAAGCCATGGAAGTTGCTGCTGTCAGAGCAGCACAGGCTGAAGTTTAAAATTAGTAGCAGGCTAAAATGTTAAGCAAGCCCAAAGCAGTTTCCTAAAGAACTACTGCTTGCCTACTAGGTATTTCTTCCTGGTGTCAGTTTGACTATGTGGTTTTCCTTAATCGGATAATAGGCAAGTTCTGTGATACATTTTTAATAACTTTAGGAGCCTGCCTGACTGCTCTAAATAAGTTCTTTTTCCTAATAAAATACAAGCCTAAACCATGCATTTTTTTTATTGCAATAAACTTCTGCATAAAATTACTGTACTGGACTTGAAAATAGTGAGCTGAATATCGTCATGCTATATGTGACTAGTGTTTCCATTTCCACTAATTCTGTGATTCCTGTGAGTGGGAGACAAGTAAGAAGAAAAGTGGTTTTTTTTTTATTTTTGACACTGATTCACTTACAGTATAAGAGAATTCCATTTCACCCCTGCAAATGGGCCATGATTTAAAAAAAAAAAAAAAAAAAAGGAAACCCAAGTGTAACTGAACCATGTGCCTGCAAAGATGCCTTCTCCGCTTATTCTAAGAATACAAGTCTTTTCTGCCCAGGTCTACTGCTACAGGGGGCTCAGGAATTGTTACTGCCAAAGTACTGAAATGTGAGTGCAAGGAAGAGATTGTTAATTCTGACTTGAATTTTTACATGGCCTGTAGGTGCCACGGTGATCCAAACAACCCTCATTGTTCAGACATCATACAGGAGTGGTTCCTTCCCAAATGTTGAGGTCAATGCCAAAAGCTCAATAATGTAAAAGTTGAAAACTTCCCTCTGCCTGTTGGGAAAGCAGCTGTACCAGGTCCCTTTTCTTGCATGATTGGAATGTGGATGTGGGCCATTTGCAGTCCCTCTCCATCAGAGCGAGTTGATGAGTTTTTCATATCATCACAGAACGGTTAAGGTCAAAATGGACCTCTGGGGAGTCATCTGGTCTGCCCCCCCTGCTCAAGCAGGGCCACCTACAGCAGGTTGTCCAGGACCGTGTCCGTGTGGTTTTTGAGTATCTCCCAGGATAGAGACCCCACAACCTCTCCGGGCAACCTGTGCTAGTACTCGGGTCACAGTAAAAATGTGTTTCCTGATTATTTATTTTAAAATGCTTGTGGGTTTGTTGGGTTTTGGTTTTTTTTTAAAATGTTTTCCATTGTGCCTCTTCCCTTTCTTGTCTGGGTCATGAAACGTTCAGGCTCTGGGGACCCTGGCGCTAATGCTGTGCAGCAGCTATGCAAGGCCATGGCCTGCTTTTGCAATCCCGTATGTGCTCCCCGCAACCCTCTTGCACCTGTCTCTGCAGCTTGTTCTTCTGCTAGCTTAACTAAAGCAAACCCAGATGATTTTCTCTGCAGAACAGCTTCTAAAAGACTGTCACTAATGATATTACAAGATATGGCTGTGGGTCAGTGCAGAGAGGCATCAATGCATGGAGAAAGTGGTATTTAGGGAAAGAAATAATTGCTTGTCTGAGCATGCTAAATTAACTATCTTCCTGCTGCCACGAACTAATTTGATCTCCCAGGACCCATTTCCTCAGCTAATTGGAACTTGAGTTGCCACATATGTAAATTCTCCCTTGCAGCTGTATTTGTTTCAGGCCAGTGGAGCAAATGGTTCGGGATGGGTTGTGGAGGAGCGCAGTGCCGCTAGTCTTCCAGGCCAGCCTCGGATTGTCGCTCGCGGCACCTGCCACAGCCCTTTCCTTTGCAGACGAGAGTATCTGATGCTGCGTCCCTGCAGATTTGAGCGTGGTGCTTGGGGAAAGGCTGCCCTACTTATCTGTCTCGTTATTTGCAGAAGTCTCCAAGCTGTTTTCTTGCAAGGAACGAAGGTGCTATGCTGCTGGAGGTGGGGTTGGTGGTTTGAGGCAGTGGTGCTGGGTGCGTAGAGGAAGGAAAGGGGAGTTCCCCTTTAGAAATGTAGGGTGAAGACAGGAGAGTGAATGTGCCTTGTGGAATTTTACCCTTGACTGATGTGTTACCACCTATGTCTGCTTCAGCGATGAGTCTATAGCAAGAGAAACTCAAGTCTGCAGGTCACTGGATGATAATTTGGGTCCCAAACAGAAGACAAGCTCTTCCCCTCTGCCTGTGAAACTTCTAGACCTCATTTATCCCTGGATCAGTCTGATTAAATCAGCTTCTCTGGCAAATTGATTCTCCTGAACGTCCTTTTCTGAGCTGGCTATTTTAGAGTAAACATCTCCCTGTAGATTTTATAATGTAATACCTTGCTCAAAGCTGATGCTTTTTTTTCCCCAAGGATCTGGTGCAGATCCAAAACCGATGATGGATGTAACTGACTGAAGTTAGGTATCGCAGCTCTACATTTCCTTCTTTTTTTTTTGAAAATTGAGGATTGTTTCTCTTGGGAAGTAAGAAACATAGATCCTGATGACGCCGAGCTGTTTCATGTGGGTACGTGCTAATAAAGTGCAGGCCTGAGGTTTGGGGTGCCGGGGCTGTGCTCCTGGTTCCGACTACTTGGGCTTCGCTTTCTGCCCCCACCCTGTGGAACTCACCACCCAGGGGTGAGGCTTGCATACACCAATGAATTCTGAGATCCCCCCGCGATGTTGTCTGCACTTGAGCTTTCTTCCAGATACCTTCCCAGGAACAAGTGCCTGGACTGGCCAGACAAGCACTTTTGCATTTGCTACGCTGCAATTTACCACTTAACTAGGAAGAGAATTTGTCAAGTGCTGACAAACAAGTCGATGTTGAAGGATGGCCAGAGCGTGGGGTTGGAACGGAAAGTTTCCCTCACTTAGCAGTGAAACGCTTTGGATTCTCCAACCTCTTCTAATTTGCGGTCTACTTTTCTGACAATCAAGTCTTTCCTTGGCAACCCTCCACAGATCAGCAGGTTGAAGTGGCCTGCTCTAATAGGAGGCTTTAGGTCTGGGAGAGCCTTCAGCTCTGTTTGTAAATCTCTTCCTTTACAGACAGCAAAAAATGCTTTGTTGATCCCTAGTTTCTCCCTGTGAAAGACACACCGGGTTGTATTTTTAGGAGGCCCTGGGAACAGGGACTGGCTGTCACCTCGTGTCCACACCAGGTATGGCATTCACACCAACTACATGTGGTGGGAGCCGCACAAGTACTTCAGAGTGTCACCAGAAAAGCTTTAATTGGATACTTGAAAGTTAAGAATAAAGGTGGGGTTTTTACTGCATTTCCCAAGTTACATAGGGATGATAATTTTCGTGGCTTGGTGGCTGCTGGAAATGCCATTCTGTGCTGGAGCACCTTGCGTTGCCCGAGTCGACTGTGCCACCAGATGTAGGTATGCTGGATTTCCTTGCCTTCACCCATGTATTGCAAGCAACAAATACTTCTCTTTACTTGCAGTTAGGGTTGAAATGGCTTTTCAGAGGTTCCCAGCACTTGTAGTAGTTTTTGTCTAGGCGGTTGGAGGTCTGGAGGCCCCATTTGGTGACGGCGAGACTGAGGGATGATTCGAACATGAAGGCCTGTTGGGAAGAGGGAAGGCGGGTTAGGGCAAGAGAGCGAGAGTTTAAATCCAGGCAAGGGGGCTCTGCTCTACCACAAGTGGGAGTTGTACGCGTGGTCCGGCGCTGCCAAATTCTGCCTCCAGTCTGATCGACCGAGGGGGAGAAAGCTCTTCAGAGCTGATGTTGCAATGCTGATATTAACCAGGTCTCAGGACTGACTTTGGACTCCCTGCGTGCCCAGGAAAGCCAGGTTGTTCCAAAAGCTCTAGTTCAAGGTCTGTTGATGATCATCATTAGATTTTAGGGGGTGCAAAGGAGGACAGGCAGGGGTTTCGCTTCTTTGTCCATAGGCTAAGACAAAAATTAAATTAATCAGCATGAAAATTCCCAGCTTCCCGCTCAGGCAACAATTTATGTGGGCAGATGATCAAAGCTGCCCGGCATCGCATGTCTCCAGGGGAGCTCCTGGGAGTTGAACGCTGCTGATCGGTAAGGGAGGTGAATACTGCAGCAGTTTGGTCTGAGTACTTTTCCAACTTGCCAGCAAGAAGCCAGGCTGTACTTTGAGAGTGGCACGGCGGCACTATACCATGCTGTATTCAAAATCTTACTAGCTCCCTTGGCTCCTTACCATGGTCCCTTCTGCGACCCGCTCAGGCTCCAGCTTGGCTTTGCTCGCCTTCTCAAAACAGTCGGCATCTGGTCCGTGGGGAGTCATCATGCTGTGCAAGCTGGCCCCTCCAGGCTGGAAGCCTTCCTCCTTTGCTTCGTAGTGGCCTTTGATGAGCCCCATGAACTCACTCATGCAGTTCCCTGCAGGAGGCAGAGAGAAGAGGTTGCAACGCAGTGTGATGGGGAGAAATCACAGCTGGGCTGCGAGCTCCTTGAAACGCACAAGCTAAGCTGGGCCGGGCAGTCGGTGGAGCGGAGGTTCCTAAGCAGGCTATCGCATGAGAGGACGTTGGGGATCCTACAGGCGATGCTTGCAAAGCTGTACAGGTTTTATTCCACTCTTAATTACCTGGATTTGGAAACAGAGCTCCCTAATGAAGTGCATTGATTTTGGTAGACCTGTGCTTTTCCTACCACCTTGAGCTGTGTAAGTACTACACCTGCATACGGACCGCATGGTGTAACCTGATATTTACAGATTTCAATTAGAGATCTTAAAGCACTGGAAAGGAAGTTCTGTATAATCATCCCTGTGTTACAGGCACAAAATGCCTGGCCAACGCTCTGGTGAGAGGTCCAGGTCTGCCATCCCAGATTATGAGCATGAAATAATTTTGTTCTATGTTCTTCCACCACCTCCAGTCCAGCCAGGCGTTTCAGTACTTAATGCCTTTGATTCATGCATTATCTACCTATTTCTCGAAAGCCACTATATGCCTAAAGACAAGGAGCCAAATTCTGTCCTTCCCTGAGGAAGAATACTTCTGAGTAGACCCTCTGAAACCAATGGAGTAATAATATACCACTAACTTAGGTAAGGATGGCTACATCTAATCCTTCAGTACTCACTGAGTTATGCTCCCTGTAAAGCAAGTACTTTAACAGCTGCCGTCCCAAGCTTTCAGCTTTAGTAGACCTGATGTGACTAAACAACATAGCAACTCCCTGCTTAGCAGTCAGTTTTTGCAAAACCAGGACACGCTTCTGTAGCTATGTTATATATAGCCCTTTTTAACCACTAGTTCGGTCTTCGTTAAGTACAATCCAGGGTCTGAAATGTTTAACAACAAAACTAATTTAGCTCAAAGCAGAGTTGACCTATATATGCAGGCAAGCATTCATTAATTTTCATCCCCAGTTGTCAGCGTCTCATGTAAGACTGGATTGTTACAGGCTTTTCGTTGAACCCGCTCATGTACTGTGCTTGGTGCGTTCAGACTGCTGTACAGACCCTAAGAGCTGGATTGCCAACGTGTCTGCAACAGGACTCACAATATGGCTTAGGAAGAATGGGCAGGCGAGTAGGAAACCAAGCTGGGACTTAAGATATGAGCTGAGTCCAGTTTCTTACTCATTTGCAGATTTCCCACATGACCCCGAACAACTTAGGTGTGCCTCCATTCCCTATCGATAAAATAGCGTTGTCTTCTACAAGCAGGATGTTGTGAAGTGAAAATCCCTTAGTGGCCACTAGGTATTAGGGCCCATCATAATGAGAATCACACAAGTACTCTCTCAGACATAGATGCCATATATGCCCATGGTATAAAAACTGCATCAGACATTTTTCAACCTGTGGTCCAAAAACCGTAGGAGTAATTCACAGCCTCCAAAGATACAGAAAGGTGACCAGGAGAGGTCAGTATTTATGAGCTGCACAGCCACCTCTGTATGTGAAATTGTTATGGTGTCTCAGGGGGAATATTTTTGGACCAACATTGCTCTATTTATACTTGGGGAAAGCTAATGCAAGATGAAAACCGTGAGTCTGAGTGCACCAAAATTCTCTGAACACAGGCTTTCCATTGCACCTGAGAAGAGGAGGCAACAGGGGATTGCTGGCAAACAAAATAGGCCCCATAAAATATTTGGAGAGAGGAGAGTTCAGCAGTGCTGAACTTGTGCTACTTCTACCCCAGAGTTGCTCTGTCCTGTTATGCCTCTCTTAATGGTACAAGATTCTCATCATGGCACTAATTTCAGAGGGAACTAACGTGCACAGTGACTTGATAATTGACTGTTGCGATGTCTGCCTTACCCACTCAAGCTCTGCCCCTCCGTGGCTGGGATAGAGTAGACAACGAACATGCTCGTCATGAATTTAGTGCTCAAGGCGAGGTACTGCGGTCAAGCGAGTAGCTGTGGTAGCTGTCTGCATGGATACTCTTGGATCACAACATGGCCAAGAGAATGAGAGTTATTTCAGCTGTCTTTTACCACAGACCAAGAAAGGTTGAACAACTTCATGTTTGTTACGGCTCGCAACGCATCCGTGGAAAGTCAGCACAGCTCTGCTCATGAGCAGCAACTTAATCATGGTTAACCGGCAGCGTGGCTCACCTCTTAGCATCTAATAAAACTGACTTGGCACTATCCCAACCGGTCAGGAGACATGTTTCCATGTCACATTCATTACTGCGAATGAAAGCATACTGACAGGGCAGGACTTTGCCTGTGGGATTTACTCAGATGGCTGCACAGCTGCCTACTGTGCTTGCAAGTGCCACTAATTCAGCCAGCCCCCAAGATGCTTGGAAATACATCTAAGTAGAAGGAGAAGGTGGCTGTTAAACTGTGGTTTGTAAGTGTGCAGAAAGCCTCTCAGCACTTCAAAGCGACACCATAGCGTGACTTTGATAGCTTCTGAGATGGGGCCTTTTAGCTGTCGACAGAAGGGGTGCGGGATGGGCAAAGCGTTCCCCCTCCATCTCAGGGAGCAGGGTGCCTCATCCCACCCTGAAAGGGGAGTCCCATCCAGGGAACTGGATTTCTGGCATCCTTTCAATGCAACATGTGGCCATGCTCTGCCAAGACAAAACCAAAAAACTGCCAAAAGGAAACCAGCTCCGGTGATGGCAACCAAATCCCCAAAACATCAACCAACTCTCCGCCTGAGAAGGAGCCCAGTTCCTGATCTCTGGCTTCTTAAATGCCAGAGGTACCTCCGTTACTGCACAGGTGGTGAAGAAGGGCTCAGGAGAGCCAATCCACTCCACTGTAACTCTGATCTCACCCTACGAGTAGCCTTGGGCAGCTCTACATCCCTCTGTGCTTCTCACCACTTGTGAGACCATATTTTCCTTTCTCCTGTTCTTTATCTATGTACTCTAATTAGAGATATTACGCAATTCATGGCTGGGTGACAGGACAATTTCTGACACATTTGTGCAATGCTGAGTTCAATATGCACTTGGTCTCCACGTGAGCCCCTTGAGTACAGACACATCCATCTATGCAGACACAACCAACCCATCACTTCTGAGTTTCCCTGAAATGCTCTAAATAGGAACATCTTTGGGTTTGTTCATTTTCCAAGGAGGACTGACTGACTCCAAGAAGCTGACTCTAACTGTGCCAAGGGCAACAAATCAGACTGCTTCTTCCCCGCGTGTGCTCTCAATTAAATGGAGACTTGGGTTTTTTTCTGTGGTCCTGTACTCAAGCACAACCAACAAAGAGCAGACGTACGGTGGTAGTATGGTGGCCGGAAGGTGTTGTCAGCTACCCCCCATCGCGGGGGGAATATGACAAAGTCAGCAAGTGCCACTCCAGGACGGGTTGACTTGGCTGTCAGAACAGTGAAGATGGAAGGATCCTGAAAAAAAGCAAAGCAAAATGCATGAAGCAGAGCAAGGCTCTGAGATGTCTGCTTGGGTCATCCTGCCAGAAAACCTGACTGATGCAGCCTCTCCCTTGCCAAAACACTTCTACCACCTGCACCTGGTGGTGTGGGTGAGGTTTGTGACCCTGTATGACAGCACCCAGCATCTCCACCCTATGCTGGACATGGGGGAGAAGAGATGGGACTGGATGGTTCTTCCTTCAAGCAACTTTGGAGAGCCTTCCCCGCCCTGGCCATGATGCCCTCGGAGCCGATGGTGCAGATGCAGGGGAGGGACAGCCCCGCAAGATGGGGGACTGTAATTCCAGGAGCAGTCTCCATCACCCCTCCTACCACTAAACCATACCTTTTCCATAGCTGGTTACAGAGGACAGGAATGTCCTGCTGGAGGCATCTAGCCTCACAGCCCTGTTAGTTTACAAACAGGGAGAACAAAGTGCAGAGAAACTGTGGCTTGCTTCAAGGATTTTTAAAGTCTGTGGTCCAGAAAAGTGATTTTCTGGGCTTTGATCCCAAAACCATCCTTCTCCTGGCAGGTTTTCCTGGAGTTTAAACAATACATTCTGTTGGTTGTCTCACTAGAAATGCTCCAGTCTCCTTGCACACCCACTTGCGGAAGCAGCACCAAGAGATGGCATCACTGCGGGCACCTCTCCCACTGGGCTGGTTTCCTTTTTAGAAGAGCTGCTCACATTACTTTTGGCTTTAGTTATTTTCCATAAGATCTAGAAATTATTGCAGTGAAAGCTTCCAGCTTTTCGAACAAATTTCAGTGCTGGGCTCAGAGGAACCAGGGAAGGAGTCTGTGCAATTGCAAGAAATAAATCAAGGCAAGAATTTGAAGCAAAGTCTTTTTGCTGAGTTGCACAGGGTGTGCTGGCTTCAGTATTCAGCTCTCCTCCAGGGTGCAGAAATTCTGTGCTAAGCTGCATAAAGCTGTTTAAGAAGCTGATCAACCTCCAGTCATGTCTTTGTACCACAAAGGAGGTTGTCTTTCTCTGCAAGAGCTTGGTTTGGGCCCAGGGAAAGCAGCGCAAGAGATTTCACACTGTTTCTTAGAGCACAACATATTTTTTAGCAGGCGCTGAGCCCCTGGAGCTCAGGGTGAGTTTGGATGGTACGGTATCCACGCAGCATTGCTCTGCCTTGCCCAGCTCCAGAACTTACCGCGTGGTCAAAAGCAACAGAATTAATGACCATGAATTTTTCCAGATGGTATTTGTACGGCGTGTAGTTCCCGTGCCAGGCTACAACATTGAAGGGGGAGAAATCCTACCAAAGCAAAGAGACCAAAGAGACAGAAGGTTACCATACACAACCTTCTAACTTGCTGCACATACACAGGGCACTGCTCTTTCTCAAATTAAAAATGGGTTTAGTGCTGGTGAGAAGTACACTGGCAGCCTGGAGCACAAAGCCCTTTAGGCACAGCCTGACATTGCGAGGATGTGGTTTTCCTCGGCATTTCCACTTTTCTAATCTGTCACTATAAACAATTGGAAGCAGCGAGGCAAAGACCATCGTTGAGTCTTGAGTCTAACTAAGTCTTCACAAACACTTTTTTCCAGCCTGCCTTGCCAGAACAAGGCAAGGGCTCAGTCCTGCTCTACTTAACTCAGCAGGACTTCCTGAGACTACATGCAAGCTCCTGGGTTGCATATCCCAAACCATGCACCGGCAGTCGCTGAGCTTCAGTGTTACCTGTTCTCCCGGGGCATCCTCACCTGCTGGGCTGCAAACAGCCTGCCCTGGTACTTGCTGATCACCGTGTAGCCCCCCGGCACTTGGCGGTCCTCGTACCACGCGACAGGCACCAAGAAGTCACGCGGGTTGGCCAAGCCGTTGGCTCCTGCGGCAGAGAGAGAGAGAGATGCCAGATTCTCCTTGGGCAAGCGGCAAGCAAAGTGAGAGGCTGGTGCAATTTCCTGGCTTCGTGGGTGCCTTTTTGCATTTTGAGTGACCTTGCTGCTTCTTGGCCCACGACGGAAGCTGAAATAGTCACTCACTTCTTGTGCTCCTACGAGCAGGTAATTGTAATACATCCTAGCATTTAAGTCCATGCTTCCCTTATGTGACTAAGACAGGTCTCCCCCAGCTCCCATCTGAAAAAGATTAGTATGTCATCCTCAATTAAAGGCAGGCAACAACTAGGAATTAAGCAAAAAATAGAGGGTGAATTGCTTTCTGTTCCTGGACATCCTGCTGGTTGGACACTTAGCCATGCAGAAGTTACAAGGTATGTTATGAGGGGGCCAAATACATTTCTGAATGCTCGCAAAAATAGTAATAAAATAAGGGCTAGCGATAGCTACAGGCTCTGGGCATACTGAGGGGTTGGTTAGCGTGAGGAGTGCATTTTGAAAGTGTAAAGCACCATATGGGTGCTGAAGTATTCTTCTTCTCATTAGTACTATTGTTACGAAGTGGTTTTGAATTTCTTGGATAAAAATGCAGACATTACTACCTGCTGCTAAGGTTTAACAGTCAGTGCTTTTCTCCAGCTGTCATTTTTTCAAGTGAAAAGTGAAGTTAGAATAAAGTAAGACTGAAATACAAAGGATCTTGGTCTCTGAGGGGAAGGCGGGTAGGTGGTGAGAAGAGGAGCTCATATAATTACCACCTCCTGAAAAGGTTTACAGGCAAGTGCACTCATTTTCTTTTTCTCCAGAAAGTAAATGTTATAATAGATTCCTGCCTTCTGGAGACTGAAAAAACCCACCCCAGCCCAACAGTGTCTGAAAACTAGCTAATGGGAAAACTTGTTACAAACAGGCTGGGGCAACATTATCAATAATCAAGTGGAGCAGGCACAGAGCTGAAGAAGTGGGTGAAGGCAGGTAACTTCAGCTGGCAGAAAGGAAAGCTGCTGAAAAATCACTGTAGGCTCAATGTGGAAAGAGATGTGGAGTGCACGTCACACAGGAGAGATGCTCAAATGGGGCCCCACTAAATGGCTGAAGATTGGTCTGGTTCCCCACTGCAGGAACGACCGGCTTCAGTTTTACTACGGCTGTGAGAGGTTTGCAAAGGCCATCGGAATGCCGATGGGCCACACCAGGCTTCTTACTGATTGATAATACCTCGTTGGTTTACTTCAAGCATGGCCAGTCTTTTAGGTCTCACTGAGAGCTATAAAACAAGAGCAGTCAGGGTGTGTGTGGGGGGGGAGCAACCTAAAATGAAAAGAAAAAATCAACCCCAAAACACTGGTTTTAGCTGTTACAAGGGAATTTTCACTTCCCTTCCTCAAGACAATCTTAGTAGCAGTAACTAGGAGGTGTTTTTCTCAGCAAGAAAAGTTTGGAGGCGAGTGCTCCAGGGATAAGGAAGGTGAAATAAACTGAGGTGAGCACCTCCAGAAAACTGCCTGGGAAATGACAGCAGGGACAGCGGGGCTTCAGATGTCGTGCAACCTCGCAGTCTCATTGTCACGACAGCAAGAGGATGTGCCTTCACGATCCGTGACATTGCACAGACCAGGAGGCAGCTGACAGAGAGGATCTGTGATTTATGAGAGGTAGACCTGTGCTCAGTGAAAGCAGATCTGCCCTGGCAGCACAACATGGAGATGTAAATGTGTTGCTGATCCGAGTCCTGTGCTGCTCATTTTATTGATTTTTAATTCCCCAAGGGGAACAGCTTCTGACACTAAGGCACTCTAGGCTCTAGACCTCTAAGGTGCCCCTGTTAATGGAGGTGGGGGGGAAAATACCACTTGATTAAATCTAAAATGGGGCTTCAAGTATATCTGTTAGCTCTGAAATCTGCCTTTCCTTTTACCGGGTAAATTCTCTCCTATCACTCCAGTTTATGTCTTATCCATAAGTAAGAGGCACGAGTGATGATGGCCTTTTGAGTTTCTTTTGGTAGGAACAGGTTCAGAGCCAGCAGATGCAGACTACCAGACCAGAAGGGAAGGGAGAAACTGGAAAAGGGTGTGGGAGAGAAATGGTCCCTTCAGTGCCAGGGGAATCTCAGCACAACTAAGCTGTCACGTTTTTTTCAGGGGGATGCTTGCTCTGCTGGGGAATAACAGTGCTGGGATGGAAAGCATCTTTGTAAAGGAGCATGTGCATGGGAGGATGCATTACATAGGACATAAAAGGATGGGCTGGGGCTTGCAATTCATGCCTGTCCCTATGAAATTCACTGTAGGTCTGACGGGAGATTGTTACCGATGGGTCCCAGGTCAGGCAGCTCAAAGTGTGCCCCATACACCTCCAGGATGTAGCCTCTGGTCTCTCCAAACACCTCCACACTGAAACGCATTCCTTGCTGGAAAATAAAGGAAGATACTAGAATCATCCCAGGCCTTTGCTGACAAACCACAAACAGCTGAATGCAGGAGCTGGCTTGCTCCAATGTCGGGCTCTGAGCCACAGGCATGCGCAGTCAGCCCTTACCTGGATGACACAGATTTCGTTGGGCTCCACTAGCATCTTCCCAAACTCGGTTGTGATGAGCAGTTTCCCTTGCTGGGGCACTGTGGAAACAAAATGCAGGCAGAAGAGCTGAAAGAATGTGGTGATTGCCACCTTCTCTGTCCCCCCCAGCACCCAGGCTCCATGGAAAAGCAATGGGCCCTTTCTGACCCTGCTTCCCAGTGGGATCAAGCTCCTGCTCCCACGCAGAGCCTTGCAGCAGAGATGCCCACACTGGAGGGAGAGCTTCCAGACCAGCCCCAGGGCCCCCACATCACAGCAGGTACCTGTGATGAGGTTAGGACATCCGTCACCTTGTGGTCCCTTGACGTAGGGTTTGTGCCAACAGTCCAAATAAATGGGACTTGATGTATTTGGGGCCATACCTATCTGTCTCATGATCTTCACGTAAAATGGTGCACGTACCCATCCTTGTCATGACTGTGGCAGTGTGAGATGGCTGGGAGTAACTAATTCTCCCTGCTTCCTGAGGGTAGAAGCAATGCTTCACTACCATCTGCATTGCTTTCCATGACTGTCCTGGCACAAGAAAGCTCACATTTTGACTTGAAGAACTAGCAGATTTACAAAACCTGCCCTGGCACTTTTATTTCACGGTAGCGAGGGAGGTGAGCGAGAGCAATTTAATAGCTATTTGATGGGAGAAATGTTTTTGCTGGTGACCCGAAGGCATTTCTGTCCCTTGGTCAAGAAAGATACGAGCAAATATCAGACTTCTGATACTGCTCAGAATATTTTTCTGCATGTATGCACTTTATGTGCCAACCTCAACACTCATCATGGCAGTCTGTTTGCCTGAGGCTGGCGGAGTGTGGGAGCTAAGCTGCCGTGCCAAATACTCTTGGACTGAAGCGATGAAGGCATCTAGCTGTAAGCTGTTCAGAAATCCTGAGGTTTAAGTTTTCCAGAAAACCTCCGCCTGTGGTGTGCCTAATACCAGTGTGGGGAGCACTGGGAAATGATCCCTGAACACCACGCCAAGGAAGCTGGGTCACTGCTCAAAAAGCAAAGCTGAGGTTTGGCACAGACGTGCGCTCTCCGAGCTGCACAGGAGCGGTGCAACCTGACCAACAGCCCAGCTGGTGCCAGACCACCAAATCTGGATGGCCTGAGGGTGAAGCCAACCCCCTCCTCCAAATGTTGGCTGTAAGGGCCCAAGGCTCTAGAAGAACAAATAGGCAGGCAGGTGGCAACCCAGGTAGAAGCTGGTGGGTGAAAGGAAAAGCCAAAGCATCAACTCACCAATCAGGAAGTCGCCATCTGAATTATAAAGGCATCTAAAGAAAAAGGAGAACAGGCAGGTCAAGGTGCTGTAAGGCCCAGGCACTTGCACCCACCACGACCACAGCTGGGGATTTTTGAGCTGGGAGATTGACGTGGCAGAGGTCTCCCCTCTCCCCAGAAATACCATTTGCAGGTCAGCGAATGTCATAGCTTGGCCCGTGCAAAGGAGGCAGGAAGGTTTAATGTGCCCGGTCTGGAGGCAAAACATCCTCCGACCTCTGCCAGGTCCCTGCCTTTGTGGCCATGGGTGCATCATGGGTTTGTAAACCGGGTAGTGGGACTGACGTCCCCATGAGCTGCTGCAGGGGGTAGCAATGCCCATCAGAGTGCCGACCTCCGAGGAGCAGCTCTGGTCCCTGGGACGAGAGCAACTGGCTCCAATGCATCCCTTCTTGCCGCATCCCCATGCCCAGCTCCCTCCTTCTCTTGGTGGCTCCCCTGCCAACTCCTCCAGTGCTTGGCCAACCTGCTCTGCAAACACCCGCCGTGGACACCGTGAACACTTTTGCCCGTGCACACAGGAACACAGGGACATAGAGACAGCAACACTGGGAGCAAGCGGACTTAAACCCAGCGGCTTAAACTACACATGCAGACAGCCAGCCTGGGGCAGCCCAAGCCTCCGGCGTAGCAGTCACTGACCTGTTGAGCATGGAGGCATTGCAGACAAAAATATGGATGGCGATACCATTGCGTCCTCTGGGCTCGCCGGCGCCGCACAAGGTGTGCAATCCCTGCGGACAAACCCAAAGCATCGGGAGCGAGCAGCAGGCAGCGGGGCAGGGGCCAGCCCCCTTTCCTCCCTTCATCCCACTCCCTTGCTGGGGCTCACCCCCTGTCCCTGCTTCCCGTATCGCTACCAGCCTTTCCATGTACAGCCTTTTGCCAAACATGTCGGCTTTTCTTTAATATATTAAGGGTTTCTTAAAAATCTGTGTAAGATGGTGCTTTCCAGCCCAGGGACTGGGGAGAGCTGGGGGGTTGGGGCTTTTTTTTTTGGAAGAGCTCCTTGAAAGGTAATGAGGAAAAGCAAGTCCACTGTCAGTTGGTTGAAATCTGGGATCCTCTCCCCTCCCACGGATGCTCTGCAAGCCCACTGGTGTCAAACCACTGCTGTTAGCCCAATGCTGAGCATCCCCTGTGCCCCACTACCCCCCGAGGCGGAGCAGAGACGGAGGATGCCCTGGCCCCCTGACTTACGCTCACAAAGTCCAGCTTGTTCCAAGAGTCTTTTGGGATCTCGAAAGGTTTCCATCGCAGCTAGAGTGTGGCAAACAAAAAGCAAGAAAGCGATGCCAGTGATTATAATGCAAATGGTGGCAATTCAAAACAAAGCAAACCCCTGTGTACCCCCCCCCTGCTTCCCTGCTCTCTGCTAGCTGAGGTAGTTTTCTCTTTCCTCTTTGCCTTGCTTGATTTGGTTTACAGGTTTCTTTCAATTTATGGAGCTTGTTTTTCCTTTCTAATCATAATTTTGCAAAATAATTGGCAGGCCTGTATAGTGCCAAGGTTAAAAAAAAAACCCTTTTAAAACGCTGCCTCTTCCTCTGTTAGTAACAAGACTGTTGAGAGCAAAGAAATTCAGATGAGTCGGCTTTCCACAGCCAAATTGTCACCATCCTGTGCTCCACTGCACTGGATGATTCACTCTCTCCATGACCGAAGTATAACACTCCTGTTTGTTGCCACCTCATTTTCCCCACATCCAAAGCAGAAATATCTCTACCTGTGTGAGTGGGAGCTGCGAGCAGCACTAATTACCTCTTGCAAAGCCTCTTGAGATCCTCAGGCAGAAGGTGCCAGAGGAGTCTGAAGTATTTATTACCGCTAATATCATATTAAGGATCTTTGCAGCTCTTGGGAAGGAGGTGCTGCGGCTGAGAGCCCCTCATTAGGAGGGGTTCAGTGCAGACCAACCCAAACACCCTAAATTAGGAGGATGTTGACGTGGCCAACTGCCAGATATATCCCCTGCATCGATACGCTTTACCCCAGATGAAAGTGCCTGTGACTCTGGGCATTCACGAGAACATTTTCTTGCATTTAGCTACCTGACCTGGCGGTTCTAAACATGTTTTTAGACTGGTGCCCTGGAAAAACAAAATTTATGGGACTCTGTGACTGTGCCTGCCACTCCCCCAAATTTTGAACTATGTGAAATTTCAGCTAAATTTGAAAGGGATATAGAGATATTAAATTCCCCCAAGCCTCATGGAAGTTTTCCAAACCCAAATCAAAATGTGGGTGCCAGTGGCTGGAGAAGCTGCATATTCTGGATGGAGACACCAAACGCACCAGCCAGCAGGTCAGACGCGACCCTTGCGAGCTATTGACACCTCACAGATGAGTCAGTGAGACAGTGCCGAACTTCAGGGTTTGCTTTCGGACTTCTTTAAAGCATGTTTTCCTTTGGTTTCCAAGGCACCCTTCCAGACATGAACCAGAGCCAATGCAAAGCATGGTCAGAAGGTGCTCCAGAGCCTTCTACCACCCCCAGAAGTGGGACCATCCCAACTGCTGTTCATTTTGTGGCAGCTGTGAAGGCCAGCGGTGGCATCTCAACATGAACTGTTCCTCTAAGGAGTGTTTTAAGCCTTCAGGGTTGGGAATTGGGACCCAGTTGTCAGAAACCACTGAGAAATACTGATAGAAAGGACACACGGAGCGACAAAGGGAGAAGACCCTGAAGACCGGGGAGGGGAGACAGATAGGGAGGGAGAACAGGCAGAAAAAGAGAAATAAATGTCAGGTATAAAGATGGTCTAAAGGGAAGCAAATTTTCTCATTGAGGAATATGGAAGATGACAGCAAGACTACAGATGAAGTAATAAGTATAGCGCAGCTCCTGCATAACAGCTTCATTTTTACTTTGGTTCCCGTGGACACCTCCACAGTTGTCATTCCTGTGGGACAAAGAGCGGGAGATCGCTTTGTCACCCAGCCCATGGGTCGCAACTGAAAATGGTGCCTGGCCCCTCTCCTCCGAAACCCTTGCAAACTGCAAAGCCACTGCCCGGCGCTGTGCACCGTTCATCCAGCGCGTCTGTGCCGCATTTGGGTTTCACCGATGCAAGAAGCGAAGAACGAGCACCCTGAGCCAGAAGAGCAGTCCAAGCCAGCCAGCAGCAGCCAGCAGCAGGTGCTTAAAATGGGGAAACTTTTAGTGTCGTTTCCTTGCTGTATGATCCGTAAGCTTCCTGAGATACAGTACCTCTGGGCTTACTATTACTTTATAGGTTTTACCTCCCCAAGGTTTGTCCAGGCACTTTTTGAATCCACCTGCATCCTCTGGCAAGAAGTTCCACGGTTTATGTTTTGGGTTTTTTTTAACATGACATGATTTTTTTTTTTAACATGACATTTGTTATTGGTATTCATTTTCTCCCTGCCTCTCAATCATAGCTTCCCTTGGTCATATCTGTTCCAGGCTGGAGAGCTTTCTTCTGTTTCAGCATTTCTTGCATGGATGCCACCCCATATTTTTTCACCACCTTCGCCCCCTTTTCTGTTTTGTCCCCTGTGTCTTTTATAATTCTGCCATTGCCTTCGGGCAATGTTAAAGGATATTTTTTCCCATTGACTTCAATGGGCTTTGCATAAGGTGCCTCCATATGGCCACCCTTTTCGATGGATGACGATCGGAAAGGCTCCTTAAGTGAGCTGGGCAAAACACAAAGCACCGCGGGAAGAGTCAGGCTTGTCCAACAGACTGAACCTGGTCTCTGGCTCTGCTTCAGAGAGGATGAGAAGGAAAGCAGGAAGATGCTCCCGCTTACTGCTAGGAAATAACCCCTCTGGGTTTGATGATTGCCACTGAAAGCGGTGAGAGAGAGAGCGGGCAGGAGCTTTGTTGCTGTTCCCTTAGGTAAATGATGTACTACATGTAAATGGCTTGAGATGCTTGAGAGCTGGGCATCTTGGAATTACCGTAATCATAAATAACCGTAATGGTAGATGAGGGCTGCAAAAGGGCATCAGGGATGGATGAGGTGGTAACAGAAGTCACTGGAGCTTCATCTGGGAAGGAGCACCAAAGGCACGTAAATCCGAGCCTGTCACCGCTGCTTGGTCAGCGGCTGCAAAACATATTCCAGCAGAACTGGGAAAGTATTTAAACAAATGGTGAGGCTGCCGGGAGGCTGGAAATTAGCTAATGATGATACATCAAAGGGCAAAACCTGAGAGGTGTAAAAACCGATGACCATGAGATGATGTTGTGGGGAGAACATCAGTAGGAGGAGGGAGTCAGATTAGCAAAGCCAAATGTTCTGGGGCTGGCAGGGAAGAAATCATGATTAAAGATGATGGCAAGGCTGTAACAGAGGAAGACAAATGCCATGTCTCCGTGTGACTCTCCAGAATGAAGCCTGATTTCCCACGAGGGCTGCAGAGAAACGGGCTGGCAGCCAGCAGCCTCTCCGAAAGCGCAGGGAAGGAGGGGATGGATGGCAGAGACGCTGCTGCTCTGCCTGCCGGGCTGGGGCATGATGAGCCTTTCACAGGGGACGCTGAAGAGGAAGAGAGAGCAGCCTGAGAGGTGGCCAACAGGAGATGCTAGACAGCACAGATCAAACCCTGTGACACTGCGGCCGTGCTGGGAAGCAGCACACACATCTGTCGAGGTGGGAAGCAACACGAATCGCATCGAGGGCTGTCCTTCCTCAGATGATCCGTAGGTGAGGAACAACGGGTGTCCCAGCTCCTGTGTTGGCCAGACCATCAACTCCCTATGGCTCTCCTCAGACCTCTTGCAGCTCAGCGCCTTCGCGGCCCTGATTAGCTTAATATTTGACTGCCCTCCCGGCAGGACCAGGGCTCTCTCCAGCACAGTTACCTGGTTGGGGTCAGGCTCAACTTCATCCCAGTTGTGCGTCAGGTGGCCCTCCTTGAGAGGTTTGAAGGGTTTGTGGCAGACTGAAGGTAGGATCCGATACAGCCAGCTGCAAAGAAGGAAAAGACCTGGATTAGCCTGGGGAAGAGGTTAAACCCTCTGGGTGGCTGCCAGCTGATTGAGCTCCTAAAGGCATGAATAACATTTACACTGGTGGCAACCGGACCAAAAGGCATATTAAATATCAAACACCAGCTCACAGCCAGAGACTTCTGGAGAAGGTGTATCAAATACCAAACACCAGCTCACAGAGAGAGACTTCCAGAGAGGTGGCTTTTTATTATAGGCTCTAAATACAAATATGTGCAGTTACATATAGGTAAATGTCTAAATGTGTGTTTACATATAATTACATATGTTTACATTCACACATACATATATAAAAAAAAAGATACAGCTTTATCTGTGGCTGAAATACAGCAATCTCCGAGGTGGAAAAAAGCCTATTTAAACACAGCTACAAAGCAGCTCAGACAAGACAGGGACGGGCACGGTATCTAACTGAAAGTACAGAGGAGCTTTCAGGAGACAGAAGGCCGCAGCCAGTATCTGAATTTGGATGGATAACTGAAAGTAGCATCCTATGCCTAGCTGGCCATGCCCAGAGGACCACCAGCGAGCCCATGCAGCGAAGACCAGAGTTTTATGTGGGATGACTACTGTAGGAGGTCCCCCATGCTTCCATCACTGCCTTGGGACCATCGCTCTCCTTCCTCGCTGCCTGCTGTGGCGGCAGCCCCTGCCGTGCCGCCGCTCCGGCAGCCACGGCCAGCATCCATCCACACACTGTGCCCGAGTGCAGCCAAGCCCGAAGCTGGGCTTTTAATCAGGTGGGAGAGCAGAGGTAATCAGGAAAGCCTGAGCTAGACAGGGCTGCCAACGCCTTTGATGTGTTAACAGTGGTGGTTGCAGGTTGGGTGGGTGGGAGAGGGGAGGAGGGAGCTCTCCCTTGAGAGCTGGAAAATTTCCATCAAGGACATCTTCGTGCGGCAAACAATGATTCATCCCTTTCCCACGCACGCCGCGAGCTGGCACCAGCCCGGAGAGCAGAGCTCTGCTAGGCAGCTCAGATGATGCATTTGCCTTTCATTTGAACGAACAACAGAAGGGACAGAAAAGCCGCTGTGGGAGAAGCAAAATGAGAAACCCATCGTCTGCAATCTGGTCATGGCCACAACACAATGGCCGGGACAGAGCTCTGCGATGTTTGTTGCCGGCTGGAACAAGCTGTCCCCAGCACTGCTGGGAACACAGGGTGCTAAGCAGCGTGCTGGGTGCCTGGTACTGATCTGAGCCCCTGGCCAGCCCCAAAACAGGTAGAGCCTGAGCTAGCGCCTCGCCAGCCCCGGCCAGCATGCAGGAGCATCCCTTATGAGAATTAAAGACTCCTGCTCAGAGGCTTGGTTTTGACAGTGTCCATCAGGTGCTTCCCAGTGCCAGTCGCAGCGGTGATGTTTTCGCAGTAGCACCAGGGCTGAGACCCCGAGTTTTTTTCGCACAGCCCACACAACCCACTCAGGACCATCTAGCCCCCATGGACATCCCCTCCCCTTCCTTGCCTCACTCAGAAAACTGCTTTCTTTCCCATCCCGACACCCCCTTTCTCAGCATTTTCGTAACCCACTGGCCCCACCGAAGCCTTTCCTCTCCCTCTCCAGTGGTTTTCTGCCCTTGTCCCTCTCCCAGTGCACAGTGGAGGTTTTATACCCGCCTGGGCTTGCAGAAAGCGCTGGTGGCACAGAAGCAGCCTCTCCATCGCTCCCCAATGCTCTCACCCCAAAAACCCCACATCACCCACCCGCTGCCAGGGGTCACGGTACCTTCGCTTGTTGGTGGGCCGGGGACAGGTGAAGGCAGAGCCCGAGAGCTGTTCAGCATACAGGCCGTATGGGCAGACTTGCGGGTTGTTCTGAATGGGAGGAGAAGGAAAAATAAGAAGTGAGACCCAGCGTTACGGGATTTAGCTCCAGAGCCACCGGCAAAGCACCACAGTGGGCGCCCGGACACTCCGATGCCGTGGGGTGGACCGTGCTCCCGAGTCTGTGCACCAGCCCTGGTAGTCATTATCTTCATGCTACCGTGTGGCTGGGTGCCCTGCGGGTACCAGCCAGACCCCAAAGCCCATTTCCACATGCAAGAAGCCACACGAGTGCCCTAAGGAGTCGGCACAGCCATTGAGGCAACACAGCCGCTGCCAGAGCAAGCTGCGAGGGGCAGGGATGGGTAGGGTTGACAACAGGAGCGTCAGGGAAAAGGGGAATATTCCCAACACTTACAGACTGCAAAGCAGACCGTTCTCATGCACAAATTTTTTTGAGACCAATTTTTCAGAGGGGTTACCCCAGTGCTGTCTGCTGCCCCAGAGCGGGAGTGACCTGTGTGGGAGCCTTTGCTTTTCCGCAGGGCTTCTGCACAGTGACAGTCCTCCTTTGGAGTACAACGGGGGCACTTTCCCCTTTGCAGAGCCGGGAGTACGACCAGCACAGGTTTAGAAGCCCTTGTGAGTTCCTAACTGAAGGACACATTCCTCCTTTTCTGAGAACAGAAACTAAACATTTTGATCTAAGTAGGCCAGCATCTATTTGTTTGAGATCAGCAAGAAGCAAAGGCATCCAAGAACTGCAGGAAATACCCCGGTGGGACAGTCATACACCATTTGCTATCCCATCTCCCTCCTGCAAGGTCTAGTTTAGCATCCTGTCATCCTGCTGCGGCTGGGCGGATCAGCCATCCATACGGTATCAAACACTGCCCTGACAGGTAGGCAGAAGGAAGAGGTAAAGCTCTCGTAACACACGTAGCTTCCAGCCCTCAAACTCTGTCTTGTCGGTATGTGTACGCAGTGAAGCAGGGGGATCAATAGCCCTTGTCATTTTTATCTTAGCCAGCACTACTGCAGATGCCAGTCTTATAAATACTGCAGAGGAGAAAGGATCCACCCCTGGGACTGGAGATTTTTTTTTGTCTAACTCATTTTCAGATTTTTCTATTAACTCTTTTGATACCAAGTCCAAACTGTGTCCAGATGAGAGTACCTGACGCTGGAGGGGTCCTCCTCCTCTGGAAAGCAGTGCTGCTCTGGGAAATCACAAGGAGCACATCCACCACAGGCCTCTGCCTGTTCAGACCAGCGGCCACTGCTATCAATCTCCCAGTTTTAAGGTGCCTCTTTCTTATGTTTTTTTTCTCCACCCATTTGCTATAGCCAGTCTCAGAAACAAGACACTGCACCAGCTGAGCCATCACTCTGATCCAGCACAGCAACTTGTCTTTCTTGTGGGCACACCATGGGCTGCAATGCAGACCTAGGGGACATATATAGGCATTTAACGTATCCTTGTGTTGTGTGTTACTATCCACACTGGCACACAATGTGTAAAACATTGGAACTGGGGAGATCCAGAAAACTCAGGAAAAGCAAAGGGTGAAACTCCCCATTTGGCCTTAATTCTGCTGGCCTCTTTGCACAGAGGACAAAGAGGAGCACCAAAGGATGTCACTGACTGAGGATAAGATGCTGCCATCCCCGTCTAAGGGATTATTGGAGATCCAAGGGAGGATCAGTCAGCCTCAAAAGGTGCGCTGGTGTAAAGGAGACCAGCGCAAAGGAGATGAGAGAGCTTTCATTCTTCAGGGTTTCGTTCTTGCCTCTGCGGACCCAGTGGCTAGCATCACATGGGTTGCGATTCCTTTCTTTAAAACAGAATGACCCAACATAATTTATTTTCATCAAACATGTTCATAAGTTACTTACTTTTAAGAATGAAGCTGTCAGTTTATTACTATAGACATTCATGCCCCCTCCCTACAAAGAAGGTGCTCTCCTGCCAAAGGCTTACAAGCCAGCTGCATCAAACCCTGTTCCTACAGAAATTCTGAAAGCCACCTCTCCTGCGTGAGCATGTCTGCCTGCCAAGCTTCAAACTTCTGCTCTAGTTTATTCCAGAGCTGATGGCTTCTTTCTCGGCGCGGCTAAGCCACTTGTATTGCAGACTCCTCTTGGAAAAAAACCTGCTGTTGAGCAGAGGTAATTTAGGCAAGTCTTAACCCCCAAGGTGAAGCATGGAAGCTCATGGTAACATAAAAATAGAAAGTATGAATGGAAATCTTTAATTCTGATTTTTGCCAGCATCTTATTATTCCAGTCCTGCATAAAGGTTTCTGGAGACTTTTGTGGTGACAGAGAGAAAGGAAATATGTTAAGATTGAAAGAAGCCCAGGGAACAGATATTCACTCTATTCCATGTCATTTTAATACAGCATTTTAAAAAAATTCAGTACCTGTCCCTCTGGTAAAGCTCCTGGACAGCGTGGATCCTCAGAAACATGTTCATTTCCAAATCCCGACATGTACTATAAAATAAACCATACAGCTCATCAGTGTTTTGAAAACCCCACCAAAACTGCTCCAAACAACCCCTCCATGACTTCTCCATGCATTTTCCCAGCCTCTTTGTATGCATTAAGACCTTCTCAAGTGATCTACTTGTGTATTGCCACAGACCGTTTTCACAGCTCCTGGGTTCGCTTCATTAGCTAACTGCGTGGTGGACTGGGAACCACAGACAGGATTTGCTCTTCTGCTAAATCTGCGTGTCTATTTTGCCCACATTCTGCACCATGAAGGCACTTGAGAAACAATCCAAATATCACATATGTAGTCAGGCTCAAGAACAACAGGGTGACGTATAGGAAGAACCGCGCACCGACATTATGGAGGCATGCTAGTGCCATCCAAGCTAAATCTGACCTTGCTTGAATCGTGGATGTTCCAAAATCTGCAGACTGCCTTGCAAATTCATGCACTGAGTCCTCAGATGCTCAGGGATTGAAATTGGGAGCCGTTTGGTTGGCAGGTTCTTGTGGTATATCCCCATGACCATCAAGGAAAAGGTCAGGATGTAGTTGGGATGAGGGAGGAAGGGAAACACGTCTGGGACTAAAATATGTCACTGATTTGCCCTAAATAAGTATTGCCCAGTTGGGCGTGAACTGTCCACCATGGTACTAAAGGAAGGATTAATCCATTACAGGGTGATAAACTGGTTTTCTAGGGCGATGTATACCCGAAAGACCTAGGGATGGGACAGACCTGCATGCCCTCCCATACCTGCCCTGCCCAGAGCTGCTGTGGTCTAAGCATGGCTAAAAGCCACAAGACCCCCGGGGATGCAGCTCCCGGCTTTGCGGCACTGAGAAAAACCCCACAGCAAACCTGAGACACGCAAGGGAAGCAGGTAGAACAGAGGGAAGCAGGTATAACAGAGACCTTAGTTTTGCACTGACAGAAATGTAAACACAGCCCCTTCAGATCCTATGGAAAGGCACGAAGCAACTCTGTTGAACTCTGCGTGAACGCAGAGATGTTTTGGCAGCAATCAATGGTTCAGCTCCGTGGCCTGGGGAGAGAGTTAAATATTAATGCTCCCCTCTATCAACTGCAAGAGTAGCCGGGCTACTCGTCTGCCTTCACACAGCGGCGCTGGGATGGTAAAACCCAGGAGTGCCAACTTTTGGGTGACAGATGCACCCTTGCTGCAGGGGGGTGGCCGTGGCACTGCCACGCTGCTGCACCCCAGCAGATGCCTCAGGGATCCGGCACCAAGAAAACCCCGGCAAGGGGCAGGCACCCCGGGAGGCAGAGCTTTGACATGAAGGTGGCATGATAAAACCCCTATACCTGGTTTATTATATTATTATAGCACCTGGATTATTTCCCCCAGGGCTTCTCAGCCTTGTGCAATTTGCAGCCCCTGCCATGAAATTTCCCAGTGTAGCAGACACTCAGAGAGCAAACCTGAAACCTCCTGACAAATCATGTGCTTTCCTCTGGCACCTTTCAGCGACCTGTAAGAAAAGTCCTTTCCCAGGGATAGCCAGGCTGGCTGGAAGCCCTGCTGAGCCTGAACCTGAAAACATCTCGGTTTCTGTCGCTTCAGGGAAGATGTTTTTCTCCTTCTTACAAATGAACGAATGTACATCGCTAGGACTTTGCTCTCCACTGGGTTCTGCAAGAAGCATATTGATATGCAAAGCAGCAGGTCACCTAAGCAGCCTTGGCAAATGTATTGTACTGGAGCATTTCTTTCCTCTTTTTTTTTTTTCTTCCCCCCCCCTTCTTTTAAACGGAAATGCAGCAATATCTGATGGGACTGCAGCAGTTCCAGAATTAACTGAGACCTCTGCACTGCATCCTCCTCTACCAGCAACTTAAAGGTGGTGGGAGCATTTGCCTGCGGGGCAACCTTGATGAAAAGGGGAAGAAAGGGGGAAGAGGAGGAGGACGGGGGCATGCTGATTTTCTGGAGGTATAGCCAGCAAGGCCCAGCAGGCTCTGCCGTTAGCACAGCGAGGAGAGGGTTAACGCAACCTGCAGGCTGCTTTCCTGAGCATCATCTGCAAAATGCTGGATTAAGCTGGTGGAGAGCTGGTCTGTGGTTCTTTAGTGGGTTTGTGGATCTGGTAAGCAACGTGTGCTCCCCGGCAGCCCCCTGCCACTGTGCTGGGGTGAGCGGGAAGGAGGCACAGTGATTTTGCTGTGAGAAATCCATCCTCTGTCGTTCAGGCTAAAAATCCGGTGACCTGCAAAGCTAGCCTGCCCATCCACATCCCCCAAAAAGCCCCTTTGCTTCTGCTTGCTGGGACAGGGGAAGGAAAGAAAACCAACTCAGCAGCAAGCATCTCGTGCCAGCAGCTGCTCCGTGCCCAGGTTGGTGCCACACGGCACCTCGCCAGCCGCGAGCAGGCAGCTGGCTCTTGAGCACAGCAATGCAGGCAGATTCCCACCGGGACGGATGGAGAGCCACTGCCTTCCTTGGCATTGCCCAGCGAGGCAGGAGGTCTGGGGCAGGGGAGATGAGTCGGGGCAGAAGCGGTGTTTGGGAGAGGGTAGCATCGCCCTGCTGCCCTGACAGTGGGGGCAGAAGCTGCTGCATCATCATTTGGTCAAATCAATTCTTCCTGGCCAAGGAAAAAAAAAAAATTAATCCTCAGGTAACTGCATGGAGCGCTGAAAAAAAGACATTGGCAGGACTGCAGCCACGGGAGGGGAAATGTCACCCTACCGGTGATTTATCACCTTGAGTGTGGCCCCAAGGCTTTGCCTGGATGTTCAGTGTGGCTTTTCTCATTCACTTGGGGTTTTTTTGTCTTTCCCTGTAGCAGACCTCAGAGAGGTTTCTCTCCTCTCCATGCCCTTAGGGGTCAGTGTCAAACACTACTTGGGGTGCCAAAAATAGCTCTGCCACCCCAGCTCCCCCCGTGCACTGGAGGCGTCGTGCTCCAGGACTCTGGAGCACCATGTGAGGACCCTGCCAATGCAGGTCCGTCAGGAGCAACAGCACAAGGGCCACGCACATCACGGCCCTTCTCCCTGCCAACCGTCAGAGCCCACCTCCCACCCCTCAGTTTGCATCGCACAGGGTGGCCCTGAGCCAGGAGAAATGACCCTTTCTGTCCACCCGGCACCCACACTGGAGCATCCTTCCTGGACAAAAAAAATCTGGACAGATGGAAATAAACCCTTCTTCTCCATGGCATGGCAATGGGTTTTTGGTCCAAAGCAAGCTCCCTCAAGGTCCCTGCCTGGGCTCCATGGTTCCTAGCCACATTGGGAGTAACTCCAGGTCGGGCAGGTTGATGGGAACTATTTTGGTAATTGGGCTGGTGGTTTCTGGGTAAAACAAGAAGTTCTTCTGGTCCTTTGTTTTCACTTCTGCTTTTAATTACTGTTGTTATTTTGTTGGAGATCCTGTAGCTTTTTATGCAAACAGGATCTTAGGAATTCATCTGACTCCACTTTGTTTTTTGTTTTGTTGTTTTCCAGTAAAATGGGAGAGATAAAAGCCCAGCACAGCATAAAAAATTCAGCAAAGCTCATTGATTGGAATAACTGGGATGCAAAGCAGAGTGCTCTCAATGGGTGTCATGCTCTGACCTATAAACCATAACCTTTTGTTCACCGGATTAGACAGCAGGCATGGGAAAAACACATTTGAAGTTTGAACACATAGACTGCAAAATAATTAATTAAGGCCCTTCTTCAAACGCTGCATAATACATTTCTCAATCAGCTCCTGCTGCAGGACACAGGAAAACAACATTCATCTCTGGACAAAAGTCACAGCACTTTCTATCAGTTCAGTCCAGTTCAACACCAGAGCATCTAACACAAACCCGCAGAAATGATGACATGAGCATCTGGGGCGACGAGCAGAGCAGGTCTTTCCTCCTCTGCGTGGGGCTCCACAGCCTCCTTGCAGCATAAAACCGAAGCACCCAAATCAGAGCTGGGTCCGGGGCTGCCACGGTGCCGCAGGGTCAATATCCCCAGGAGGAGCTGCCGTCTCCCCAACGTCTCACCAACCCTCTGCTCCAAAAGTGCTGGGGATGCTCCAGGGCTGGTGTGCCCTGTGAGAGGTACTGGGAAACTGCCCCGAAATGGAGCTGCTGCTCCCAGGGCTGCCAGGGAAGATGGTGGCCAGGGTTGCAACATCTGGGCAGATGTTGCCAGCCAGATTTCATAGGCTGAGGGGGAAACACCCCCCTGGCAGGCAGGGCGGGAGGAGGGGTGTGGGCGCAGGGCAGGGGAAGGACAAATCCTGCAATGAAGAGGTCCTGTGCTGGGACAGCCTGACCAAGAAGGATTTCCAAAGGAGGAGAAGAGAGAAAGAAATGCCTCTTTATAGATGAAACACAGCAAAATCCTTTATCCCAAGAGAGAGCTTCAAAAACACACCTTGAAACGTAAAAGAGGGGGACATTAAAATGAACCAGATGCCAAAGAATTGGTGTCAGCTGAGAAGGGGTGTCCGCAGCCAGCACTGGTGGGTCACGGTCACCCAAACCCCTTACCTGCAAGCCCGTCATCCTTCTCCTGGTCCTTCTCCTCTTGGAGCACACACAAACCCCAAGCAGGTATCTGGCCGAAGCAGCGTGCCAAGCAAAGCCTGCTAGCTGGTCGACCGAGCTGGGCTGGTGGCAGGCTGACAGTGCTGGAAGTGAGAAAGTCCAAGGGAGTTTTCAATCTGTTTGCTCAGTCCAGTCTGTGTTTAACCAAACGCCGGCCCTTCTCTGCCGAACCAACCCCAGAATCAATTTGAAGATAATAAACAGGGGGTGAGGGGGACTGGGTTCCCTCACTGCTCCTTTTCCTCCTTAGATGTTAAAAAAGGTGTCGTAGTTCCCACACATCGGGGGGGGGGGGGGGGGGAGAACAAGGTGTTTAAGAACAAAGAAAAGCCATTTCTGCAACTGTTTTATAAGCTTCTTTCAAAAATTATACCTCTAGCAATTTTCATATACAACCCTCTAAATGTGTAACAAATACTTGTTCGTTATGCTTCTGAGCTGTGTTACACTGGGGATAGAAAGGATCACATCCCCGTCTTGGTGAAGGTAGTAATATTTGTGAAACACCGTGCAGCAACATTACACAGCATTCTAGGGCCAAAAGTAGGGGAGGATTTTGTATTCCTGTGATTAGAGCTAGTGAGAGGAACTTATAAATTCTGAAATATTAGTATTTTCAAGAAAGCTGTTGCTGAGGAGGGAGTGGCAGCAAGCATTTAGCTACAGAATACTAATGAAAGTAGCTCTGCATTTCCAGAAGTTGCAGGAAAAAAAAATCAATTTATTTTATTTGATTTTTTTTACTTTGAATTCTCATCAATCTTCCTCCAAAAAAAAAAAAAAAAAAAAAAAAGCAAGCAGCAATGTTTTTTTCCCTTGCCATTACCTGCTTTACTATAAGTCCTGCCAGGAGGAAGTCTCTCGGAGGCACACACTGAAATTCAAAAGTGACCCTGGAGTTAACACTTCCTTCTCTCCTAGAGCACCCTGGAAGCCTTCCCCCCGCAAGCAGTTTTAGGAGCTCGTGTTGCCCCCACAGCAGCCAGCGAGAGCTTGGGCTGCAAGAGGGACAGGTTTTAATAATTTTGTCTTCTCTAAAAACTGGCACCTCCTCACACTGCCCTAAGATACTAGAGCCACCGAGAGGTGCCACTTTTTAAGGTGTGGCAAATTAGGCTGGCTGCTACAAGGGAGAAGATGGGGTGTATGAAGAGTTCGTGGTTATGGATAGAGGAAAGGGAGAGCTAGTTTTCCTTGGCTGTCCCCTCTGGTCTTAGGATCACAGGGTCATAAGATAATTCAGGTTGGAAAGGACTTCAGAAGGTCACTAGTGCAACCTTCAGCTCAAAGTGGAGTCAGCCCTGAGATCAGACCGTGCTGCTCAGGACTTTATCTGGTCTTGTCTTGAAGACTTTCAAGGATGGAGACTGCACAGCCTCACTGGGCAGTTTGTTCCACTGCTTGATTGCCTTCACGGTCAAAAAACTTTTCCTTATATGCAGCTTGAACTTCTCTTGTTTCAGCTGATGGCAGCTGTCTCTCATACTCCCACCATACACAGCTGTGAGAAGCCAGGCTCCATCTTCTTGGTAAGCTTTCCATAGGTATTGGAAGCTGCTGTCTGGTTCCCTCAAAGCCACCTCTTCTCCAGGCTGAACAAGCCCCATCCCTTGCAGGATGTGGGCTCCAGCCCCAAACCAGCGGGGCTGGCCACTGCTGAACCCGCTGCAGTTGATCTTTCCTGTGTTGGGAGCCCCAAAACCAGACACAGGGTCTCCTCTTCCCCTATACCACTTGTCTCCCTAGAGCAGGAGCACCACAGCCATGGGAGACCACACCACCTCACCTGCTTCTTTGTTTCTTCATTTCCTTATCTACACGACTAAGACATTTTGAGATATCCTTATCTACACAACTAAGCGGTTTTGAGCCAGTTCTGTCATCATTTCTACATACCATTTCACATGTGAAAAACACTGAGCATATAGCAACAAAGCAAACACGGGTACAGCCCTGGAGATGTGGTATGTGTGGGGGGGAATTACTTGGAAATGGAGATATGAGTGTTGCAGTTGAAGACTTGTCTAGAAAGCAGCAAGATTTATTTACTGGTGGCACTGCCTGGAGCTAGTGCCCCACAACCAACAAGCAAGAGTTCTGTGGAGAGATGACCTAAGAACACAAGCGTCCCATCCTTTCCTAAACTCTACTGGGTCTTTTTGCCTGCTTGAGAGCCACCTTGTCCCACTGCCTCCAACTCTCCCAGCTCAGGGACGGTTCAGGGGCTAAGCTGGGCTCCTCTGGTTTCATGACACTAACGGTTTTACCACATAGTCACCAGGAACAGACTCGGCTAACCTGGCTGTACAATATTAGGTAATGTTTTCTCTAAAACAACAAAATTTAGCCCCGTTACAATGTGGGTGGGCTGAAGATGAGTACAACTGGGAACTTCCATCATTATATTACAGCAGTACCTGAAAGTCTTGAACCGTAGATCTGGACTCCCTTGTGTTAGGCTCTAGAAGAATATAGACTGAGTACTCTCCAGTTATACGTCTTCTTTAGGTCTCCATTACTGCTTGCCATCTTCCCATTTGCCCAGGAAGGCTCTGTCCATACCCTGGCCTCTTCCAGCTTTGCCATAAAAAAACCACAGCAACAGTGAGGAATTCTCCAGCTCAAGGCAGCAATTGCAAATATGTTAGTTCACCCTTAGCAGTGATTCATCATTGCCAAAGAAATAAAGTACCTAGCACCTGCCACCTACCCTTGAGACTCCCTTCCTACCAGATAATATTTAAGAGTAAAGAGTTCACCTCACTTGTTTTCTGACAGTGAAGAATTACACGTCTGACTACAGTTTTGCAAACCTAACTTGCAAAGTTTCAGGGGTTTCCAAGATCCCCCCCTTGCTGAGCCACACAGCAGGAGAGATAACATCACATTTTGGCTTCCATTCCCCTTTTGAGAACCTACATTTCACCTTGCTCACATTTCTTTACAGGCCCCGTTCTCTTGTTTTCTTCTTGTGGGACAGGCAAAAATAAAGGTGTTGCTTTTTAATTATGGGTAGACCTACCTCCTGCTTGTTCTTGTTTCCTAAGAAAGGACAAAGTATTATCACTTTACTCATCTGATGGCCATGTAAATGTTTTAAAGCTTATTAGGCTGCCTAACCTTGCTTTTTCATTCCATACAGGGAAAAACATTATTTAATGAGATACTGTTGAACTGACACTTGATTGACCTCCAAATTACACAAAATACAGATTTCTTAACACTTCTGTGGTGTTTCTGACCTAGCCTATCCCATTTAAGAGGGAAATCATAAATCCATGCTGACTACTGCCAATCATCTTCATGTCCTTTATGTGTCTGGAAGTGGTTTCCAGGATTACTTGCCTTGAAGTGATGGAGCGTCCCTTGGAGGGATGGAGCATCTCTTCTCAGCTGACTGGCTTGTAGTTCTGTGGGCTTTCCTTTTTGCCCTTAAATATGAATATTAAGTAGTGGTCAAACACTGGAACAGGCTGCCCAGAGACGTTGTGTATTCTCCAGCTGTGAAGATATTCAAAACCCACCTGGATATAGGCCTGGGCAACTGGCTCCAGCTGACCTTGCTTGAGCAGGGGGGTTGGACTAGATGATCTCCAGAGGTCACCTTCAACCTCAGTGATTCTGTCATTTAGCTTAAACAACCTCTCTAGTTAGTTGCAGCAGCTCTTACATATAGATCTTCTGAAACATTAAGTATAGATGTACTTCATTAATATTTTAGCAACTGTCTTCGTTATCACGTAAATATGATTCAGAAATACAATGATTCGTTATCACATAAACATGATTCATAAGCACAATGAATTAAGCGTGGAAGAATGAGCATTAAAAGCATTCACTGTCTTCTCAGCTGTCTTTCTGGGTTTATGACAACTGTCTGGTGCATGGTTTTACGCAGCCTTTACTCCAAGGAGATTCCAGCTGAAATACGTAATAAGACCCAAGAGATACATTAAAAAGCATAAGACATCAAGGCAACTGTATTTGCTACCACACGATGTATACGCAATGGTACCTGCATACCAGCAGCTTATGAGATGTGAACTGTTCTCACAGGTATCATGATGGAGATGTGCAAGGAGCTCATCTAAGTCAGACAGGCAGAATGAGAGAAAGTACCAAGGGGCTTGCTTAAAAATTTAACAGCTAGTGTTCAACATCTGAGTGGTGAATGAAAGATGAGGAGGAGAATGGGAAAAGCCTTTCAAATAGAAGATGAGGCAGCTTATATTTGATCCAATAGACAAGGAGGACTCAAATAATTCAAATTCATAGCACATGCATTAAAAGGCCTTTTGTTTCCTCCTAAAATCATTTGCAAGTTCAGGCAGTGGGGCACTGGGTGGGTGAATGACCTGGGTCCCTGGGAGAAAAGGAAGGGAGAGACACAGGACAGTAGTCCCTTCACTTCCCCATGCTCTCCATTAGCGTTTTCCTATGCAATGTATATTTCATGCCATGTGGCAGAGGCAAGGCTGTATATTCTTCCCTATCCCTTTACATTAATATTTGTGTATTAGGGTATACACTTTCCAGAGCAGGGCTGACACCTTCATAAATTCCTACTCAATGCTTAGCACATCACTTCCCAGAATGGGCTGCGATGAGTACAATCACTGGATCACGGCTCACCATAACATCTTGTAGCGAGTGGTTGTCCAGTCCCAAAAGTAAAGCTCTTCCGTCCCGCACACAGCATATATAAGAGGCAACCAAGAGAGACAGATCCTTTCTGATGCGGCTGTGGACGTGCCGTTGCAATGGCCCGTTGCTTTTCACAGTGATGTATCTTGTTTCTAAAAGGACCAATCTCTCCTCCTGCCTATCTTTGTCCAGCTAAAATGCATTCATTGATGTACATATTTATTAATGTACTCATTCGCTCCTGTCTCTGTGATCTTAGCTTCCCCAACTTGCATACCTTTCTGTTTGTTAACCCTTTACGCACTGCCAAATGGGCCAGGAGCCCTCTAGAGCAGCCATCTGTTTATCTGCTAGTGTACTACTTAGTACCAGGGGATTTAATCTCTTTTTTGAACCTTTTATCATAATATGAGAAAATAAAGCAATAATTTTTATACTTTTTTATCACTGCCAACAGCTTTGCGGCAAAAAAGGCTCTTTTTAATAACATGTACTTTTTTGTAGAGTGGGTCTTATGAAATCTGTCCTTGTCATTTTTCTGGGACCATTCAGCAGCAGATGCCAGACAGGTTAATTATTATCATTTATTTGTGCAGGAGAGATCATAAAAAGTTGTCTTCAGCGGAGCGTACACACTCCTTGTCGCCAAAAAACAGATGCTGCATGAATAGAGGCTGGAGAAGCCACCTGCTCACCTTGCTGTGAGGCTTCTGCCTTCAGGCTAGAAGAACCACTCCTAGGAGTCAGGACAAAATTTAGTCACCTTTCCCTGTTCTGTCCTTCCCCACTCTGGTACAACAGCTAAAGAGGGTGCTAATTTTGGACTATCACTGAATTTTGTGATCTGACCTTTTATTCATCAAGGGTAGGACAGCCCGTCAAGCCAACATAAGCCACAGCAGAACAAGCTGTAAGAGAGGATGGCATCAGACAGCAAGATAAAAACTCAGAAAGTAGTCCTAGCCTTCAAAGCTACTGGGCCTCCTTGTACTTTAATAAATCTTTAACCCAAAGCCAGCAGTATATTTCCACTTTGTAAACGTTAACTTTCAGGTCAAAGGGAACATAGATGTGCATGGGTTAATCACACACAGTTTCACTTCATGCTCCTCCCAGTCAAAAAAATGACTGAACTTCAAGTTGGATTGCCCACACAGCCTGGACTTTCATTCAGTTGATCTAGTCAAGAAGAAGTGTGTGGTCTTATTTACGAGCTTGCCTTGTATTCGACATTTTTTTGACAGAAGCCCATGGTGGCATGCTGAGAAGGAACTTCCCGGTGCAATTTCAATAGGTACGGAATCAGCATTTCTGTGCATTGATAAGCCCAAGGGGCACAACAAGCTGTATCTCAGTGATACAATGCCAAAGCAGGAAAAAGAAAACGCATTTCTGCACTTAACAGTATTTGCAGCAGAGGTTGGCTAAGCAGCTGAACTGCCAAAGCTAGATTTCACAGTCTCTTCGCTGCCACAGATAGCTCTGATCATCTAAACCAACTTCCTTACAAACATACTGGGGGACTTTTCCTCAAAGCTGTACTAAAGCACATCTTTCAGGCAGCTACCAATTCTACCCTGAAAAACCCCAAACAATGACAAATTTGCTTTTCTCCATTAACTGTTTCGGGCATCATCAGTCTCACTGTTAGGGAACTACATCTAATTTCCAGATCCATTTAGACTCAGGTCCTGAGAATCATGGTTTATTGCAGCTTTGCCTGCACAATTGGAAAGCCCTTACACTGCTCATATACCCATGGTTAGTGATGAAAACTTCTTAACTTCTTCATTGGGTTCTCGTGTACCATAAAGAGACATATTTTCCCCATTTACTGATCAGATGTTAGAATAAACCCACAGTAGCGCAAGTGGATAATACTAAGAACAATACTTTTGGCTACATGTCAGGCCCTCACTAGGTAGGAGAGCTTTGCCATTGACTGGACACTTGAAATTAATTGGGAGTGATTTTATTCTTCCCCTCTTCCACCTGACACCTACATGGTACTTTTTCCAAAAGCTGTGTCTGTCTGAGGACCTAACGTACAGTGCTGCAGCGAAGCACACCCTTAAGGAAAGCTTTACCTCTAAGCAGTTTCTGGTAACTTGCCAGCCAGTGACAGGTTCATCAATAATGATAATGGCTTTTTGTCAAAGAAAACTAGTGCACTAAGCCACAGACTTGCTCAACCCTACAAAAGAAATCAAAGTAAACAGCATCCTTGTAAGGAAAGTGAGACAGGAACATGACTTCTAATGGGAAGAGCTGACTAACAAAAGAAATAGAAGGATTAAGCTCCCTTTCCTGAAAAGCAGAAGTAGTTTTTTGATCAGTAAAGTCTGTTGCCTATCAACTGAGAAATGAGGATTCAAGCCTCAACTTCACTATACCTCACTGAAAAATCTACTGACTGCAGGCTACGACACAGCAGTTCATACCTCATTTGTGATAAATGGAGCATATTGCAGTTGTCCCTGCAAATATTATCAATAATGAAAATTTGTATTAAGGTTGCACCCAAAACCCCAGTACTGGATAGGTTTCACATGCTTAAAGCCAGTGGGACCTTTGCTAAAGATTATTGCACAGAGCAGGCAATCCTGTTGCTACAAGAACAAAAATGTATACTCAAGAATTTAAGGCTACTGTACATACAATTTCCTACTTTTCTGCATGGAAATCAAGAGGGGCAGATTTGGGGCATTTTCCCATATTTAGGATATACTCATGCTTCTGACTATCCCCTCACTCATCAGACTGGTCATAAATAAACCAGAAAGCTCTGCTGAGCCCCTTGGGAAGAGAAGAGGTCCATTGTTTATTAGCTATACATTTCACCTGTGTGTGCCTGGGAAGTCTAACCCATGTACCTGCATGAGCCATCTTTGCTGACCCCTCTGGTACACAGCATCTGGGCATACATTTCTGCCTGGGAAGTAAAACCGAGAGATTGAGTAGCTCCAGTTTAAAGGAATGGAGTGTGAGTGCTTTGATGTGAAACATGTGTGCCTGTGACAGACACAAGAGAAACAGACAGAAGGAGAAGGAGAGATGTAGGAAAACAGAGAGACAGAGACAGGCAGAGAGGCAAACAGAGAGACAAAGAGAGAAATCAAGTGGTACAGCAAGAGAGACAAAGCATGGCAGAGAGAAACAGAGAGGAAAACGGGAAGGAAGGGGGAACCAGAGGGCTGAGCAGGGGTCACAAAGAAAGGGGTCTTTGTGACCCCCGGTGACACAAAGGGGTCAGACAGGTGGGACACGGGAAGTGGCGAGAGAAAGAGGGATAGAAGTTGGGAGAAAGGCAGCTGGAGGAAAAGAGAATGGGGGTATGGGTGGACGAAGGCAAGACAGAAGGGTCACAGAGGGCACGGGGAAAAGAAAGAGAAAAGAAAGGTGAAACACATAGAAGGAGGAGCAACGTGTGACACAAAGAAGTTGTCTGATGTCACAGCCCCAAGCTTGGAGGTGAACCTTTTCTGGGCAGCTGAAAACAGGTGATGTGCAAACAGCAAAGCAACTAACTCCGGCTGCTCGCATACTCCTGGTTCTGACAAGAAGCTAGCACTTCGTTTAAAAATAAATGTAATGTCATCAACATACACAACTCCATTACACAGCACCTTGTCCTAAAAAGGAAAAACTATGCCTAATTGTGGTTACCTGCTGAGATCTAAACAAATAAGATACCTAATCTGGACTGGAGACCTATTTGTATTAAAATAGCTAAGATAATGTAGTGTCATAGAATCCAACAACGCAGGTGTAAGATAACCACTACACTCAAGCCTGTGATACAAAAAGCAAAAAGGGTTTGGCTGGACAATGAATATTTGGGGTAAAGATCAATACAGCTTTTTTTTAAGTGACAGTTTAAAACTTATCTTTAAGCATTTTAAGATAGAAGTAAAGCAGAAGCATGGAAGGGATGGGGCAGTGAGTAAGGGTAAAGTCAATAAAAAGAATAACTGGGATAGTCATTCCACATTGCCTCCTGGATCCTGACATTTGATATACACCACAGCAGGTGTGAGATATCCTTGCTCTACACACAACAATATGGGTATAACCAAAGTACAGCGCTAAACTGGTGGCCATTGTGTATGGAGCCATTACCTCTGATTAAAATAAAGAGAAAGATGCACCTAATCCCACACTACACCAAGACAGCAGGCTAACGGTGCCTGCAACAACTTCTGCCAATTCCCATGGTTTGTCCAATGTATAATTATCAGTCCATTCTGCCTCTGCATTACATTTAGGAAAACAGAAGCTACCACTCCAAACAAAAATCATATGGAGCTATTTCAAGGGAGCTGCAGTGTGTGTCAGTCATGTAAATATAAAAACCACAAAACGGGGATAGTGCAATTATCCAAAACCCAAGCATGGGAAACCCATGAAATTTCAGGATTATATTTAAACATAACTAGAGTATGCTAATATCCTTAACTTGGCCCTGAAGAAATGCGAGAAGAAAAGTAGGTAAAAATACATGGAAAAAACCCACACAGGTGTTTTACAAAGCAATCTATTCAAATCTGAGACCACAAATGCTAAAACACTGCAATCATGGTGAGATGGGTCTGCAATCACTTTTCAGGGCTATTGATGGAGACAGCACAGAAACTTAGCCTTTACCTTTTAGAATAACCAAAGGACAGCTATCTAAAAGATTTCAGTGCATTAAAACTAACAACTGAAGTTATATGATTTGTTTATGACAGGACAAAGTTAAGGGTGGTGATATCAGAATAAATATTGTGACAACAGAAACAGCTTGGAACAGCTCAGGTCCTCGTTTTCTTCAAGTTAAACATCTAGACTAAAATAAAAAAGGGTGAACTCTTTAATTCCTGATGTACTGAAGACACTACAATTTGATAAACAGATACATCAGAAACATGCCTCCTTCATTTTGCAGATAGGACAGCAAGACTGACCGTGACGTCACTTGTAGACCAACACAGGTCAGTTCAAGAGTGGATGGAGATATCCTGGGAGTTTTGTGGCTCACAGCTGGATGAATGAGCCCAGGCAGACTTAGCTGAGCCTGGAGCAGGAGCCACAGCCTCAACCACACTTCCCTCTCAATCTGCTAACCTTCTACCACTTGCTCACAGGCTCTACTTTTCCTTAGTACTATTCCCTTTACCTTCTCTCCCTCCTACCACAACAGTATCTCTTTCCAATTTGCTCCTGAATCCTGATTGTCATAACCTTCAGTCCCACCGATGCACAGGACTTAGGCATTCTCTCCTCCTTCCTGGAGCAAGAACTGACCTTCACAAGATTTCTTATACAAAGACTTTGTTTCTTTTTTGTGGAGCCTGAGGAGCGAAACACACAAATACAGGTAAGCTGCAACCAGGCCTTAGGCCACCTTACAGCATGCTGAGTAATGTTCCTTTTTTGATTAATTGAAGGGGGCTGTTTTGGAAAGTTGCTTCATCCAAATCAAAGACCTGCGCAACCATTGCTTCATGCAGCATCTTAAACTAAATGGCCTCCCTTACTCTGCAATGCTACCAGTTCTACAGAAGCCATAGGGTGAAGGAAGACATAGTCCCAGCTTGCTTGTCTCCCACCCAGGTTCTGTTTAAGTCTTGCTGGTCCCTAAGGGAGCTGAGGGAGCCCAGATTTGGTTACCCTAAGACAGAACCTGATTAGTGGCAATAGGCAGTTTTCCATTTATTTCCAAGGAGCTGCTACAGAAGAGCTGCAGGCAGATGTAACCAGAGACTGCAGAATGCTGCTCGCTGTCAATTTCACCCCAGCATTTTACTTTCTTCTATCCCCATTTATTATTAATCTGTATTTATATCTAACTCCAACTCTTAGTTAGCCTTTGCCAGAGGCTTAACCATTAGAGGTCACTGTGACGAAGAAGAGGAAGAAAAAACTGGCTTAAATCTGGCTGTTACCACTCCATATAATTCAGGGGGGGGTGAGAAACCATGCAAAGCTTGGGCTATTTAGGAAGACAACAGTTTGCACAGTAGATCAGACCAGGTCAAATCTCCTTTATCCTTAGTACTAAATAGGAAAAGGAAACATCCCTATCATAGAAATTCCCTTCTAATCATGCTCAGTTCCTACTTTTTACAGGGCTTTATATCCCTTTTAAATTTCTGTCCATTCTAATTCAGAGGATGTTCTTGCATTTCATGTTTTCTAAATCCGCTAAGCCCTCAGGCTCAGTAAGACCATGCCACATTTGTTCCAAATAAGCATTGTATAAAAACACTTTTTCCATCAGCTTTCAATTCACTGGCTTTTAGTTTAAGAAGATGACCACACTCAATTATGAAAAAATAAACAGGAGTACCTGATTCACTTTGTCCTCTCCAAAGTAAACAATTTTAATTTAAGCAGCAGACTTAATACCACTTGTTTTCTACTCATGATTTTCTTTTTAAGGCTTCAAATCTTTTTTCAGCTCTTGCCTATTTCTTTTATCCTTTTGAATAGGGCTGAACAGTGTGTTCCAGCTGAGACAACACCATACATTTAATGAAGACATTCCATTATTTTCCAGACCATTCCTTACCCATCCTTACATTTTGCTCACTTGCTTTGTTCATTTTACTGTAAATGAGAAGCCCATTCAGTGTCATCTTTCCTTTAGAGGTAAGATGAATGTAGTTCATTGCAAAGACTGTGCTTAAGTTTTCCAAAATGGAGACAAAAATGTCACATATGCGTGCTGTGTATGATAAAGTTTCCCACAGCAGTGCAAGAGGGATTCAATTTATTGCACGCTTTCCCCAAATGTTCCCATATATCCAGAAGGCCTGCAATCCTAAGAAACACTCTAGGCTTCAGGTAAGATTTTTGGAATTCTTCCTCAAGTCTTTTCCAGCAAAAGTAGTTTCAGCAGTCTACCTGGCTGTAATACCATTTTACTCCGCTTGATGTAAGCATTGTTGTCTTTAAGCATCCAGTCAGAATGGGAATGTCATTAGGAACTCAGAGGAGTCATCTTCCACTTTGTCAGTGTTCAATCATAATGAAGGCTCTTCAGTGTTCCTCCTCCAAACCTTTTCCTTTCAGAGAAGCCAGGAATCTAGAGATAGTAAAGATAAGTCATCATGTCAGAATTGGCATGAGCTCCCCCTCTAGCCCACATTTGAGTGCTTGTTACCAAGCCAACTGCAACAATGCCTTCCTCTTCCACACCATCTCCAGCATCAGGACTAAAATGCTTCAGCTTACTGCTAGAAGAGCACCGTTAGTTAAACAAGCTGCAAAACTTGAGTATGGCTCATTTTTTCGATGCAGCTCCTTAAGGCTTTTTGGCAAGGGTTACAATGGAAGTCTTAATTTCTTGGGCAGATCCTAAACCAGTTAATTACAGATTTCAAAGTCCATATTTCCCCCCAGATTCAAATGCATACATAATACTATAAAATAGTAATACCAAGTCCAATTAAAGAGCTGTTGAGACTTTATGCCTTCTAACCTGACACAGCAGTACTTCACTGGTAGTTGAAAGTACAGTTTTATCAATTGCCGAAAGCTTCAAGAAAACCACCAGAATAGAAATGGCTGCAACAATGCAAAGGATTAGCACTCCTGCTTTTGCAGCCAATCTGTAGATACTGCTTACACTGTGACAATGAGTGCTTACAAAGAAAATCTACTTGAAACCATCAGAAGCTTCCCTGGCTTAATGGTATTTCAAACAGATTTGCAGTCCAATGCACCCGTGAATCCCCCAGAAGAAAGAGATGCACTGCTTTCTAATACTGTTTAAGATGTCTGCCCTATTGGCATCATAAAACAATTTGATTACAGTCCAGAGTAACTTTTAGATATCTAACTACACACAAGCAGAAACAGCAGACCCAGTAAACACATCCTCCCAAAACAATTCCACACTCTCATAGGAAATACAGTGTATTAAAATGGAAGGTGTCAACCAAGGACTCCACACCAGGAGAACATGGGCATGTATGGATGGTATGGGATGAAAATGTAATTTACAATACAACATGGATTGTTTAGGTTACACACTTCATTGGTAAACGGAGAAAGTTAAAGCGACTACCCAAAATAAAAGTCCACTAAAAAGCCCACAATTTAAATTTAGTTAGGGTTTTCAGGCCCAAAACTCAAACAGATATGCAAGGTACTCATTCAGGAATTCTTTTTTCATCTCTGAAAAGCAATCATCTCTAAGGGAAAAATCAGGCAGATTTTGCACAAATGTTCATCTCATGAAAACTGCTTTGGGAATTCAAAAAGGAAAAATGCAATCATTATAACTAAAAAGTAGCAGGACACCATAGGTAAAAAATTATCTGCTTTAGCATTTTTTATATCAAAGTCACTAATTAAGAGTAACAATTATTTATTTATCTGAGATATGATTGAAGTCATAGCTACAAACAATTTGAAACTTATCATTCTTTTAATCCTGAAGAAGTCTATAATGGAAATACCTCAAAACACGAGTGATCGAAGAGACCTATTGTAGAAAACCCACAAACACATTTGTAAGATTTACATTATGTAGATTATTTCAAATAATAACGTTAAAAGGTTATAATGAAATCTCTAGTTCCAAATTTGGATTTTGTCTCTTTAAATATGACTGTCCACTACTTAAGATTTGTTTTAAGCTTTTGAGCTGTTTTCAGTGAGGCAGATGAAAGTAGTCATCAGAAGGCTGTAATCTTTGGCATGTGGCCATAAGGAATATAAAGTTAATCCCTGGCTAGCCACTAAAAATGATCAAATAAGAAAAATAAAAATCTTACATCATGCATCAAAGACAACCAGCACACATGCAGATTTCTGCATTGAGCTATTATCCCCATGAAAGGGAGACTTCCTTTCACTACAATGTGGGGAGGAGGGGAGAGGGGAGGAAAAAAGGCATCATGCAGAACTGAAACAGGAAAAAGCTAATTTATTTTTAAAAAGCATTAAAAAATTCTCAAAGAAAGTAAGCATTTTGTAATTCGTGACTATTTTTTCCCCACTCTCCCTAAGGGGCTTTCAGCACAGCTACATCTAACGATACATTCGATTGTATTTCAGTGGTGCTATTCACAGTAATTTGCAAGCACCTCACAGATATGATAAATGGAACCTCACTACTCCCTGCATGGTAGACTAGACATGGGAAGGTGGGGGGGGGGGGGGCAAAAAGTTGAAGTGGCCTGCCTAAACCACGAGAGTAATTTTGCTAGTTCTTCACCAACTGTACTGAAAACAGTTAAATCGGCCATTTCAGAATTAATTACAAGCTGGTATCATACTGCCATTTTCCTTGTGGCTCCACTGGTTCTATGAAAAATACCTGTACAAAACATAAAATGCTAGTTCCAGCTGTGCAAAAAGTGACTTTTCTTTGACCTTCAGGACAGCATCTCTGGCCTAAATCTGCAACCAAGCAGCCTGAAGCTGACAGATCTGGAAAAGATCATATTTGCCCATCTTACCTCACTCTTACAACTTCTACTATGTTAGCATACTTAAATTATTTCAGTGCCAATCACATTACAGACAAATACTTCAGCCGACAAGAGTCAGCCATTTTTCTGTCTATCCAAAACAGCTGTGCTCCCACAGATTTAAAAACTCAACTACCAGCACAGATTATCATTTAGGTCACACGAAACCCATGTTTTATAGAGGACTCTGTCAGCAGTTCACATTACACAGGGAGAAACAAAACAAAAAAGGAGGAAAAAATGACAAACCTGATTGCCATCTCTTAAGAAGTATCTCTTCTCTATGACCTGGGAAGAACAGAGAATGACCTTAGCTGGCACAGCATATACATAACCTCAGATTCCAATCAGCATTTCACAGATGAGCACTGAAACTCACGGCTAACTGGGACGAGGTCTGAACCCATGTCCCCTGCCCCAGGCCTACTGCTTTAAGTGCAACGCTCTATTACACATAGAAGGAGTTGCCACCTCCAGCCATCCTTAGTAAAGCTGTGTTATCCTCAACTTCTACACACCTAATTTAGTCAGCCCTCTACTAATGGAGGTGATGGTTTGGGTGTCTCCTCACTGCATCAGAGTCAGTTATTCCCACCCCTCTCTGCAGGTACAGCAGATCTGAGCACTAGAAAAAGCTCATTCTGCAGGTGCATAACAACTCCAGTGGTTCTGAGTAGCCCCTGGGCATAGGTGATTCTTGAGAAGAGGTAGCCTGACTTGCTGTCTGAGAATGATGCACACACTGTCTGTGCTGAAGGATACCTATGGAGGCAGAACCATCAATCTAAGAATCAAAAAGTGATTTGTATCACCCTGTAAAATCTACAGCGTCCACCAAAGAAAATTCAGGCCAAATTTTCTCTAAAGCATGATCTGTTACAGATGATCTGCTCCACTACAGTATCTTTGTTCAAGGTACACTTAAACCAGAGCATCTCTTCTGTCATTTTCACAACAGGCCTTGATGCTGTCTTTTGCAGGAAGGGAGAGTAATATGCCAAATTTCTTAATGCCTGAAGTTTGCTTTAACAAGGATCAACAGAGCTGACCATAGTCTTGTAACTCCCCATGTTACTACCTTAGTACACTGCAAATGCTCTGGCCTGCCAAAAGACTCCAAAAGCATATGCAGAGTGTCTTTGCACATTTGTGAGTTCTTTTTCATTGCTCTGTGCAGATCAAGAATCAAATCTTCCAGCAGATCAGCTATTTTCTGGAGGTTTCCAAGAGCAGACCAACCTTTGGCCTCCCCACACCTGGTCTGAACCAACTCAGAGTGGAATATGAAAGGAGCAGCTAACCATTGTTCCATGTTCAAATCACAGACAGCATTCAATACATAGAACAATAAAACATAATTTAATTGACTTGACTTACCTTATCAAAAAACCTGCTTAGTTTGACAGCATTGGATGAACCTGCAGCCAGGTAACGAGGATTGGTGCAATCCTAGAACACACACAAGACAACAACAAACCAAGCACAAGGAAATCAATGCAAGGAAGCCATACACACAGATATCAGCATACCCATTCCCCTGACACACACACATGAAATCAGCTAGGGAAAACACAGTGTATCTGCTGATTTCTGCTCCACAGTCATTTGAGAGAAAAGGCCAACTTCTGTTCTGTGAATCAATTGGAGAATTCTAAGTACATCCCTATGAACTCCACGTCTTCCTTCTGCCACCGGCTATACAGTCAGCTAATAATTTGTAAAGGCTACACATGAGATAGCGCATGCTTGTGTGTACATACAAGCATTCACACAGCACACATTTTTATACATATACACATTGTCTCTCTCTCTCTAAAAATAAAGTGATCTTGATGTTTCATTCAAAGGTAGTCCGTGTCAGAACTAATAACAGGGAAGAGAAAACTTAACTCCCAACCATCAATTCTAAGCTTTGGTGACTTTATCTAACATTGCCTATACCTCCCTATAGTGAAACAAAGATGATCGATTCATCAAACAAGGGGGGGTGGCCAAGCAAAATGTGCATGACTCCAGCATTACTGAGAAAATCTCCAAAAGCCCAGTTTTTGTCACAACATCTTTACTTACTAAAAATCAGGACTTGCTCCCATATAAAACAACACTGGTGACAAGGATACCAACCAAATTTATCTCTTCAGCATTGAAATCCTCAGCCAAGAAAGCTGTTCTGGTCAAAACTTCATTCCGCTTAGCTTCTGGGATCTGATCCAGCTTAGTTCCTATTACCAGCAGTGGAATCTGGTTATCAGCAAACTGTTCACGGTCATAGTCACTGATGAGGAAAACAAATACAATTCTGAATGAAGCAATGGTCATGTAAATGGGCACAGGGGCACCATCAGTTCCCCTGTTCCTTTCAAATAATGGTCATTTATTTATTAAGAGTCACTATTTATCTAAGTGAGAATGAGCTGTATCTGTAAATTAAGGAAGGGCTTCTGCACCTAAGTCACCTCACAGGAATTGAAAGGAAAGAGGAAAGAAACCACTTGAGTTGGATTTCTTCTCAGCATAGATGAACCGCAGAAGAAATGCTAACACAAGCACGAAAAAATAGGAATTCCAGTACTGTACCAAGCGTATGCAGCCACAAGAGACAGATCAGGGAGCTGGCATCTCTGAACATCTAAAGTTCCTACATACATACACTTTTTAAGGAGGGATAATGAAATAAATTGCAACTGTGAAACACTACCCCTTTCCACGTCAGATCAAAGAGAGTTGCAGAAACAATTGTGCAGTGTCAAGTTGCTAATTCTTCTACATTCAAGAAAGGTAGCCACCATAAGCTGAATTCCAACAAGCTTTGATTCAGATATGAATAACGACCAAAGAGAGCCTTTATAAAATAAATAATATTGCAATTAAATGTCATCACAAATCCAAGCTCCAATCATTCTCCTCAGCTAGGATAATCACTTGTCTTTCATCTTTACCTAAACCAAGCTTTCTAGAAAGTAATTTTACAACCAACAGCAACAACTTGACCAAGCAATTGCTAGTGGCTGAGCATCCGGCCCTGATGGAAGTTAAGCTTCTGAAAATAAAAACTATCGTGAAAAACCTGTATGTGGAAAAAATGGAGAAATTTGCAGTTTATACAATGCAAACCCTCTTCTCCTTCTCCCATATTTCTACAGAAACACCTGTGTATCAGCACAGGCACATAAACAATTGATATTCTTCCCACAAAAAGCTAGCCCTTATTATTGCTTCCTTACTCATGTGTGAGGTTTATCAATGATCTTAAAACCTCCTTGACTACATGTATAACCAGAGCACGGAGGTAGAGGAGGAAATACTTGACAAGATGTTGGAAAGCTAATTATGAACATGCTGTTTAAGCAGAGTTTTCTAAGCTCTTTTTTAGCCACATTCCTGAAATAATTCCCCCATCACCCAAACCAACAAATAATTAAGTGAACTTCCTCAGCCTTGGTGCATGGAGGGAAAGCCTTTTGGAACAGAGACATGCCATCCCATGATACTTCCTGTACAAGGGCTTTGCACATGTCAGTACAGACACACAAGTCTTCAGGTATCAGGGACCGGACCCACTCTTACAGAGGCCTCAGACAAATGAAGGACACAGTAAACACCTTTTCCTTTAAAGCAATGTCTCTGCCATACAGCTTGGGAATCTACTGGCAGAACGGCCTGACTGGCAGTGTAAAACAAAAACAACAGTGATTTTTTTTTAAATCCCCCATTTTTTTCTTTCTTTCTTAAAAGTTGAGACACATCTAATTTCACGTGGGCTTCAAGCAGTTTTAGAGACAAAGACTTCCGTAACAGCTCGGAATGATTGCATCTTAACCCTGCATGTATGTTTTTCACTCACCCATTTGTCACAAGAACTCCTGTTGGAGCGACATCTCTGTTGAGTGCTTCCAAAGACCAGCGATACAAATTCTGGGATGATTTCTTGTTGGTTAAGTCATGCACTAAAATTATCCCTAAAGTGAAAGAGAAGGCAGCAAGATGCTCTTTAATGATATATATTTTTTTCCTTATCTTACCAAAATGACATCTGCAGGTACCCTGATATCCGAGAATGAAGAAGGGGATGTATAAGCGGTTCAGTTACAGTGAATGAGTAAAGCTGAAAATATCAGGATGCAACAGGTTTTTTAAAGCTGCTTATCAGGAATTGGATAAGCACTAAGAGAAAACTCTGATGAAAGGAGGAAATGAACAGCCACCTCAAGGTTTAATCTGCAAGAGGCTTGCAGGCATTTGCTGATTCTGCTCTGTCTAGTCCTAATGGTGCTGAAGCTTTGTATTACTGCAGCAGAGAATTTAGCCTTTCTCTGTTTTACCTAATTGGTAAACATAACTATCTTTTTGTCACAGCATCTAAGAAGTCTAAAGGCTATTTCTTTGTTTCAAAGAGTTTAGAGAGCACTATTGCTTTCCTACATTTTCAAGAACTAATGCTACATACTTGGGGACTATCTAAAGGGGAAACAGACTCTGATAAATTTCACAGTCCACCAAATGGTTGGTAGAAACATGAATTAATAAGATTTCATGTATTTAAGATTAAGCTTCTAGCATTTTTCATTACCATGATCTTTCAAAATGTAAATTCTGAGATAGAAAAACAGCCAGACAAATTTTCTAGCTGTGCTATTAAGACACCCACTTCTGATAACCACAGTTCCTAACTCAATTACCAACTCCTGCTAGCAAATTTCTTCTATTTATTCACACCTTCTGCAACCTGTGGAACGTTCCCACTTCCTCCAGACTTCAAACTATCATGAATTCAAGGACACAATGGAATTATATCCCTTATCTTCATCAGGATTTGTTCTCAACACACTTCACAGCCTACAGGTGGACAAAACTTATTAATTTAATCTTTCACTTAACTCCCAAAGGTGCCAGCCACTGTACACACTACAAACAAACCACATTCCCACAAACATTTTCCACTACCCTACATGACTGTGCACAGACTCTCCTATGAGAGTTCCCAGCATATCGCAACCATAGCCCTATCTCAAAGCATTTAATCTCAGTAACAGCATAAAAAGGCAACTTGCTGCGTGTCCACCCCAGGGTAGGGAGAAAAAGCCTGATACAACGTAACTTGGCCTACAGCAACAGATTTCAGAAGCACTGCTGCATAATCTGTAAGAAACACTCTCCACCTCCAGACACTCCTTCTCAGTTATATTTTTGATTGGTCGGTTCCCTTATCTGCTTCACCGAAAACCTACACAGTTAGTTGCAGCAGCAGAAAAAGACTCTGTCGACATCAAAAAAGAGCAGGCAGGACCAATGACTACTCAAGGAAATGTTCCTCCCCCATTAAGGTCTGCAAGCCACAGCCTTACTGCCTAGTCACTATCCTAGACTATCACAGTCTGCGCGCCAGATGCAGGGTGACCAAAGCAGATCATCTGCGGTCAAACCACAAGCGAACCATACCTAACCTTGTCAACAGCCAGGTCTCCCTCACAGCCTGCACAGATGCTGCCACAACCAAACATTAACTGTCTTTTGATCTCAGGTTTTCAGACCACTGCAAGCCCAGGAAGCACAAGCAGTCAGGCAGAAGGAACGCATTCATTTTCTGTTCTTAAATCAGGTCAAACAGAGGCAATTTGTGAGATAAGCTCTAATGAAGGAATTAATCTAATGAAAGAAACCAGAGCCAAGGCTAACTACCGAAGTCAACAGTTTTCATATGCAAGCTGCCTAATAATACCTTTCAGGCAATGGAGATAAATAACTCTATTTTAATAACAGCATCAATTGTAGTTCAGACACATAAATTCAAGATTTCATCTCCTAATGGGCTGTTCTAGGATATTTCCAAGTCTGACCCACACTTGCTGGCATACTGCGGATTTGGTGTCAAAAAGAAATCCTTTTTTTTCATATATCAAAGAGGCTTGCTTTGAGGGCACAACTCAGCTCAAACCTTATTTACAGAGGTCTGGTTAACGATATAAGCAAGAGGTACCTACACACAGTTTTCCTCCTGGGAAAGGAGGAAGAAATAACTAGTTAAATAATCACAGAGCAAAAATGTTTATTGTATGGCTTAATACATTATTGAAAGGCCCTCAATGACTGGGAACAAGAAAAGAGAATCAAACAGAACATTTGAGACAGATTTTCAGAAGCAGTTGTTAATCTGGTATACATGTATTTTTACTGAACTATCCTTGGATGCCAAAAAGTGACAACTGAAATACTGCACTGTTAAGCTTATAATCTCTTATTTGCTCTTATTACTGGTGCAGGTAAACTACTAGGCCTTTAAGTCGGTATCTCAGCAGAAGCCATAACACACTTTCTATATACAGCAAGTTGCAAGATTCAATTCTTAAAAATAGTCTGGCAAATTAAATGAGTAGAGGCAAGATGGTTATCAGCATATTGCAATTTTATGGGAAAACAGTTCAAGTCTCCCAGGATAGGGCATAACTATCAAAGCTCATGTAAATTCAAATATTTATTTCCTTGCTGTAGGTTTTGGAACTGAAGAGACAAGAAAATATATATCATATTTTTACATGTATATCAGGCCTGGAAAGGTGAAGGCAACCTTTATGTCTGCAAGTGTAGCTGGAAGAGACACAACTGCAACTTCAAAGTCTCCCTGCTGTGCCAGCTGCACAAGACTGAAGTGAAAGGCTGATGAAGCCCATCTTGCACAGGTTTGCCTAAAATAGCTTTTCAGTTCAAAGCTGAATCCATAAAATTCTGCCTACAAATGGTATCAGATTTTTTCCTGTATAAATGTACTGAAATCAGAAAAGAGAACAATACAGCCCTCAGCCAGACTTAAAGGAATCCTGCCCCAGAACCAAGAGGCAGCTTATAACAGAAACAGTGATAAAACCAGATTTAGACCAAAACCAGATTTACACCAAGCAAACTTACCATTCAGCAAGTTATAAAATACCGCTCGTGTGCTTTTCACACTAGTGGCACTACCCACTGAACCTCCAACATCCCACAGTTCAATGTAGTAGGTCTTCTCTTCTGGAGTCCCTTCTTTGTAGTCATGGATCTGATGAAAAAGTCACATCATACATAACCACAGCACCAGCTCACAGGAGTTAATCCACACAACACTTATACATTCAGCTGAAAGAATTACTATACTTGGATAGAAATTTGTGAATTCTCATGTTGACACCATTTCAAATCTCTCAAGTAGGAGAGATGGAATGAGTCAAGAAGTGGCCACTCCATACCACAGCTCTTATATGAAATGGAGCTTGGTGAGTCAGCAGGGAGTATCTTCTCCACCTCAGTATTAACAAACCTAATGCCTCATGATGTGCTTAGAAATAGCACATTGCTAAAGCAGGTGAAAAAGTAAGGTCACCACTTCTTACAGTTGTTAAAACCCACATGGTAGTACTGCAAGAATATTAACACAGGTGACCACATCGGATTCCAACCGACCACATCTCTTTCCTCTCCAAATTCTTATTGACATCTCAACTGAATTAATCAATCAATAATTTTTGCCCTTGGATCTGCTAGGTAGTTTTGCTCCACAGTGAAACAGGACTGCCATGTTTCTTTCACCAAATTTTGGAAATATATTCCTAACCTACAGCAGCGCATTTCAAGCAGAATGCAGCAAAGAGTAATGAAGGAAAAAACCATTTATCACTATCCCATGAGGATTGTAGGATGGGCCAAAAAACTGCTAGATTAATATCCTCATTCCTCTGATAGTAGGTCCTGTAGTGAGCAGACAGGAGAAGCAACTGTATGGTCACGGTCAGTACCCTCAAATTAAATAAGCAACTTGTTTTTCCTCAATAAATTTGGCTGACAATTTAGCTGTGCATTAACTGTTTCTCGGGGAAGCGTGGTTTAAATTCTGCGCCTTCTGACTCAAATCGTCCACTCCATGACTTGTAACACACCACTGGCCACTGCGGTAAGGTGAGGTGCTACAAATGACAAATATCCTGTCTGGTTTTGACAACCTTGGAAGGTCAAAACTTGCTCACACAAGCGCCTGGCTCGCATTTAATACTCTTTGCTTCAAAAGTTTAAGACCTTAGCAAAACAAAGCATTGAAACACACCTCCTTCTTGGGTGGCAAGTAATGAAAATGAAAAAAGAAAAAAAAAAAAAAGTCAAGGCCCTTCTCTTCCCTTACACTTTAAGCAAGGGCTACCAGAGGTCGGGCACGTCACCTACTCGAACATCCACCGAGCAGCCCACTGTCCAGGACGGGTTTCCCAACACCTGGTTTTGGCACAGGAGGTGAACAAGCGAAGACTTTCCGACACCTGCAAGTGCACACAGAGTGACAACTCCTGGGAGATCGCGCAAGGGAAAGTAAAAAAGGCCCAAGAGCCGACGGGCAGAAGCACTAACTAAACGCTGATGGTCCCAGCAGTACCGGGGAACGGCCACCCGTCAGCGCCCAACGGCCGGGGGGCAAAGGTGGGAGGGAGGCAAAGAGCAAAGCCCCGAGGACCACCGGCTGGCACCCCCACTCCCTGCCCCAGGGGACGCGACGGGAGGCGGGCAGGGCCCCCGGCCGGCCCAGCTCGGAGAACCGGGGACCCGCCGGGCGGTTTCCAGTCAGGCGGCGGGCGGGCTGGGCGGGGGAGGGAGCGGAGCGGCGCAGCGCGCATGCGCCGCCCGGCACTACGGGGGGGTGGGGGGTGCGCGACGCCCCCCGCCCTCACTGTGCGCGCGCGTAAGGAGCGGGGGGAGGGACACTCACCGGAGTCGCCCAACACCAGCACCTTGACCCTGTCCAAAGCCGCCATCTTACTCTACCTAGCAACAACCCCGGAAACCACCTCCTTCCCCCGGCGCCGCCAATGGCAGCGCACGCTCCTTCCCCGTTCCCTCAGCCTATTGGCTGCTGGCCGGCGCTACGATCGGTTCAACTCATGTGAGGGCGGGAACGCCGGCGGGCTCTATCAGGACGCGATTGGCTCGTTTCCCTGTCGCTCGCCGTTCAGTCACGAAGCGGGACGCTTGCCGGGCACGGGCGGTGAGGTGGTTTCGCGCATGCGCGGCAGGAGGGCCGTTGGGCGAGGCGCCCGGCGCCCTGCTGACGTCACGGGGGCGCGCGCGGCTCTGACGCGCCCTCACGGTAACCGCCGGAAGAGCCGCCCGGAGCCGGGGAGAGCTGGAGGCGGCGGCGGCGGCAGGTCAGTGCCGGCCCCGGGGAACGGCGTCTGTCGTCGTCGTCGTCGTCCCGGGCGAGGACTCCCGCGGTGCCGCCGGGGATTAAACGGCCCGGAGTCCCCTCTCCCGCTCCGCTTCCCGGGGGGGGCCCGCCGCGGTGGGTTACCCGCGGCCCGAGGTTCCCCCGGCCCGGTTTCTCCGTTCCCTCAGGTGTTTTGGGTGCCGCTGACGGGCCGAGCACGCCGCCCGGGCCCGTGGTCCCCTCACGTTGTCCCGCTGGGCCGCTGCCCTGGGCCCCTGCTTCGCCTTTGGCTCCGGACCACCGCCTGCCTCTCCTTGGGTGGTGTTTGTGGGGGGTTTCTTGTTTGTTTTGTTTTTTTTTTCTTTTTTTTCAGGAGATACCGCTGAGCCCCTCAAGTTTCTCGTCCTACGGGAGCCTACACAGTCAGATGTTTAAAGCCCAACACATAAAAGTGGGTAGGGAATAGGAAGGGGTTCTCTGCTTGGCGTGGTGTTAAAGCTTAGTCCAGGAAGTCTGTGCAATTTGTAATTTGGAGGAAGCCGCAAGATTATGCGAGTCTGAGGAGTAACTGACACTGTAACAAATGAGCTCTTTTCTTTTTGCGAGGTTTGACCATTGGTTGAGCCCATACGGTGAAACCATTCAGTTTGCTGGATCAGCAACATACTTTCTTTTCGTGAGTTAGTTTTCTTCTGGCTTCAGGAGCTTGCTGGTTCCCTGAGAAGCAGACGAACATCACGTCTCATAATGGCACTGAGCTGCTAAGTGGGTCCAACTGTCAAACTTGTATCATTACAAGTGACTCAGAATGAATAAGGAAGATCAGCATTCTGAAAAGGGTGTTCAGCAGCGCACAGTTAAGGCACATTTTCATGAAATATAGGTGGTTTAGTATTTTTCAGCGATGAAAGGTAGTTTTTTCTCTTATCTCCTGCACTGGCATCCACTCATGTCTGCTGGTTCAGTTGCTCATTGGACTTTTCCGCTAGCTGGTTCAACTGATTAAACTGTTGAAAACCCCAGTAAATGTGGGAGGGGAGGTATTTTTCTGCCTTTTAGTGATGTAAATTGGTGCACAGGCAGGTCTTGTGAGTGCCAGAGCTGGCATGGGAGAGGGCAGAGCCATGTGCTCGGGAGAGGAGCAAGTACCCTTCTGGTAGCAATGAGAGATGATGGGAGTTTCATTCCTACCTTCCACCTCCTTTAAGATACTATTTACAGCTCCCTTTCACACAAGATGCTGTAGAGAATTCTTGTAAACAAGAACCTACACGAATTAAAGCTAACCTAGTATCTTGTTATTTAGTTTCTCTGTTTCTTTATTGCTTACATCCATAGTATATACACTTCTTTGGTATATCCTGATGAACTAAAACTTTTCTGAACCTAATACTTTTGTAAATCTTTGTCTTAATTCTTTATGGAATTCCTGAAAGTCAGACAATACCACTCACGTCATCTATTATGATGAGAAGTGTGGTGTTCCAGGTCTTATTGAATCCAGAATGTGAAAAACAGTTGCTGCTTTCTTCCTGTCAGAAACTTACCAAGGAATGCCAGGGTTAAGCCCACTGTACTTGAGTGTAGTCATGGCTGCTTTGGCTTGATAGTTGTGAGAAACAGTCTTACTTTTTCCCATAAGAAAAAAAAAAAAAAAATTCCAAACCTTACCACTTCATTATATGAGGGCCAATCCTGAGAAGCCTCCAAAATAATGGAGGTGCTTCTGTTGCTTTATATTCAAATTGTAAGAGTTTTTGATGTCCGTGGTTAAAATGTTCTAGCAGCTTCACATTACAGTTGAGTCAATTTAACATCTTTGCCACCACTTGGGGGAAAGCTCGCTGTTCTACATCTTTAGCCATGCTTTCTTCTCTCTGCTTTGCGTAGGCTCTGGTCTGGTAGCGCAAATGATTTGGTTCTTTAACTTTTCCCTCTTGCCCTCCCTCTAAAATACCTTAAGTTTTTGACATGTTAGTTTTTCACTTTTAATCAGCTTGGTTCACCTTGCTGCATAAACGGGCAACTGGAAGAATTGGTGCAGAATCAGCGGAGATTGTGGCTGAAGGCTGGAAAGGAAGAGAAAGACTTCTTTATGGGAGGGTTTCATTTGACTTAATCTGTAACAGGAAACTTGTACCTTCACTGTTTTAGCCACCAAGATTGGCCTTCAGTAAATAGCGTGCTCCATTTTTGTCTACAGCTACAACTGTAAACAGTTAGTGAATGCTAATGTGTATTTGAAGGACTTCTGAGCATTACATCTGTTTGTATACGTGCACATAGGTAGTCCTTTAACTTATTGACATCTTGCTATTGTTACATGAGGTTTAGCTTACAAATGTGATTGAGAATTACATCCCAAGCCTGCATCATTCAGTTTCTGCCTTGCACAGTTAGGGCTTGTGGCCTTATCATGTGTAGTTTCATATATTTTTACTTGTGAAAATGTCCTAATTTCAGCCAGACCCTTCAGCCTTTCTGTGTGCAGTCACAGCACAACATCTCACCTGAAGAGAAGAAAACCCTTTGGTGCTTGTGACATTCTGGTTTCAGTTTATGGAATGCCAACAAGAAGGTAGGATTTGAGTGAAAGCAGATTGTTCTTTTCTCCTTTAATACTTCAGGTAAAGTCTTGCAATGAAAATACACGATTTCTCATCAAGATGTAGTACAGGAGGAACGCCGAGCAGCAGTGTTCCTGAAGTCTCCAGGGAGTAGAATTCAGTAAGCTTCTGGTAAAATGCCGCAAGACTTTGAGTTTGCAACTGATATGGGTGGAAAAAAAAAAAGGTGAAAAAAAGCAGACTTGAAACTGGAAGCTTCTGTGCCATTTGCCATTTTCTGGAAAGGACGAGTAGCAGCTGAGGTTACATTGTACAGACATTTAAAATCTTGATGGCATGTTTTCCCACTGTAGTTCTGAAATTTGTGCCTTTCCTCCCCGTACTCGGGAAGACACAGAACCGCTCCTCTCAGCTTAACCTCACCATCTTCTAAAAGACAGAATTTTAAATTTTATTAGAGTGAGAGACTACAAAAATAGGATCTGGTGTTTGCAAGGGACTGCTGGAGCAGGATATGGTATACACTGGCTCCAGGAAGCCTGTTGTACTTTGCCACATTCATAGGTGAGGGACTCTTTTCTTATCTGATTTAGATTTTTCCTGAAGAAACTGTATCAGTGGTGTAAGCAAGCAAGGGGGGTTTTTTTGCCTTTTTTTAAAGTCTTATGGCAGAAGCCTACAGAAATGTTTTCCAAACAAACCAGCAAAACCTGGTCTCAAAGATTTAGTGAAAAAGAGCACTAACAATTTAAATTAGATGTGGGGAAAAACAGGAAGCACCTTTCCAAGTGTGAACAGTATGACTGATAGACCTAGGTTCCCAGCCAACATTGCATCTCCAAGCTTTCCTCCAAAAGAGATCTGGGGTGTTATAAAGGGTTTGCATACACAAATGACTCTGAAGAGTAGTCTGCTTCCTTTTTCAATATCCCACTTTTAAAAATGTTTGCCTTGTCAAATACATGAACAGTGAGACTTAATTAAATTTTTTAAGGTAAAGTTACTAGTGGAATCAATATAAGCCTCAAAGTTACAGGTTAAAACAAGGTGACGTTCATTTCCAATATTGGATAGAAATTCAGGTTAATTTACTGGCTGACTTATGTTTTCATAACTTGTAGCTCTAGTTTCTTCTACATTATGGCTTCTATGTATCACCATTTTTAGCACTTGTCATCTTTTGTCTCAGCTTTAGTCAGGAAAAGCAGGAAGAACAGATCCAACATCCTTAGCACAATTCCTGTTAAAGTTCACAAAAGAATTCTTGAAATCTTTGTACATAGAGAAGAAATGTTCAGTTACTTTTGATGTTGAATCAGGAAAGTCCTGACCAGTAGAGATGTTTGCTTAGTTGAGTTTCTGGCTTCTGTATAGTCTTCCATCCCATCATACTGAATGTTTTTTTTGCGGTCACTTGCTCTCATCTCAATTTCCTTTCTGACATCTCTAGTTATGCTCAAGACCTATGCCTCAGGCATTTTACTCAACCTGAGGTATAACCTCCATTTTGCAGAGTGTACCCTGATTTTTCTTAACCCAGCAAAACTGGTTGTATAGTATAACTTTAGGTCTTTCTTCTCGGTGTTGTCTTTTATAGCCATGTCAATATTTATTCTGACGTTTAGAGAGTTTGTTTTTTTTAAAACTAAGTGTCTATTTAGGGTTGCTGTCCTACTGTGATAACATAGGATGTCAACCCTAAATATTCCTGCTATACCCCTAATACTGAACTGTATTCACGTAATTACCCAGAACAATTCCCCAACAGCTATCTCTCTTAATAAAGCCCATGTTTAAATTTTGAAATTTTTCATTTGGGTGTTTCTGAATATCATCCTGTCCAGTGTGCTTTATTATTGGTGCTGTAGATGCTCACTGTGTAGTGGTTTATCTTGGCCATTGATTTTCTTTTGTTTTTTCCCTGACAATGTCCCTTGATGTTCATACATTATTAAGGTCAGTACTGACATTATTATGAAACAGACGCACGTCCATTAAAACCTTGTTTAGGAGATGTTACCGTATTTCTTTTCGTTGCACACGTAATTAATTCAGGTTTGACTTACTGCTTCAATGGAAGGTGAAATCACTGCTCAAGGATGCAATAGTAAAGTCCCACGCTTTTGAATTTTAAAATTATATTCTCGTGGCGCTGGATTACCATTTGTGAGCTGGTTCACTGTCTGTCTTGCCAGGTGAAAGGTAGTAAGGATTTGGAGCTCATATGCTGTAGCCTGGGGTTCTTCATGGCAGGGTGGCCAGATGCCAGTTTCTCTTAGAGAAACAACTTGTTAGACCCTGGCCTGGTCAGTTCTGGCAGTGATACATGCTCTCTCTCATGGCTTTGCTCCATATCACCTAACTTACATGAGAACGTGATTATCGAGAATGATGTTGCAAAATAGGTCCTTCATCCGCCCATACAGATCTTGTTTGAGCCCTTGTTGGCATTGGGCCTCGATGTAGTATAAAAACTGGTTTTTGCTGAACATGTGCTTGTGCTCGTTTTAAGAGCTAAGTTAGTTGTGCGCAGCGTTGCTGACCTTCACATAGCAAAACTTGACGAAGGTGTTCTTTGGTGGCTGGCGCTTTTTTTTTTTTAATCTGACACTAGTCAATTGGCTGACTTGCCCAAATGCTGTCTGCTGCAGGATTTAGAATTTAATCCTTGTTAATCAATTTTTTTGAAGTGGATATTAATGGGAAAGAATGGTTTGTGGTGTTTGCAGAATGCTTGTATTTCCATATATCCACGTCTGGAAGAAAACCAGTGTTAACACTCAAGATGCCCACCATTACCTGAGAATATAGAAAATTTGGACATCACTAAAAATCCCCAGTAGAGGAGACTAAATAATTGTGTAAAAACTCCTGGTTCCACTAGATGAAAAACAATATTTTCTAGTGATTGACAAGAAGAAATGTTACTAAATCTCTAACTATTGCTGAAAACCAAGGGAAAAGTATATGCTCTTAGAGGTGGTTTTACTTATTGGTCCCTTGTAGGTCTCAGTTTAAGCTGTTTAAGTGCATTATTCAGGAAATCGTACCTTAAATCTGTTTTGCAAGCAGCTGTGGAAGTCTGCAGCTGTCTTCTCAATGAGATTCTTGCAGAGAAAATGCTTTCCATCAGCTCTCAGATGAGGTATCCAGAGTGAGATGTGCTTATTTAAAAACACTTTTCTCCTTTTTTTTTTTTTGTTGCAACTGCTGTTCTGAAGGTCACTGTGCCCACTGCAAGTTGCGTTGCCAAGTTTTTTTTCAAGGAATTTTTAGGGGACATTGAATTGTTGAGGAGAGAAGTTTTGTTGATTTGTTTTTGAGATCAGCACCTAAAAACCTTTCAACTTTAAAGATTTGACTTTTTAAATCTCTTCTGGGCTGCCAGGTTTTATTTAAAATTGACCTTTACATTAATGTTATACTGTGCTTAAACTCTGAATAAGCGTTAATCAATTTGAATATGTAAAGGCTTCTGGCCAGCTTCTGCACTGACATTGTTTTATAGTATCAGTATGTTGCTGACAGATTCAGTCAAAAGCAAGATTTATCTTTAAGTGACTGAAAGACTGTAAAAATACCAATGAACAAACTGATTTTCAGGGACAATGTTCTGTGATGGTATTCAGATTGGATTTGACTTAGAGATTCAAAAATACTGTACGGCTAACTCGTGATGGGGCATTCTTTAATGCTTTTACCTTTAACGCAAAGCTCTATAAAACTGTCCTTTGTGTGAGAATAAGTCATTATGTATCTGGCATGCAAAAGAAGGCTAACTGACTCTAGAAGTACTTGTTTCACGGCTAATTCATGCTGTGATAAACATATTTTAATTTAATTTCCTTGAAGGGAAGCTAGAGCTGGACATTCAAGCATTGTTTTCTGTGAGCTATTCTCAGCGTGCACACCAGCAGTCAACAGATGTTGTTCAGTTCATTTCAATTTCAGCACTGTGAATACCATTTGGCCCTAAGTTAGAGAAAAAGAAAAGCTCAGGCAGGGAAGTGTTTTAAAAGAAAAGAATGAAAGTGGTGGTTTTTTTCCTTACCTAAAAGGCAGAAAAGACAGGACAATCTTAATTTACTTACTGTTAAGCTACAGAATCTACAGCCTAATTGCTTTGCAGTTGCACTGGCCATAACCCTTAAGGGGAGTGTACCTCCTCGGTTGCAGAAGAGTAGGGGTTGGAGAGAAGTAAAGCTTCAATGGATAATGTTGCTTGAAGTTATTTGAGAGGGTAGTGTTGCTAATACCAAAAAAAAAAAAAAAAAAAAAAAAATCCAAGCAGGCTACTGTGATAAATGATCACAGATTTTTGAGTAGTCTTAGCTGATTGAAGCGAGTTGTCAGCTGCTTGATTACATGTAGAGCTTGGTGATATCAGGGCAATGTCTTAGTGTGGGGAGTATAGAAAAGTTCTGTAATGGTGTTTGTCAAAAAGGATATTATAGGTTCTATTATGGTGATGAAGAAAATAGGATACCCATCCAGATCCTTTCTTCTGGTGTCACTCTCCTCTTTAATTTATTTGATACTTGAATGCTGGGAAGGTATGTATACAATGTGTGAAACATCTAATGGAAATGAAAATTGAGATTGGCAGAGTTTTACTATTTACGGTATTAGTTCACAGATAAAAATTGCTTCGCAATGACAAACAAACAGAACTTAAGATGTGGGGTTTTCCTTCAGTTGAAGGAACCTGTTTTTTAAGAAATGGTTATTCATATCCTAAACCAGCATCAAAGTCTCATGTTGAAAAAGACTATTCAAAGGTGTATTTGAAGTTAACTGGAAGTACAACCCCCGAATGAGTATTTCAAAAGCACCTATAATAATGCTTCATGCTTATTTTGAACGTTTCATACATGGAAATCCAAGTGCGTTAGGAGTGGAGGGGAATTTTGTTACAGCCTACAGATGTGTAGACTTGAAAGAGTGGAGGGAAGATGCGCAAAACCACCTCATGAAATGATAGTAAACCTATACTCTGTGCTTTATGGAGTTGTTTCCCTTTTTCTCTCCACTGGACAAAACTGGCTGCTTCAGAAGGGTCACTGCTGTTAGTTGTCTGTTGAGTTTTGATTTTTGGCTATGTCTGTGGTGGGGGTGGCAATATGAGAAATTCCTTGCATGGTATGATCCTATATATCATCCCGTGTATGTCACAGAAGCATGAAATTTTAATGACCGTTTGTGCCATTTGAAGTTAAGATGAAGAAAAACGAAGTGAAAGTACAGTATTTCTTAAAAAATTATTGTCTTGTCACAGACAGCACGATGAGTCGTGATAAGTAGCTCAAAAGATACTTCATGGAATACTTATTTCTTTTCAAACACATCGTCTCTTCATGTTCACTTAGTCTTGATTTTTACTTTATTGTGCTGTATTATCGAGGGGCTTCTAAGGCCTGAATGTGAGACACTTTAAATGAAGGATCAGTCCTTTGGAAGGACCTATTTGCTCATCCACAATCAAGACTGAAGTAGTCTGTGATGTAGTTGGTAGTGGTAACAGTTTTCATGCTGCAGATGGTTGACTAGGGTCTATTTATGAGAAAGTAAGGAAAAAGTCTATCTGTTCTCATTGTGCAGCTGGGAGCTTTTGCTTGAATGCATACCAGTCTGTACTAGCAAGCTGTCCTCATAATATCTCTGCCCAGGGATATCTGAGGAGTAGAAGCAGGCAGGGCTACTTATAATCTGATCAGATGATATCAGCTGAGGCCATAAGACTTGTTCACTCTCTTGGGCTGTCTTAGGACCTTTCTTGCTGTAGCCTTTTTCTGCTTCTCCCAAGCTACAAGTCTCAGTTGATCATGAAGCTGTCTACTGGAGCTCAGCTTCAAGACAGCTTGTTTATTCCAGCTCTCTTGGCTGTGAGTGCGTAGAAATGAAATCTGACGTATGTTATGTTACCAATTTCTTGTGTGATTTTTTTTTTAAGTTTTCTGTTGTTTTGTTATGAATGAGAGGTACCATTTCCTAATTCTACTTCTGTAGCACTGGCATTATTAACACCCCAAGGAGACAGTAGAGAGCTTTGGAAAGAGAAATGGAAAATACACCATCCTTTTCTTAGCTCTAAGTGAGATAAAACTTCTGAAGTCAGAAGACTAGCTAAGAATCCTTCTGCCTTTTTTTTCATTGCAGTATACATGAAGCTTGAGATCTGAACCTGCTATGACTGACCCAGACGTCCTCACTGAGGTCCCAGCAGCTCTCAAACGCCTTGCCAAATATGTGGTGCGTGGCTTTTATGGCATTGAACATGCTTTGGCTCTGGACATTCTCATCAGGAACCCCTGTGTGAAGGAAGAGGACATGTTAGAGCTCCTTAAGTTTGATAGGAAGCAGTTGCGGGCTGTCCTCAACACCCTCAAGGGTGACAAGTTTATCAAATGCAGGATGAGGGTAGAGACGGCTCCCGATGGCAAAACCACCCGTCACAACTACTACTTCATCAACTACCGCCTTCTGGTTAATGTGGTGAAGTACAAGCTGGACCACATGAGGAGGAGGATTGAGACAGATGAAAGAGACTCCACCAATCGCGCCTCTTTTAAATGCCCCATTTGCTTCAGCACTTTCACAGACTTGGAGGCCAACCAGCTGTTTGACCCCAGAACAGGTAAGAGTACAGGTAACAGAATGTTGTTGCCCTCTTCTTCATCATGTAAGTGCTGGACTTTAAGGAAACATCTTGGGCTGATTCTTTTTGAGCCTGGCCAGAGATATGGGGCACTCTGTTTCTGCAGGTGGTAAATACTTGAATAAAATACAAAAGTACTGTAAATCCTTGTTGTGACCTAACAGTCATATTTTGCTGCCCCACTGGTAGTTGCTTTGGTAGTGGATGCAGTAGTTCTTATGCAGTCGGTACAGACAAATAGCAATGTTGGTAAAATGTTTGTACAAATGTTTTGAGTGACAAGCAATAGAGAAATTGAGGTCTTATCACAATCAAATTAAAGGGTGAATAAGACAGTCTGTCCTTTTTGGAAGCTGGTGGCTTTTCAGTATAACCTGGTCTTGCCTGTAAATTTTATGACTTGCTGGTAGTTTGCAGAGAGGGCATATATATAGTTGACTTTGGTATGTAAAAAATTTGTAATGTAGAGATGGTCATACAAGGATTGAGTTGTTACTGTTTAATTTTCTCCTGGCCAGTTCATTATACTGCACAACCTTGCTTCCCCAGTGTAAAGCAGTATCATGAAAGTTAAAAAAAATTAATTACAGACTTTATGTGGTTGGGAGTAAACAAGATTCTTATTCAAGTGTCTGTCTTGGTCGCAGTGGAGGTGCATATCTCTCATGCATATGAAATAAGAATCTTTTCTGGGTGTCATTGTCTACAGGGGCAGTCCAAATACTTTGTGTCTTCTGTGCCAGGGAAGAAAGGGAAAAACACCTGCCCCTGATAAGATCCTATTTTGCTAGTGTAAACTAGGATTATCTGGGGGGGAAGTCAGGGAGCACGGTTTGGGTGTTTGGCTTCCACCTTCTGAATTAGTTTCTTTACTTTTTAATTCTTTCCTTTGAAATATTTGTCCTGATCGTGCTTTTTCCAGAAAAATAAAAGACCAAAAGTCAGGAGAGCTCTCAGAAACATTGGAGTGTGGTGCTTTGTGTCAGTTATCATAGTGAAAAACTGTAAAAACTCATTGTTTAGTGGTCTTGAAGCTTTTAATCTAGGGTTACATCAGATGTCTAATCTGCTTTGGAGAAGGGCAAACACCCAACAAACGTTCAGCCTGTCATTTTCCCTCTTTCCTACCTCCAAAGATCAAGAGCTGTGAAGCTCCTTTTACATGAACAACTGTGAAAATGATATTTAGTACTAGAGAAGCAGAATCCACTAAGTCAAATAACGATCGTTGCTGTAATTCAGTGCAGCTCTCCGAGTGGAAGTTGTTCCCTCACGGAGCACCAAAACCAGCAGTGCCATCACAGATTTTCTGTGCTCACCACTGAGTACAGAAACTGCACGTGGTCTCTACAGTAATGATCATCTGTGGCAGCTACAGTTGTGGGTGTTGGGCTGGAGGGCAGTAGCACTTTTGCAGTTTGCTTCATTAAGGAGAGAGCAGCGAACCTGTGCAGAGAACAAACATAGTTGGGAGTGCAAGACAGCCATCCCAGGGGGACCTATAACACTTTGCAGGTAAATCCTCCCAGCCTGTGTGGGCAGCAGGTTCCAAGAGCAAAGAACTGGCTGTCGAGGAGATGCAGAAGACAATAATGCTGGGATTCAGCTTTGACAGCAAGGCCTGTGCTCCAGGAACTGATGAGGTCAACCAAGGGTTTTTCTGCAGTACAGGCGCTGGCTGCCTTCACAGTGCAAAATCATTCACTGGCACACAGTGTTTTGCAGTTTTGTTGATGGAAAGAAAGGTTGAGTGCTGTTTTCTCAGCAATCGCCAGCAGTTGGTTTCTGTCAGTGCTAATGCAAATAACAAGACAGCCAGTTTACCTTCACTTATTTTCAATAAGAACATACCTGTTTAGAATTTATGTATATTCTGTTTCTCCTCATATAACTTTTAAGGCAATGATAGCTTCGTCTAGGTAGTGTATGATGATACTGTTGTTTCTCAAGAGCTCTTACATGAAAACCAGTTTGGATAGGGCTCTCCAGTTACTGTTTAAGAAGGGCTCATACTGTCTCCAAACCATGAGATAGCTGCTTGTTTCCATTCCAGGAAAATAAGTGGGCAATTTTGTTTGGTTTTTTTCAGTGAGAATGGCTGCTTTATATTGCAGTGGATTGTGTTGTCTGCGTTATGTTTCCTGCTCCTTTGGAATTCCGTATTAGAAAAGAACTGAGACACCTCTGGGTCTCTCACAGAAGGGAGCTTATGAAGACAAGGCATGTAGAGGAGCAAGGTTTACTAGATAGTGAATAGCCATCATTTTCCAAGCATGTCTGTAAGCTCATATCAGGGCTATACATAAACCTCTCCCATGCATTGAAACTCATGACAGTACAAATGCTGAAGAGTAGCTGAAAGCCACATGAATTTCAGTCACGGTTTACCTGAGCTGCTCCTGGACTGCAGCCATGTTGATAACATTTTCTGAGTTAAAAGGCCTGTGGGGCCACAGTTTGTTAGTCCATGGAGCAAGCAGGGCATGGAAGGCATCCTCTGTGCTAGACTAGAGCAAGCTGCGACCTGTCATTAGAAAACAACCTGTTTCACTAACTGCTTCTTGTCTTTTTGTCCTTGTCAGTCAGAGCTGGGTATGATTTAGATGTCTTATGTTTACTTCTGCTTCACTTTCCTCTTCCCTAGTTAAAACTCAAATGCAAACTCTGAGCAATTGTTGTAGAATGAAAGTAGGGCTTTTTCAGCTCTGTGCTCTACTCCATTTGTGAATAATTTTGAAATAAACTGAGGTGGTTATTTTTCATCCAAAGATGTGATTATTGATGTTTTTGGAAGGTGGAAATGTGTCTGCTGAAAGAAAATAATTGATAGTAACAAAGATATGTTTTCAGGGCACATAGGTATAGATGTGCTTTGGTTGCTGTTCATCAAATTTATTTGGAAAAATATTTTTGAACAGAGTAGCAAGTTTGCCACTAAGATAATTTTAAATGTAGGTTTAAAATGGTATAAATGTTACTTTGAGAGTGTGATATCTCTGTTTTTAAAAGTATTGTATGATTTTTCTCCATACCTTTTTCTGCCATTAAACATCTCAACCCAAAAAAGCTCCAAAAACTTACTATGCTGTCAAAGGTTGAACAAAGGTTGTCTGGTACTCGTAGGAAGTTCAAGGACAGGAATTGTGCAATGTTAAACAAACTGTCAGATGGTGAAAGTGAAGGTGACAAAAAAACCCTAGAGTTTTGCTGCTGCTTCAACTCATAAAGTGATCTTTTGAAAAGAGAGAAGAAAAGAAACATGTTGTGTTGGAGGAGTCACTTGGTTGACCAGTGGGTGCCTGCCAGCTCTAACCACGGTGTGCCCAGGGCATGAGTTGTAGTCCCCTATGCTCTAAACGAAGAGCTTCAACAGATCTTCAGATATTAGATTTTCTCCTCAGTGGCAGTTTTTATTGTTGCCTCCAAAGAAGCAGTATCAGTAACTTCTGCTTTTAAAGGCAAACAGCCTGGACACTCTGTGCTTTTATTTTGCTGAAGTTTGCTGTGGAAATTTTTAGCAAACCTAAGAAGAACTTTTTGATTCAAGAGGTCTCAGATTTGTGGTTTGCCTATTGACCTGGTAGTGCCTTTGACAGGAATTGGTGAAGGCTGGGTTGTTATGCTGAGCAGACAGTGCTCACCCACTTCTGTGAGTTTCGAGATCTACAGAAAGAAAAACAGTAATGCTATATGAATGAAGGGTGTTACTTCTAGCCTTGTGTTTCAGATGGGATGACTGAGAAAGGAAAAAGACTGTAGTTTTCCTAGAGGATCCTAATATAAGCACTTGAAATATAGATCATTGCCTTTCACTTGTGCCATTGTCTGCTGTCTACCTGTGCTCTGATTTTTCATCACTTTCTGCTCTGCATGTGAGCAATTGTACGCAGCTGCCGTTGTGATGAAGCCTCATGTAGGTGGAAGGCTGCGGCCATTCCCTTAAACAAGGTAGGGGCTATGTCTTGAGGCAAGGATGTACAAGGAAGTTCAACTGAATAGCAGTAAGAAAAGCCAGTTCTTAAATGCATACAGTGCATAACACTGAAATCCATCTATTCCCAGACCTGGGCTGACAGTGAACACTGACATACGGGTTTTCAAGTGTTTCACCTGGAGATAGAACGTTACTTCATCAGGCTCTTACACAGGCCTGTGGGAAGAATTTTCTTCTCTGTGCTTTTCAGTGTAGAAACTATGGAAATTTGGTTTCTGTAGGCCAATTCCTGATACTGCAGAGCAGCCAAAATAACTGGATACCATCTTGTGGATTGGATTTAAAAAAAAAATAATTCTTGGAGAATTAAATATGCACAAGTCTGTTCTGCGGAGTTTGGGGGGAAGGAGAGGAGGAGCTGCATTGTCTCACCCAGTAGAGGGAGCTGTCTTCTTTTCTCTATACATACGGGTTTGGGTTGATTAATTTATTGAATGTCACAAAACTGGAAATTATGTTCATGGATATGTGTTCTGTAGTGTGATTAATTGGATCTGGCTGGGGAAGGTCTCTCTGATGTATCCTGTTCTCAGACCCTAATCATATTTGTAAATCTAGTGTAGCGTTGGAGTTGACTGTCAAATTCAAGGTCAATTTGAAAGGAAGTATGTGACTAGAAACTGCAAAAGGGAGAGTGGAGTTGAAGTGAAGGAGTGACAGAAATGAGATCCCGCAGTGCATCACAATATTATTCAGCCCTGGATTTCCTTAGGTATTCTAAATGCCAAACTGTATCAGGATACTCAACAGCATAGCAGGTGAATTTGATGTTAGAAGGAAAATATAAGGCTAGATGAAGTAGTTTTTCCTCTGTTCTCTTCTGCCTTTGCAACATAATTTTTATCCACTCTTGTGTTTCTTTCCCTTCTGTTACTGTGAAGAAAAATCTTGATGTTAACAGTAAATTGTAATTACAGTTGGTCTCTCTCTTATGTACATCTATACATTGTCCTCACCATAACATTCAGTTAGATAAGACAAGAATAATAGTGGAAGGAAAAGGATGAAAGATAAGTGGGTAACGTGAATCAGGAAGATGATGCTGTTGGGATGTTCTTAATTGCTGTTGTAATCACTGGAGTCTTTTGTTGTTATTGGAAATCACAGCAGCTAATTACTTGTCTACTCTTTGCCCTCCCACAGTTTGCTCTTGGTTTGATGAATGATTTTGGATATAGCTATCTTACTGTTCCTGAAGATGCACTGTAATAGTAACATACTGTGTACCTGGATCCCTTCCTTATTTTGTGTGCTGATATGAAATTTAATTTGGGAAGAACAGATTGAATGTGGCAATATCAGTTTTATAGAAGGGAAGACAACACCTTGAATTTCATTTTAACTTGTTTTAACTGTCAGCTTCTCATGTCATTTTTGTACCTCATAACAGAATTGCACATAATGTGTTCAGAGACTGGTTTTCTGTACCTGTCACAAGGCACCTTATATCACATTCAGGCAGCCTATATGCAGCTGAGCATTTGTATGGTTTGGGCCCTGTTACTGAGATCAGAAATTTGACTAGTCTTTGATTTTTTGCTTTGGTCTTATGTGTTGACTTGTAGAGCTACTGCCTTTTCTTCTGAGTGCTCAGCTTTTCACTTCATCCTCAGTGAGCTATTTGGAACACATCTGTCTTCTTCTCTTCTTGTTTTGAATTTCCACTTCCTCAGGCAAGTTCTACACTAGCTTCAAATCTTCCTTATCTGATTCAAATTACTTTTGAGCCTGTCCTGTCTATTTTGTTAATTTTTTCTTACGCTTCCCCTTCTCCCTGGTTTTTGCCTGTTCTTGTGGAGCTCTTGTGTCCATTTCTGGTACATCTCTTTTTGTGTTCTGTCCTTTCCAGCCATTAGGGGGGAAAAAAAATAATCACTTAAAGCCATTTATTCTACATATTCACACTATGTAGTCAATCCTGTTTGATCTTTATGGTGTTGATTCTTGTCCTTTGAGTTCAATGATTTTCAGAACAGGCATTCTGGATAGCTTTGTCTACCACGTACTGCCATGCATGTGCTATATGATATTACCACTACAACAATTTGCGGGTTTTTACCAGCCAAAATCAGGACTTTAAAAGTCTTTTTGTAAATTGGCATACCAGAAACTTCTTGTGAAAAAGAAAGGATTCAGAGCAGTTCTGTTTTGAACAACTTCAAATTCTGTGAAGTTGGGTTTTTTTTAATTGTTGTTAGCTTTCCAAGTGTACGTAAACCCATCAGTGTGATTTTTCTTGACTTTACAGGCGCATTTTGTTCATTTTGTTTGTCTGTGCTGCCACTGAGAGCTTTTGGCAAACACCAACAGAAGGAAACTGCCCATGCTCTGCTTAGTTTCTCTGTCTCTATTCAAATTTCTGGCAAAAGCTCCAAGAGTGTATCTGTCAGCTTTACTCTGCTTCAGCTTGATAAGGCCTGGAGCCACAGGGAAGGGAAAATTGAGAAAAACATATCAGAATTAATGCATGTTTTTCTAAAAGTAAGAATACTCCTTAGAATGACTTGAAAGGGATGTGTAGGTTTCATCTCTAACTTGAACTCTTTCCCTGCGGGTTGGACACCCTGTCTGGAAGATAACTGTCTAGTCTAACCACAGATCTCTCAGCTTGGTGGAGAAGCAGGTGAAGGTAGTGTTAGCCTGTGCTACGCAGAACATCAGACTGGAGGATTCAGAAAAGCTGTTGCCTGTAGAGTGCTGGCTGGTCACTTCCCGGTGTTCCACATTGACCTCTGGCTGGTGTGCTGTGTCTCTTAGATTAAAAACGGTATCTGATAAACACATGCCCTGACTTACAGTATTGATACCACTTTTTTTGTCTGCAAAGGACATTTTATTATTAGAAGTGCAAGAAATAATTGCCCTTCAAGTAAAGGTTATCACTTTTCACTTTTCTCTTGGCTTTGCAAATTGAAATAGATAACAGCAAGATCTCTCTAAAATCTGTGAATATTGCTAAGCCATTTGCAGTGATGAAAGCTGGACTGTAGCAATCTTTTACTCTAGTAACTTGCTGTTCTTTTGAAACTGCATCCTTGGTAATACCATCTGCAAAGCGTGTCATCCTTTTAGGCATGGGTATCTGTAAGTTGGATCAGGAGCTCACAGAGAATCCTGTTACTTGTGTTGCAGCCTCTCTGCTGTAGGATACAATTTGAGGGTATAGTATGTTGGCTCAGTCGGTATTTTAGTGTAGTCTTCTTGGTTGAAGTTTAAAAAAAAAAAAAAAAAAGTTCTTTAATTCCTAATGAGCTTCCTTTAGGTATTCCCTCTGTCCAGTTGCGTCTTTCTCTGCTTACTGTCTGGATCAATTTATCCACAGTAGGACAGAGGGAAGAACTCTGTCAGCTCAGGGCTGCTGAGGTCATGCATATGAGCTAGAGCAGAAATAGCTCTTACTGAGGAGAGGAATAGCTCTTACTGAGGATTACTCTCTTCTTTTACAATTTTATATTGAATATGTATTAAATCATCCGGCACTTCTGAATGATCAATAATTTGATGTGTGTCTCATGCAGTCCACTTTTTGAATGTTTAATTTACCTTTTCAAGAGAAATGTCTTTGAATGTTCAAAAATTCTGTTACATTATTTTTAATTTAGTTGGGCTAAAAATGGTCTGCATGCTGAGATGAATGAGCAACTCAGTGTTCCTCTAGGAAATACAAAGTGGTTCTGAAGGTGCTTCTTTTTTTTTTTCTTCTATTTAACACATTAGATGTTAAATTGCTCCCCTTCTGTAATTGCAAACCCAGGTCAGCAGGAAGGGGAAACCATGGCATGAAATGTAGACTAATGTTGTTGTTGTGAAATGCAGAAGCAAATTCAGTTGATATCTTTTGAATTTTCTGGAGTTCGCTACCTAAACTATGCCCAAGAAATAAATACATATAGGCAATTCCGCCTATACATTGCAGGCTGTGATCAAGTTGCTACTCCACAACTGAGTTACAGTACTGCTATGCCTGTAGAGCACCTTGCATGCCTTATTCTTCACTGGTAACCTGCTCTGGCTCCCTGGCAGAGCTTATTAGCTTGTATCCCATACAGTGCTCTGGAGAAACATATTTTGAACTGCTGACTGGGCCCCTGGACTGTCTTTGTATAGCTACACTGGGTCCTTGGCCAGAAAAAGCTAGTGTCTTTTTGTTTTTCAAATTAAGATCAGTAGTACACATTCCTAGTCTGGTAAAGTGCTTTTGGGTTGGTGTGGGTGGTTGGTTTTGGGGGTGGGGTGTGCATTTTTGTTATGGTATTTTTTGGTGGGTTGGTTTTGGGTTGTATGGGGTTTTGGTTTGTTGTTTGTTTTTTTTAAAATTTGGGTGGTGGTTTTTTTTTTGCATTTAGCTTTTCACACTTTAAAGATGTGAATGCATTGTCATGTGTTGAAAAGGTCAAAGTTGGTCCCTATTGCCACTTAATTCTGTACTCAAGAGGTGTACATTTGAACCTTGATCTGGGAGTTTGGACAAATATCCTTTCCACTAATCTGTTACATTGTCTGAAAAATTAACAACTTCCCCTCTGGCAACATTCAAGCTGTTCTTTCTGTTATCATGTCAGTTCAGACTAGTTTCCCAGCTTACCAAGAAATATCAATTGTATGAATGAGTGAAAAACATGGGGTTTCTGTAGTGAGCTGATCAATTGTGCTGCAGGGGGTCCAACGAGGATGGTTTCTGCTAGCCAGTTTTCACAATAGCTGAGTATTGTGAGGATGAAGTGGCTTGCAGGAGCATGCCAAGTGAAACTGCAGCAGGTGCCCTAATGGAAATGCTTGAGAGCTGGCAGTAATGCCATCCCCCTACATGCTAAACATACACTTTTTGCAGTTGCCATCCACACATGCCCAGCCAGTGCACAAAATCTGCTTTCGTTCATTTACAAGAATAAGAACTATTTGTGTCCCTGCTAGATTCAATCTGGTTCTTAAGTGTGGTAGATGGGTTTGAGGTTACCAACAGTAATCTCAAATCCAGAGCAATATTCAAGTTCGTTTTAATAGAAAGTTGCTGGTTCCTTCTATCTTGTGTGACATTTTGGGGCGAGAAATTTGACAGCTGGTTTTCCAAAAGAGTGGCCGACTGCTGTGAAGCTGTGTGCACATCAGTGTTGTAGACAAAGGTTACGTCAGTATAGTAGTTGGAGAAATGTAGGCACAGCATTTGGGTGGATTTGGGCCAAGAGATTTGAGTGGATTACAAAGTTAGGAAGCAAAGCAAATGTTCTTTGCTTCCGTTAGCCTTCTGTTGAGCTACAAGAGAGCTTGATCTTCCACAATGTCTGAAACTATTGCACATTTCAAAAAGGTTAGGTGTGCGAATTGGGATATTGTGTCAGAAATACTCTTTCTGAACCTGGACACACAGCCTACAAGGTAGCCAACTCAAGGGATCTATACTTTGGTGGTTCTACTTAAACGTCGCCTGATACACATGCTTGTGGCAAAGCAACTCTTGAAAGAAGACAGCAGGAGGAACACAAGTTCAAATTCTTCTAAAGAGTCCTTCCTTGCCCACAGATTGTATGTTGGTTGTCATTGCTTGCTTTAATCAGAAGTGCAGACAGCCTGGTGTATATCTAAAACTTGCACAACTGAAATGGAGAACCCACAGTAATATGCCAGTGTTGAAAAGATTTGTATTTAAAATATTTGAAAGGACAAAAATGTTCCACAAGCTCATACTGTTTCTTGCTAACTGTGGTTTCTGATGAATAGGTGCAACTGGGAATGCATGTAGGTGATATATTCATTGCTTGCCTTTTTTTTTCTTGAGTCCCATTACAAAATAAAGCCAAAAATAAGGTAAGATTTGTATTGTTAAGCATGCTGCTAATCAGTTATCAGCTATGAACGTTAAAATTTCTGTCTGAATTTCTTGACAGCTTGAAGTTAGAGTCTGTAAGTTCTTACAGATACTAATGTATCATTGTCAAATAGTGTAAAATTCTTAATTTCTGCTCCTAAAATAGAGGAAGAAACCCCCTCTGAACTCCACTTCCATCAGTATAGAGTTGCTCATAAATATGTATTTTCACTGTATTTTTCAGTCTTGCTTTAACCCTTCTAGTGATTCAGTATAGCCCTTATCACTGACTTCAGGAGAATATTTTGCAGTGTAGAAGATTTTTTCTGAAGAACTTTGTCCTGTTGCACAAACCTTAACTTTCATTTTTGGTAGTAATTATCTTTCTGCATTGTCCCCCACAACTGTGGGCTGAAATTGAAGCAAAAGAACAAAACTATGCTAAGAGTCTTCATATTGGCACTTCCTTGCTCCCTGGGAGGCTCAGGTTCAGTATCTTCTTTTTTCCTGTCACGTATTAGATTATTGGTCTGTGTGCTTCTTACTCATTCTAATAATACTCCTTTTTAATTAAAATGCTATTCCCCTGCCCATGGCCTCCAAAAAGGGGCAGAGGAAGAATTTTTCTGTTAATAACACAAAAAGAAGCATTTGGACTGAATGTTTATACTGTTAAGGTCTCAACAGGTAACAGAAATAGTCAATATTTGAAGAAAGAAATTCTACTGAGCCATATTGGCTATGCAGATAAGAGAATTAATGATTTTGCTGCTGGAGGATCAAGCTTTTTTGCCATCTAGAGCTAACAAGCTTTTTTGCCATCTAGAGGTGACAAGCTTTTTTACTTGAAAAATGTGAGATTTGGGGAGGAGGAAAGAGGAAAATGAAAATTTAGAGATTAGGGATTGCAGAGCAAGACAATAGTCATTTTAGAAAATAAATAAAGAGTCCACTGTTCACTGTTCCACCTAACATGTGCTCTTCAGGGAGAGGCAACAATAACAAGAGGCATAAAACCTACTTGGTGAAGATTTGCATTTCAAAAGGATTGGCAAGGCTTTTAATTCCCTCTACCAGGGATGGCAAGGAAAGGCATTTCGTCAGAACACAGCATCCTGTCTTCAATGATTAAAGGAAATCTCAGTTTAGGAAGGAAATAGGCAGCTGCTTTGGCAGAACAGGAGAAAGCTCAATAATACAAAATCGCTCTGATAATGCCAGTCTAAAATTGCATCGTGGAAGAATTTTGCCTCTTTGCAGTAAAAATTTTCTTCCTCCTGGGGTTTTTAATAGTTTTATTCTTACTCTCCTGCTTGTTCGTGGGGACTTAACTGTGGCTCATAAAAGTTGTTTGGTTGTGCTTACAGGTGGAGCTGAGGCAGGCTGTCTTTTCTGGATTACCTTTGCTGTTAGTCTTGGAACAGTATGATCCAGTTTACTGAGTTCAGGCTGAGAAAATGGGTTAAACTACTCTGCTTCTGAAAACAATCTTAGTGACAAGTAAATAAATACATTTAGCAGTTTTACTGCATGACCTGAGTATATAAACTTGAATGTCTGTGATTATGGGAGTACTTGAATGCTGTTTCAAAGAGAAGATTAGCAACTTCTGAATGTAACTCACTGGAGTTGAGAGGAGAGACCTGCTTTTTAATTTCCATAATAATTGCACTGAGCTGGTGAAACTGATTAAAAAGGGGGTTGCTTGTCTACCCTCAAGCCTAAAAAGAAGCAGATGTAGGATCTTGCAGTGAGTGGAGGACAAGGATGTAACATGACCATAAAAGAAAAAGGATTAGGTGATTTGTGATGCTTCACTCAAGCTGAAATGGAGGGGTGGCAGTCTCAGTGGTTCTCCCTGCTTTGTAAACAAGATCCCAGGAATATATAATTATTGTTGGGACCAGACCACATCAATCTGAAAAACAATCAAACCCACCCCCACTTTTTTTTTCATATGAGAAGTCAGTAACTGTTGTAATTAAATTGGCTGGTGTGTATATGTGTATAAAAATATTGATGTAAAATCTTAAAAATGTCAGAGAAGCTGATGAAGGAAGAGAAAATAATCCTCACCTGCTGTATGTGGTATCATCTAACACTTTGGGCTGGTTCTGCACTTGACTTGATCCTTTTGGGGATTTTAAAGTATTTAACTCGAGGAGATCTGCACGTGCTCAACACACAGTTGAGCTGCTTATCACCCAAATATTTTTATGTGATAACTGAACATTTGGGTGTCCAGAGTGGAATGTTTTTGCTGAGGAATGAGTTCCTCAGTCCTGCCTGTATTCCTTCCTCTCGGCCAAGGGTCTTGCCACTGGTACATGCTTTGGTGTTTCATCTCGGTCTGCCTGGAGCTGGAAGTTAATGACCCAGAAAAGCAGTAACTTGTAAAGCAGACGGGAACTTGCTGCTTTGAAGCAATGAAGGCTGCTGTGCTCCTCAGCAGTTTGATATTTGCTTCCAAAATGTAATCCTAATCATAATCTGAATCTGTAGCGTAGTACACATTCAGGAATTTGAGTGTTAAGGATTTGCTGCCTTGTGTGTTGCAAGACGGCAGTGGTTACAGGCCAATGCAGGGACAAACAGCTTCAGTTGTAGAACCGGAGAAGATGCGGCTAAGCCTGAGCTTGACCCATGCCCGTGTCGGGATGCAACTTTTGGATCCTCCTAAATGTTCCTTGGGTGACTCTGTCATTTAGATGTCACAGCAGAAACTTGCAGGTTGACGTACTAGGCCTGAGCTCCGGAGATCCCCCTTCTACCGCATACTCGTATGGCTTTGACTTACTACTTAGGTTCTCCGTCTTAAAAATGGGAAATGTGTAACACCTTTTCTTCACAATTGCTTCATTTGTCTGGTTAGACTGATGGCTTTGGAAGCAGAATACTGCTTACCAGGTATTTTTTGCAGGTCTCCCATTCTGTGCAACTCTGAGCCTCTGTATCCCACATGAGTAGGACTGATGCCTCAGAAATACTAATGAGTCTCTAGTAGTCTTCAGCACTGTTCCAAAAGTTCATCTTTATATTTAAGAAGGCGGCAAATTATAAACAAGTGTTTACAAATATCTGAGGTTCTTCTGTCTTTCTCTCTTTTGGATTTAAAGAGACTTTGTTATCTTTGATAAAAATGAGTCTTTTATACCTTGCTCCTCCCTTTTCAAAGTATAGGTGATGAGTTATATCACAAATTCAAGTTCAGTGGTGCACTGCTGCTCTTCCACCTGGGAAGAAAAGGAGTAAGAGCTTGTTTCTCTTAACCCCTTTTTATTTGAATTTTAATTTATTGGTTCACTTAAATCTGGTAAAAAACAAGTTAAATCTGTGCACAATGCATTTCTAACAGCAAGATGGCAATTTACCTTGGAGTTGTGCCAATTCCGCTTGCTCTGATAGAAGCATTTGTGGTACCAAGCATGAGTGCGTACTTAAGGAGAGGGAAAGCGAAAGCAAGTAAACAGCACGGTGGGCCTTCTATTTGAAACTCCCTGTGAGAGCTGAGAGATTTGCAATTAATGTCCGTATGTTTGTTTATAATCAGTTTTGAAAGGAGCATTAAGACCATGTAAGCTTCTGAATGCTGAGAGACAGGAAATCGGTTTTGGAAATCTGCGTCTGAGAATTCATTGACGTAGGTTTTTTCTTCTCAGATCACTGCCTGTATCAGAATTTGTGCAACAAAAGAAATCAAATATGCAGTTACTGGTTTCTTTTTTTTCCTTCTCCTTGAAAGTTATATAAAGTCACTTTTTTAATGTAATGGCAGTGTTTGCTTACAGGTATGCTGTACAATTACTCAGTGTCAAAACATGGATTCCTCAACTTGTGATGGCTCTTCATTTAGGAACTGCTGTCAGCTGTGATGCAAAATCCTTTAATATATTTTGTGATATACTTTTTCAGTTTATAGCCGCTAAAGCTTGGAATTGGTATCTTACTCAGAAGGTATCTTGTTTGAGAATATCCCTAGTGGTATAGTCTGAAACATAGACGCTCTGATCTTGTCTGTGTAGGTCCTTGTAAGTGTGCCAATGTTGCAGTGTCTGGACAGTGATATGACATACTGTTTTCATGCCTATTCTGCCAAACCAAAGGTGCCTTTATAAGGCTTACAGTGGTCTTCTGTAGGCAGTGCAGAAGGTAAAGTGCTGGTATGGGTGAAAAATAGAAAAAGTGTGATGCTTTGGACTGTAGTAAACATCATCTTGTTGACTGCTGACAATTTCTGCAGTTTATAAAGACAGTTTTTCATTCCAGTTGTGTCTTCTACCATGGGTTTGCTGCCTTTTCCAATTTTGTCTCATTAGTACATTGCATATGCATATACAATTCTACAATCAAAATCTTTAGTAGAAAGTATGAAATAGAAGTGAACGAGGATAGACCCTTGAATGCCCTCTAGGGCTGACAGTGAACCATGATTTTTTCCTAAAAGTGTTGTTCTCCACCAGTTATGCCATCATTTTCTGATGAATTTATCTGGACTATGTTTCGTTAGTTGTCTGATGAGCATACAAAACAAAGTTGAACATCCTCCCTTCCCCCTATCAAAACAGCTTGCTTCCTGTTTTTCCCATTATCCTTGAGCTTCTCCAAAACTTAAGATTGGACTCACTTTGCTTTTTTTCTGTAATAACTCATATTCCTGCTCAGTTCCCTCCATACATCTAAATTCTCTTCTGTGCTTTGGCCTCCACCAACATTCAGTTTTCCTTGAGTGGGTTATGAAGTGTAATCCCTAACAAAATGAGCTGTGAGTCTCAGCCATCCTCCACCCTTCCCCAAATCCTGAATGCCAGTTGCAGGGCTCGCTGCCGTCTTAGTTGTTTTTCTCTGCATTAGCGCAAGGTAACTGCTTGTCCTGGTTTTGGCATCTGGTTAAACCACGATGCTGGTGTTCCTTACTGGGCTGCAAGAGAGTAGATAATATCCTTGGGAGTAGGAAGGGGGACAAAAGGCCATCTGCAGCAGTCTCCACAGTGGGGTGCATGCAAAACAATCCATTGGGGTGTATGAAGAAAATATTTTTTGTAGCATTAATAAAATAAAAAACTTGTGAAGTAGTTTTTAATCTGTATTTCATCCTATATCTATTTTTGCATATGTTTTATAATGTATATAACATTATTACAGTAGTACATGTAGGTAATTTATAAGTAAATATCCTTATATTGAGGGTGCATGCTCAAAAGATATTTTTTTTTTTTTTTTACTGATTTGGTGTGCAATCAAAAAAGTCTGGAGACAATGATCTGGAGCATCAAATTTCCTTCCAAAGATAACTTCCAGTCCCTTGCTCAATGTCAGGAGCTTTGTCTTGGAATTTTTTTTTATTTTTTTTTATTTTTAAAATCCAGAGCTTTATCACTTTATTGTTTAAGGGTTAAATCAGAGTCTGGATTTGTTTATAAATTTGAAAAAGCAGTGGTTTGTGCTCTTTAGAAGACTTGCGTGGATTTTAATGAAGTACCTTGATCTCTTGCTGACCGCTTTTGTCAAAAATGTGAGTGTTTCTTGCTTCTACTGCAATCTTTTGTCTGGCTTTCCTTGACCCTGAAGTAAATCCTTTATAAGTACTGAATACTTTGTTGTGAAATGGAGAGAGATTTCTCTTGCATCTTTTGACATGTATCGCAGTGTTTTTGTGAATCTCTTTGGATGTGCGTGAGGCAGACAATGAACAGATTAAATGGGGATGGCTGTGACTTTTACATGATGAACTAGCTGAAAGGTAGTCCTTGCAGCACACAGAAGAGGATGCCGCTAACTTTGTAGTTCTTCATCTTGGCCCAAGGAGAATTGAGAGTGTTCTGATGTGGGATTGCAGTGATAACAAGTGATGGCTTTTGTGCCCACTTCCCGTTAAAAGCTCTGCTTTTCTTAGTGCAGCGAGTGATCAGTGCAGGTGCCAGCAGAGCGAGGTTATGTGGTTTGGGGTTTTGCTTTTGTTTTTATTCTCTGTTTGCCTCATTTAGTCATAGCTCTAAGGCAAAACATCCCTTGGTCCCTATGTGTTCAAATGGAACCAGAACAAATTGCTTCATTCCCTAGATTGTTGTGAATGAGGCAAAATTAATCTGAAAATATTTAGGAAAGTCAGAGGTTTTTGTTAAAAGGAAAGCTGATGCAAAAGTGATAGAGAGGATCTTAGATTGTGTAAATAAGGAAAGACACTTGATCTGAGTGGGAAGAGAAATTTTTGATGGAAACTTGCTCTGTAAAAAAGTATATTTAATACAAGAATAGAGAAGTACTCAGAATACTGTTTCTGTTAGATTTTTCAAAAATGTATACATTCCAGGAGGCAAGGCAGAGTAGAGAAGAAAATTTATTGACATCGTACTCTAGAAGTTACTGCAGTGATGGACGTGAAGGATCTAAACAGAACAGTACTGGAGCTTTATGGCTTTGATTGGAGAAAGAGTGAACAACTGATACTCAAACATCAGTGAATTAGCAATGTTAAGATAGAATTACAACTTTATTTTTTACTTCTGTAGATATATGCATCTGACGCAATATGTAAGCACCCTTTCTTCTCAAAAGAAATGCAATGTATTGTTTTTCTGCAAATGAGTTTACTGCCTTGTATGCTGTATCCAACAGCATACACTTGCACTAAATTGTATTTTTGTGTGTAAGACTGAAATATGCTGGCAGTTATTGGCAGCAAAGTTAATTTTTTAAAAAGAACTAATAATTGTCAATAATGTCCTTCTCTAATGGCAATAACGGATAGTGTTATAGTGAGGTCTTGCAAAGCTATAGTCTATGTAAACATGAGCTGCATGGATATGTATATGATGTGTTCCTAATTGGAAATAACTTGGTGACAAACCTATGAAGAGACTCTGAGTTCAGACTTCCAAACTCTTATCTTCAGAGAAAACCTGAAAGGCTGGGATGTTGTTATTTTCTTTCTCAAGTCACAGTTTGAAACTGTAAAATCTTTCATCTGCCTGTTCTGGAAAATATCAAATGTAGGCTGGCACTCTTCCTTCGTTAATACTGCTAAAGTAAAAATAAAATGCAGTTCGGGAAACTGATGCAGCTAACTTCTTTACTCTTTTGAAGATTTTGGAAGGACGCCAAAAATAGCCTCAGCACAGGTTTTGTTTTAAAAATGTATTTGCAGAACCTTAGAAAATGTTCCAATAATACAACTCGATAAATGGGAGAGAGGGAGAGAGAGGTTCCTACCAAGCACGGGCATTGATACTAGACAAGGTATTAATCTTTCCTAACTTCAAGCATTTACAGACCAGACATGGACAGCTGAGGCAGAAGTGGTCTGTAACAGAGCTTCTTTCTCTCTGCTGCCAGTGAAGGGAGCCCTGCGGACTGCTAGCCCCTGTGTTCATGTCTGGTTTTAAGGGTCTGAAGTCCAGTGGGAAGAGCTCTCTCTAGCTGTTACGTGCACCATATGAATGCCAGTTTCATCCTGTGACTCCGGAAGATCTATTAGCTGGCACGTGTTAAAATTAAGCTCATATATTGTCTGGTGTATGTTAAACTTTTTTTTTTTTAATAGAACAGTCCCATCCAGGAGAGACATTGGACTGTCCTACAAAAATAATAGGTTTTAGTTTTCATTAAGAAAACTACTAATTAAAAAAAGGTTTTATTTATAAAAACAAACTCTGTCACTTGATCTTAAAATAGTTTTTATGCTAGTCATTATTATCCTACTGTGCTTTATTTTGATTTGTTAAAACCACCTATAGCAAATCTTTGGCTCAGGTTCTGGACAGTGTTTTGAGTGTGAAGGTAGCTTTTGGTAACATTCCTCATCTGTAAATTTTTGTATTCGCCCCTGAAACTGCTTAAAAGTGCAGAAGATCAAGAATGTTAGTGGTTTGGGTTTTTTGGTGGTGATCCCTTAAATGAATTCAAGCTGGATTAAGCTCTCTTCCAGCCCACTTTCAAATCAGCACAAGTTCACTCTATTGAGTCTCCCAAAAGGTGAATGTATGCCTTGCCACGTACCTTGTAAGTGAGCCTGCTAGGAGCTGTAGAAAAGAATGTGAGGATCAAGGATTTCTCATAGGAATCAACCTGCAATTTTATACTCTTCTTTCAGCCTGCATGTGTTGGAGTTTGGGAAAACAGGACAAGAGCATCATGAGATGTTCAGTGCCGAGTCACATGAAATATTGTGTTAAAGTAAAAAATACTGCTGTGACGTTTACTTAAACAGGTTAGCAGATGGTCTGTGTAAGTCATGTGTAAGGCGCTGGTACAAGTGTTTGCTGTGATCCCAGTAAGAAAGGCACTCAGACTCTATGAGATATTGATTAAAATATAATTTATTGGGACTAAAAAGAAGGAAAGGGAGAATGGATAATCTTGCACCCCTTCCGATGCTGGGAATCCCATGTTGTGCAGCATCAGACAGACCTCCAGTTGGGGCACGGCACAATGTGCAGAACCCCATCCGTGGAGAGGTTTGCTGGTATGATGGTCTTCAGCGTTCTTACAGAAGTTTTAGAAGAAAACGTTGTTAATAATTTCTGCTGTCGAGCAAAAGAAAGTTTGCGTGAGAGCATATTGCTTCCCTTCAAGATAAAGACGTAGCGATGTAATTGCCGGAGTGAGAGCTGCCTGACAGAGTCCTCTGGTACGATTAACTGGCTGAGCTACTCGGGCGAACTGTTCCTTGGGTTACTGACTCTGTGCAGTAGCCTCCTGGTTAGGATCACTACAGCCTGCAACCGTTCAGACGGGGCAGCCTGCCTTGTTCCTGCAAGAAGGGAAAGGTCTATCTCGCAGCTCTCAAATGACTGCTATGCTTGCAGAAAGGCAGTTGGCCTCATTGTTTTACAGTGATTCCTGTACCTTCTAAAAGGGCCAGGTTTTCTGTCTGTATTCTGTCTGTCTGTCGCATAGAGTTTGCATATTGAACCAGTTCTTTCTGGACACTGTTTTCATACCACTGATGGGTTAGTTTCAGTAAGGAGTACAGGGCTCCGGAGGTTGCGTGCAGCTTGGTACCCTTAAATTACTGTGACCCTGGCTTGATGGCTTTCAGCATAAGCATAGTGGGGAAAAAATAGCCTAAAATTGGCAATCTGTTGATTAAAGTGTACCGAAGAAAGCCTAAAACAAGAGATAAAGCATTTGTTTGTGAACCAGAATGATGATGCACAGTCAAATTTTCCAAGGAAAGCTGTTGTTAGCAATCTTATTTATTAAACAGCCCGCAGTGGTGGGAGGGAAGTTCTGTTTGAATTTTTCGTACTCGTTTGTCAATTTTGTTTGCGGCTTTAAAAAGGTTACATTTGTTTCTGCTTTGAAAAGTAGGTACAAAGTAGGGAAAGAGTATACAGTAAAAGATATCTGCATTTCAAAATATGCTGAAGGCTATTTTCAGATACAGTGCAGGGCTAGAAGAGAGAGCCCATCATCCTGTTCTGAAGCAGGATAAATTTAACCTCTGTGGCTAGCATATTCCAGTGCTGCTTACACTCAGTTTTTCTTAATACCCTAACGTAAAGTGGGTTTTTTTACCCCAAATTAAAGCTGTGAGTAATCTTTAGTGTGTATGTGTGAAGGTGAAGAACAGTTTGTCACTGTTTTCATTACTGTAACATACTAAATATCCAAAATTTGCTGTTCCTTACCACTACCTTCTTGAAACTAAACAAGCCTTTCCAAATTTTCCCTAATGAAACGTGTTAAGCTGTGTCATTTTGGTCCTTTGGAATCGTTACAGTTGGTCCCCATCTTCAGGTATGGGATCTGAAGCTGTACCTGGTTTATCAGCAGAGATATGCATAGTGCAGAATAAAGCAGGATAACATACTATTGTCTGATGTTTTGCACGACATAGTTATTAATATATGTAGCAGCTGGGATTTCTTTTAATTTTTTTGCAGTACAACACTGTTGGTTCCTGGTTTTGTTCTCTGTTATAAACCTGAGTTTTTGGCAGTGTGCTGCACAAACAATTATCCCCTTCTGGCCACCTCCCACCCCCCACCCCCCTTTTTTTATTTTAAAAAAACCCAAAACAACTCAAATGCAGTATTTTCTACCTGTCTCTACTGAATTTCATAATACTTTTCATAATACTTTCATAATACTTTTTCCAAGCATTTCTCCATTTGGAATTGTACTCCTGTCTCCCAAAGCATTTATAACCCCTTCTGCCCTCTAACCTGTGAACTAAACTCACAAAGTTTAGTTATCTGCCAGTCACTAGAAAATATTAACTGTCATCGGGGCCTCACTTCATAGCACTATCCCAGCTGATACTAAATTATTGATACCTACTCATTGAGAATATTTTTCAGTTGTGTGTCCTTGTTATTGTCAATTCACCTTTAGCCTTTCTCCCTGGTTTGCTTATGAGGATGTTTTGCGGGACAGTCCAGCATCAGACTGCGTTGCATCTAATAGCTGTCTTTTAGCACTTACGAGAGGTCACCAGGAAGACAAAGCCAGGATCTTCACAGTGGTGCCTCGTAGGAGGACAAGAGGTGATGGGTATAAATCAAAATGAGAGATTCCAACCTGATAAAAGAGCTTTTCACCATGAGGATGGTCAAGCAAGTGCAGTGGGTTGCCCAGAGAGGTTGTGCAGTCTCCACCCTTAGAAGGTTTTAAGACATGACTGAATAAAGTCATGAGCAGCCGGGTCTGATTGCCCTGGTTTGAGCAGGAGCCTGGACTGGAGACCTGCTAAGTTCCCCTTATGTTTCTACGCTTTTTCACATCGCTCAGAGCTTCCCCTTTTGTCCTCTGTGTTTGTTCTTTTGAGAGTTTGACAATTCGTGTTCATATCCCAGAGGCTGCTTTTAAAAGTTCCTTCTTTTCTGCGGGGCAATCATTAGATCTTGCTGACAGTATTTCAAAGATGTATAGTTCATTTTGCCAGCTGTACAAAACTTTGGGCTCCACCTGATTTGTTTCTAAGTCTGTGTTACAACATGACATCAGCTTCCAAATACAGCATCGTCCACCTGCAGTAGTTCGCTGGTGACAGTGGCAGTTCTCAGCAGTGGCATAGCCACAGAGACGCTGTAATTGTCACCTTCTGGATGGTACTACTGCACCTGAAAGTGAGCATCCAGGCAGCGAGCAGGGCCATGCAGTTACAAAATGAATCTCCTCGCTGCCTTACGACTTTGTCAAGGCTGTGCTCATGTCCTTCCCATGGCTCCCAGCTAGCTTCCCGTGCTGATGTAACATCTCGGTGCTCTTCTTCAAATGAAGTTAATAAATCAAGTCCATGCTATGCAAGGGATGTCATAGGTTGAGACTAACTGGCACAACAGCACAGCTCACTTGGGGCAGTGTCTGTCTGGGAATGTTGTATAGTTTTCACTTTCAGAGGTGAACCAAAGTGATCAAAAAAGCATTTATGTTGAAATTTTGCATGGGCCTCAGTAAGTGCAGGAATGCATATTCCCATCAGTAAACGGTCAACATTCATCTCCTCCCGCTACTTCTCCTACCACCTTGAACCATTTAACATTATCAAACCTGCCCGAAGACTGAAAAGCAGCAGGGCACTCCCTGACTGCTGGGGCAGAACAGGCAGTTGCCTGCCCCGATGGAGAAGCAGCAGTTTTTCTCTCCTTTGATCCCGCATTTATCCATCTGTTTCGTATCCACCATGATGCTCGGGGCCAAGCGACTGGACGTTTCCCCCTCACCCCCTGCCACTGCCTCCAGCACAACGCTTCAGGGGGAAGGGTGCCATTCCTGCCATGCTCGCCGCAGTGGAGAGAGCGATGACTGGTTAAAAATAAATTTGGGAGCAGATGGCGAGGCAGATTATTGTTCATCCTAGGGCGATGATGATGATGTGCCAGCTAACTGCTGGTTGTCTATCAGAATTAATCAGGAGCTGTTGTGGCACATGATCAGTGCAGCCACTGCTCCCCCTGGGAAAAGGGAAGGAAGAGCAGAGAAGCGGCTCTGTAAAATGAGTTACTGGAGAAGCGGTTGGTTTTGAAGAAATGAGAAGTTTCTGGTGGAGAAAAGACTATATAAAAAGAAAAATAGGAATCTTTATTAGGGGGTTGGATTTTTTTTTTTTAATGTATTCACACTCTTTTATATATCTGTAGGTATGCCTAGCTCCTAAAAAGCAACTGGGAGAACTTGGTCACTTTCTTCTTGCTTTTGTCTCAGTGGAATTGTAGATCATCAGAAATAAAAACATACAAGATGTTTATAGGACCTTTACGAGCACTATCTAGATGGATAGTATGAAACATTACCTGTGGATGTGCCTGGCTTGGATTTGTGGTCTGTGTCAGAGGAAAGGACTTGACACTTGCTGTGCTCAAAACACTTCACAAACATTAATTATCTATACGCTCATAAAGCAGACTAGGCGAAAGCTGCCTCAACCCATTGAGCTGAAAGGCAGTATCAGAGGTACAGCTCCAGAGTTTTGGTGCTTTAGCAGTCTGAAGGGTAGTTTTTCCATGCTACCTTTTGGTTTGTTGGGGTTTTTTTTTCTGTTTGACTAAAGAGGTTAATGAAACGATGTAAGCCTTAGCATGTTTTGTTTGATCTAAGAAATAAAATAGGAAGTGCATTTTTGGTTAACGTGTTGTAATAGAAATCAACAGTGAATTTCAATCACTTAGTCCACTTAGATAACCTGTCAGTCTATTTTGTTAGCCTAGTGACATTTGTTAAACTAGATTTCTTATTTTGTGTCTTCAGCTTCTATTGTCCGGGCTGTCTGTCATGGCATCTCCTTTCAGTGTACATCCAGTCTGATGTCCAAAGATACATTTTGCTGCGGTGTACTTTATGGAAAACTTATGTTTTTGTTTCAGAAGACATTTCAGGTGATACATTAAATACTCTTTATCCAAGACTGTCAGATCCATACAGTCTACCTTAAATAGCACATTTTCCACAAACATGCATTCTCAAATACAAAAGGTGGGATGAAATCTGCTATTTCTTCACTTTTTTTAACCACTCTTCTTTTCTTTTATACTTTCTTTTTAAATGGTAGTGCTGTTTTAGGTTGTTAACAAGGTATTTCCTTATGCAAAAATAATCTGAGGGCTCTGTCCCTATGTAACAGTGAGTGGAAAACAAGGCACGCTCCTTCAGGTCTTATTTTTCAGGTGATCTAATTTGAGATGTTAGCAGTAAGAAGAAATTAACTTAAAGCAGAAATAAGATAGAATGACATAAAGAGAGGTGGTCCCTCTGGACTTGCAAAATTTGCAGACGTCAGGGAGGCTTTTTAGAGCTTTATCTGGCATTACTGTAAGCTTCATCAATATCTCTCTTTTACAGTTCCATGAGCGAGATGGCAAATCACTAGCGGGTTATCTGCAACAGCAGTAATCTTTAGGTCAGGAACACTGTTAAAATATGCCTGATACTAACAAGTCCTTTTCTCTTGCTGGTATTGCAAATGATGAGAATAGAAATAAATTACTTTACTGGCTTATTTCTTCTTATGCATAGGTCAGGCTGAACTGGAAAACTAGTCTCGCTGGCTTTGTTTCTGACCAGTTCTCCTGTGTGCAACTGCAGGAAGGTCAGACTCTTAGTATTTTGCATCTCTAGCACCTGAAATGTCCCGTCTTATTTTTTCGTAAGTGAAATAATCTCGGGAACCAGTTTATTTCCTTGTCCTTGCCCTTCCAAACTGCTTCTTTTGGTATGCAAGTTGTTGGAGTGAGAAGGCGGTTTAAGGAAAGTTATGTGCACATGGGATGGCTTGCTCCTTAAATCTTTTTAAGTGGTTGGATGCTGGTAAGATGGGGTTATATACAAACCCTGCAGTGCGGAGGTGCCTGGCTCCATCGGTGAGTGTTACTCAGTTTTACAATGAAACCTGCGATGAGAGACTGCAGTGAAGAAGGCAGAAATTGCCCTTAGCTGTAGAAGATATTTTTCCTTTAAAAAGAGCAGTAATTGAAAACAACACCTCCTTTCCAAGCAGGTAGTAGAGGTGAGAGTGCTGGGAATTTGGTCTTTGAAGGGTTGTTAGCAGACATCTTGGTTTTTAACATGTGCTTGTGGCACTTGTGACTGTCTCCTAAGGCCATGCTGTCATTTTGGTCCCTCTCACCTACATAGGCCCATGTGGTTCCCACTGCACAGGTCAAAAGAAAAGGGATACATAAGGTTGTTCTCTGGGAAGGTAAAAAATAAACACACACACACACACACAGAGCCCGGTTGCTTCTTTCTCTGAGGCAGTGTGGGAGAGAGCTACCCAGACTTCAGTCCCAGCTTCACAAGAGATCCTGCCCAGTATCATGGGCAGAGATTTGAGCAGCCTCAGCAGTTTCTCCTGCACGTTTCGCCTGGTGCCCTGTTATTCCCTTCCCCAATTTCTTTGTCCAATGTTTCTGTAGGCCTAGTGTGTATTAGCTTCCCTTTCTGTTCCAGGTTACCTCCTGGCATATGTGCGACTCTGCCACTCAGAAACTGCCAACTTTTTCTCTCCACGGCAATTCTGGCACCTTCCCACAGTTTGGAGCTCAGCTCAGTCCCGGAGAGCCTCTCTTTCCATTTGCTCTCTCTTTTCTACTTAATGAGAAAATGGGGTCCTTCTTGCCAGCCACTGCCTCAGCCACGAAGTGCTGCCCAAGCTTTCAGTGCTGCTCCCGTCACTAATGGCTCCAGACGGACAGAGAGGGAAGGAGAGTGGTCAGGCACCGAGCGCACCGTCTTTGGAGGAAGCTTTGCCACTGCACTTGACTTCTCTTCACTCCGTTTTGCCGGCTCTGGCCACAGCGCTGAGCACCACGTTAGGTGCCGGGGGTCCTGCAGGTGGGATCTGGCTCGGCTGTAATTCTTTCCCAGCCGTGAGAGGTGGCCCTTCATGCAGCGTTGTGGATGTGTTTGCGGTGTCTCATTTGGGCATGCCACAAGGAAGGGGGGAAAGATATTTCCTTTGAGAGTGAAGAAGTAAGAACTTAAGCATGAAGGAGTTTTTAAAAGGCATAGCATTAAGAAGAAAAGAGAACAGGGGGTGGTATGACTATCCAGAAGAATATCTAAAGGTACAAAAAAGAATACATGGATATTCCAGCTTTCTTGATGGCTGGTAACAAGTGAGGCTTCATGTGATAAAATGTGAGAAATATGAAAAGATTCAATAGATTTATAAAAATACTGTGTAAGGCAGCAGTTAAAAGGTGGGACTTCCTGGCAGAGGGCATGTGCACAAGTCTTAGAAGGGGATCTGTTACCCTTTGTATAGCTGAGAATACAAGTTAGTTGAGTAGAAGATGCTAGCCTCCATTATCCTTCGTATTCGCAGCAAAAAGTGAATCGCAGAAAGTCAGTTGGAGGGCAATACCCATTCTTATCACATACTATTGTATAATTTTGCAGTGCTGGGGCACCTTTCAAAAGCTGCAGGCTGGGAGCGTGATCTCTTACACCAGTAAATAGCTGGCAAGTGTTGCCCATGAGCTATTCCAGACCTTGATCAGGAAGGAGAGTGACATGATGTTTGTTCTGATAATAGACTATCTTTGTTTTAAGTAACCAGCATCTGAAAAACCTGCTGTGTTTGTTGTGAAGGGCCTCCAAAGCCTCTCAGACAACAAAAAGGGAAAAGTTGGACATGTCCTCTTGGTGTTGGCCCTTCGCGTGATGCCATTGAAAATAAGGCTGGAAACAACGCGCTGGCGTGGAGCTTGCTACCTTGCTTCCTCTTTCCTGCCATTGCCAGCTTCTGCCATCCCAAGGCTCGCCACTGCTTGAAGCACTGGTATGGAAACGCCTGCTTCTGACATTGGCCCCGTTAGCCTTTCAAATACTGCCTTGGGACAATGGCTTAAAGATTTCATTCTTGCTCTTTGTTCTTAAATAGATTTTCTTGTGTGTACATGAGCAGATTTGCACAAAATGCAAAGTCTTAGCATCCAGGGCGTGTTCCCTTGAGTACTCTTCTTTTTAACTGGAGCTTATTATAATGAGTAGAAAATGATATTTTTAAATTTTTTTGTTAATCTGTATTATTCTCTGTTGGTGGCCCTAGTAACTTTGTGGAGGAAGCTCATGCAGTAGGGAATTTTTCTTGCCGCACATTAGCTCTGAAGAGAATTTGAAAGTAAAGGGCTTCAGTTATTGGCATTTCTGAGCCACCATCTATTGAATTTGAAGCCCTTTTTGACTACAAGTAGCATAGTAGGTGTGCCAGAGTTGTAAATCTTTCTCCTCGGGGAATCTGTTGTATGTTACTAAATGGATTTGGTAGTGACAGCAAACATGGAAGAATAGATCTCTTCCAGGAAATAGGAAGTGCTGGTGTGGTTTAACAAACGGATCTCAGGCATGGAAAGTATTTCATGTTTGCCATTGCCTGAAACAGGGGGGGTCTGGAATAAGCCTCTGAAACGTTCTGTTTCCCTGTCCCCAAATGCTTGAGATTTTCAGGGAAGAACAACACTGTCCTTATGTATTCGAAGGTGTTGCCAAGGGTGTCTTATTTCAGCTATTCCTACTTTTATTGTTAACAGCAGGGTTCATTTTGTGCTGAGAGGGTCCAGAACAAGTGCTGGACACTATTATTGGCCATCTGTAATAACATTCCAGCAGCACCATTTTTCCCAATTATGCCTAGGATAATGTGATTGCCTGAGTAAAATCCGCTCTGCAGCTTAACAGAGAGACCTTCTGTTTCCAGGACTGCCAGTCCCTCAATTTTTATACATTTACACACTGCTCTCAGGGAGAATAAATAATACATGAACATATGCACTGGCTAAGTGAAATTTTCTTCTGATTATAGTGAGACACTGGTTAATGGCAATTATAAAATATATTTCTTCCATCTTTTGCTAATCCTGCTGTGCATTTAAGAGTATGCCTTTATCTTTGTTGTTGTTGTTGTAAGTTGCCATCTTGTTTTTATTTTTTAAACAAATTGTTTTGGTCATCTTTCGTATGTTGGCGAGTCGCAGTTTTGAACCCTCTTGAACACATTTCTGGCAGAATTACCTCATCTGAATCAGAAATAGTGCTACTACATAAGCTCCCTTAAATGCTGTGTCTGCTACATCTATATTACAATAATAGAAGCTTTGAAAAGAAACTGATTGACAATAATCCCAAATGAAATGTTTACTCTCTGTTTAATACCTGGTGGGCAATTCAGTACTCTGACTCTATATTAAACAACAGAAATGTTTAAGAGGCATTATTAAGGCTCAAAATCAGGTACTCAAAGTCAGAGCTATGTCTTGGTGTGCATATGTTACGAAATGGTGTTGAATTGAATGGTCAAATATTGGGGTTCGCACTTACTGAATTCATAAAAGAAAACTTTTTTGAAGGCTGATTTGGAGGGTAGAAATATATGAGGCTTCTTCTCAAACCTGTTACACATCTGGGCTAGGCAGTTGAGTGCTGTCCCGAGGACCTGGATTTTCTCCTCCTGCCTGCACCATACAGACTGATTTCATATCGAACAGGTCAGTGAAAACAAGCTGTTTGTAGGTGAATGATTCTTGCTCGTTCTCTAATTCACAGAAACCTGTCTTAAAACCTTATGGTCTGATACTGAGAAGTATCGATCTCACAGCTATTGACTCAGCAGGATTTATGCTAGAATATGTACAGATCTGGGAGAAACTGGATCTAGGTTTGAGGCATATAAAGTTGAAAGGAATTTTTTTCCTTCATTTTGGGGTTGTGATCCCATTTGTAAACAGTAGATAACTTTCTTAAGAATTCAGATACTGCAGAAAAATTCATAAAGAGATTAAAATCTCACTTCAGATAACAGTATTAGTTACATTATTTGTTCCTAGCCCCATTTCTAGCTGAACTGCTGTGCTTGACATTTTATAAATGCGCACTCCACAGGCTTCCTCACTCATCTGAGGCAGAATTGTGATATAAAAGATGTTTTAGCAAATCTCAGTCTAGGATCTGATAATAGGATGTGTCAGGCAGCCTTTAGTATTGGTTGTTGCTATCTTTCCTGCCTATAATCCTAATTGTAGGTACCTGGTAGTAGTACCTCTTCAGGAAAGGCAGACAGGAATAGAGGAGATGCTGTACTTCCTTAGCCTGCTACGGAGAGCTGTCAGTTTTGGGAGCAAGATGCTGTGTTTAGCAGTCCACATTCACATCTGCTCAGGCCTCATCCGGTGAGTGTCACAATTCGGTTGCAGTGCTGTTCGCAGGAGTGCTGCGTACTCGGCTTCAAACTACAGCCGCTGCACTGACCATCTCCTCTGGGCAGCACCGTCCCACGTACTTTTCAGTTCTCTGCTTTCAGATACCACCCGCGTGTTCTGGCTTTGCTCTGTCACTGTCTCTGACCAATGTTACTCGTCTCACTTGCAATATACCTTGTCTTCTCTACAGTTAGAAATTTTAAAGTGAGCCTTTTCAGACTGTTGGGATGAAGCCTGACGCATTTTGGGTTTCAATGGCAAAGCTGGATGTTTTATTCCAGAAGCGGGGTTAGCAAATCTTCCCCAAATGCTGATGTTTCCCACACGTGGTCCAGTGTTTGTTCATGTACCCTAAGCAGCTCTGACAACAGCGTCTGCTCTGGACTATCCCAAACAGTACTAATATAAAAACATACACTTTGCAGTGAGCCCTGGGCTGTGGGGTGTCCTCAAGAGCTTGAGATCCAGTGGACCATGAAACCTGTCTCAGAAAGATGAGATGTGGCATTACATTTTATGTAACACACTGTGCTCTGTAATTGACTCTTTTAATGCATGTGTAGAAACACTAAATTACTTGCAAGAGAGAATGGTATTGCTGTGGTGTTCAGGAGACAGATATTATTGATGGGTTTCTCAGTTTTTTGCCTAAAACAACTGGAGTTTTGGAAGTCAAATGTGAATGCAAATGTACTTGGGACTATAGGTCTCCACTAAGGGGAAAAAAGAGGGATGGGGCCAGGGAAGGCTACCCAATAAAATTGACAAGAGACTCATCTTTCCATGGGGCGGGAGCGTGTTTCCCATGCAGACACACTGGATTGCTTTCTCGCTGAGATGCTGAGGACAGTTTAATGAGGACTGAGAAGTCTCTGTAAGTCAGGGAGTCACTAAAGATCAACAGCTCCTACAATCTAATCTGCATTATCATTAATCCAGTTAACAGTCAGCTGTTTTAACAATTAGCTCTGTTGCTAGCTCAGTCCATTAAGGTCACTAAAACTCTCTTTGCTTCAATTTAACCCCTTGGGTTGCTATTTCTAGTAGGTAAGTATTCTTGTATCCTAATGTGGAGTATGTTATGGTACTAATGATCCTGATCTGTTGTAGCCACTCGGCCTACTATTTGTGTCTTTAATGATTCAGGAGAGAAATGCCTTTAGGTGCTGTCGTAAACAGTGCTCTAAATCTTGAAAATCAATGAGAAATGAAAGGAAGTTAATTATAATTTGTACTGACAGCACTGCCTATTACTTAGGTTGCTAAGTATTTCCATTACATGAGCTTTGATCGTTTGTGGAGGGCGGGTGTAGGAATTGCTCCGTGTTTTTTGTTCTGGTCAAAACTTTGTCAAATGCTTACTTTATGCTGAGTTTTTCCCATTCTGTGCATCCGACTAAGTTTAAATTGCTTAGGAAAATTTAATCAAAAACCAATTTGGCTGTATTGAAGAATGGCTTGATGAGAAAATGTAAGCGGAGACCGGAGAAATGTATATACTTTTGCCTGCGTTACATTGTTCTGAATGACAGGTTGTGCTGTGAAAAGATATTCCATCTCTCTGGCTTGTAACAGGAAATTAATCTGATGATCAGGGCTCAAATTAAGAAACAGAATTAGCTGATCAAAGAGCATGGGACAGGGAGGCGCAGGAGTGGGGAGAGGCTGGGATTAGAAAAAGCAGCCCGGGAAAAGAAGGATGGACAGAGCAGTCTGAGAAGCCCAGTCTGAGAAAGCAGGACTAGATAGACCAAGACTTGCTGGCAAAGAGAATAGGACCATCACAGTGGGGAAAAGCCAGGAACTGGGATGGGAGCCGATGGGAAGAGCTGGGAAGGAAACCTCAGGCTTGGGTCTAGCAGGTAGGATAGCAGTTCCCACAAAGCACATCTCTTTCAAGAAGCTAGAGCAGAACCCAAGGTGTTCCCTTCTCATCCTCCTGGTTTTTGCCGGGAAGCAAGCTGGCAAGGCGTCCTGCTCCCTCTGCAGCACTAGCAGGTTGTCACCTTCTCTTCGTGGAGTCAAATGGCGGAGGCCAGTGCGGAACTGAGGGCTCTAGGTCTGCAGATTAACCGTACGGCTGTCGGCACAACATCACGTGGCAGGAGGCATTTGTCTGTCTTCCTGTTGGTAGGAAACTCCTGTCCTTTCCTCAGGGCCTTAATGCTCTCTTTTTAACATGGAAATGAAGTTCTCGGGGTTAGGGAGTGCTGAAATTTAAGTTGCTTATGCATCCTGTAACTTTTTCTCTGCGACATAACTTTTTTCCCCCGCAAAACACATGCTTTGCTCAGCGAGAGAGAGGAGCTGTCTGCATGTAACGTACTTTTTGTCTGGCTTGCTGCAGAAGAAGGGAAAACATGCAGTGTGAGAGTCAGGGAATTACTTGAAGAAAATGGCTGTAGTAGCCACAGGAACATGATCTGATCTTCCAGGCCAGCTGAGTTTCTGTGTGGTGTTGGACTAGTCATTCTGAGCTAAACTTTTCAAAGACTATCATTAGCTGTTATACCTAACTGATTTAAGATGCCTGATTCTAGAGCCTGGAAGAAGATTATTAAAAATACTGCACGCGCTTTTCTGAAACAGAAGTTGCAGAAAAGTATTTCTTAGGCATCTCAAATCAAGCACTGCTCAAATCAGCAGATACTTCTGAAATTGTGCCATCTGTGCCTTAGCTCGCTCTCCATGTAATGGTAATAATGCTACTTCTAAAAGAAAGTTGTGGGAGATTTTGAAAATAAATTAGCTTAATGTTTTGTGATGCAGTCAAGAATAAAGAATTGGATGAGGATGAAGGTTGGAGGAATCAAAAGGAGCTGAAAGATTATAGTATAAAGTACAGTGTCGTGCACCTAGCATCTAATGCAAATGCTTCCTATAAATGTGGAGTTCATCTGCTGAAAACTACAAAGGAGGAAGAAGATCTGGGAGCATTGCTAGATATTGTGATAATTGAGGCAGCACTTTCATGATCTGTTACACTGTGATGTTAAAAGATCTCAATGGCTATCAGAGAGAAGGACTAATGCCGTTGGGCTTTTGGGAGAACTCATCTGGACACTTGTATATACTTCCACCTTTACAGCAGAAAGACGAGCGCAAACTGGAGAAAGTGCCCAATGAGGCTGATAGCATGGTCAGAGGAATGGGTGGCTGTTTTAAAAGGCAAGGAAAAATGTGGGGCTTATTAAGCCCTGCAAAATGAAGTTGGAGGGATGAGTAAGACAGCAGTTTGTAAATATACCTGAAGGATTAACAGCAAGATGGAAGCTAGTTGAGCTGAGGTGCATTTTTTTGGCACAACACTAAGTAGGTTTGAAAGGAATGGGAATACTTTAGGTTGAAAATTAGGTAGTTTGCAAGTGTCAGAGTAGTGAGAGTCTGCGGCAGTATCCCAAAGGACAGAGTGGAAGGAAGACACCTTGTTGGGCTGGAGATGAGGCTTGAACCCTTTGAGAAGGGTGTGAGCAGGACCCGGGCTCAGACTTAGGAGGCTGTACCCAGTTAAATGTGTTAATTATAGCAGATGCAGCATGTACGTTTGGACATCATGCGTGCAGTGTGTGTGGGCGGTTGACCTTTTCCTTCTCTCAAGTGAAATCAAGTCATTAGGAATTATCTCTTAAATATTCTGGCCCTATACTTCAGAGCTTGAGCTGCTTTAATCTTAGTATGCCTTGGGGAGCCAGATTACCAGCGTATCTGCCCTGCAGAGTCTGGGAGCGGATGAGGAGATGTCTTTCAGATGGCTGGTTTTTTACGTGCAGCCAGAGAGGTGCCTGAGCATGTGTGGAAAAGAGGGGATGTACGCGCTCTTCAATAGCATTTCCAAGATGCAGGAAAGCCTCATGTCTGTTTGCTCCAGGATATCTACTTGTCCTGGTTTGTGCAGTATATTTGAATGGAAGACTATCAGTTGTGTAAGGGCTGAGGGAAGAAATACATCGTCGGAGTGGGAACGTTGCCATTCTCAGCCTTTGGATGGCTTCCACTTCATGATTGTCGCATGCAATTCATATCTGTAAGGAACACATGTCACTGCTGATGTGATGTGCCATGTCATAAAAGCTCTGGTGACATTTTGTGACCTCTTAAAAGTCTAATGAAAGAGGCTTGCAACATATAAATGCCATCTGCCGTAGCAAAGCAACTTCCCAGTTCTCTAATCACGTATGCCTCTTGTAAAATGCTGCATCACCTCGAAAAAAAATCAGCATATTAATGGAGGAAGCTTGTCATTTCACTCATTCCCAGATTCTTTACATAATTCATCTATTAACTTCTTTTTTGCTTATTAAGAACCCTGAGGGGTGGAAGTTGCAGCAAATCCATGATAGCTTTAGGAGTTCCGTTTCATTAGAGCTGTATTTACTTTCTGATTTTTTGGTACTCTGAATTGGAACCATTCTCCCTACGATCTTAATCTTTTGCAGATACTCAGGGGGCTCACAGATGGAAGCGTGAAAAGTCTGAGCTGTCTCAGGAACACGTAACGGGACTTCTGGGGGGGGGGATGTAAAAAGAAGGGAGTTTTCCTCATTAACCTGTGTTTTTTTCACATAGTCCATTATGGGAACTGAGATGTGCTAATTATTTTAAATTGATTCAACTTGTTTGCCAATGTGTCACGCCAGTAGCCTCAGATGTGGGATGAGGAGATCAAACTTTGGCTTCAGTTTTTGCCAGGCTGACAGCTTATATAACTTTCAGTTTTTGAATCAGTAGGGGCAATTTTTACAGCCTGAAAAAATAGGCAGAGTGTTTCATGCTTGGATGGGAGAGAAGAGCACTTTATCCACTTATCCTTTACTTTGCATACTGCTGTTGTTGGGTGCTCTAGCTTTAACATGTACATAGACAAACTTTGTAAAGAGAGAGTTTATTGCAGGAAATGTGTACGTATTACAGGCCACATATACAACACATTCACATTAACTTATAAGTAATGATGAGCAAAAGCTACTTCAGATGGTACTGACGTAGAAAACTGCATCTCTACAGAGAGGCAAGCGATCTACCTCTGGTCATAAGCCGTGCTTCTGTGTGTTTTCCAAGAAGCGTGTAAGCATTGTCTAGCCCTCACAGCCATCAGTGAAGAAGATGGGTCTGGTTTTATTGCTGTATTACAGGCAGAGAAGGAGGTACACTGAAAAATGAAGTGACAAGACTAGCAAATCTGTGTAAGCAGCAAAGCAAGATGCCAGAAGCCCTGGCTCGCCAGCCTGTCTCATTACATCATGCCCGTGTGCCCTGGGCAAACTCCATTTTTTCAACTGTGCTTGTACATAGTGTCGGTGATACAGCAGGCTTCAATACTGGTCCTAATTCTGATTTTTAGACATAAGCTTATCATTTCCCTGATATGACCTATCCTCAGGCTCCCTATTGGTAAAAAGTTCTTTTCCTTTCTTCACTGGAGGTGATGGTAGATGTGTATAGGTGCCACAGAACGGATAAATAAAAAAATCACACAGGCACAAGAGAAATCGAGAAACCTGTGAGCGTCGCTGTGAATGTAAGTGTTATGAGGAGGCAGTGATATGTTCTCAGTCCAGCACTTGCAAGGATAAGTCATTACACTGTGCTGCTCCCCTCGTAGTGGACCATATGGTAAGGTCCTACTGTGCATGTACTGCCCCAAGGGTCCTACTCACAGATGGAGTGATGAAACTGAAAAGCCTGCTGTGCAGGAGTTCAGAAGGGGTTTTTTTGTAACTGCATTGCCATGCAACCATTTCAGTTGCCTTTGTTTGACCTGTTTTTATAGATCCTGATGAGGTCTGTAAAAAGAGCTTATTCCTAATTGCCATTCATACGATTCTTATCTTGCCATTCTTCATATCAAGAAGTTAATATGGGGGTTAGGTGGGATTAGTTTTTTCATTTGCTGCTCTGCAGTAATGACTATTTTGCATGTTTTGGCCCTGAAACAGAAGGAGAAGCCATCTTTTTTGCATTAGTTGCAGAGTGAAAGTGGTTATACTAACAGTTACTGCAGACTGGTTGGTGCAGTGTGAAACTAAACCCTATTTCATTCTGAAATTAGCCTGTTTGCATGGCCTGGGAGATACCAGTGCAAGCACCTGAAACAGAAGATATTTGAACTCCTAAGAGTATATCGTGTAGCATTTTATCACAGCCCAGTCGTAGCTGACATTTAAAATGTGCAGCAAGAAAGCGGGAGTGAGTTTAAGAGATGTCTCAGTAGAGGTACTGCAGCCCATCTGGGCTTTTCAGAGCGAGAAACTGTACCCAACTGGGTATCACTGGATGGCATCAAAATGCTTGCTTTGTTGTCTGCTTAAATAATAACCAGGTACACTGTGTGTGGGAAGGGATTGTTGGGGAGAAAAGCTATTTAGCATCAAGCTAAGAAAACAGCAAAGCATTGCTGTTTCAAAGGCTGTACAAAGAGCTGGGCCTGTTGCTTTCTTTCCAATGCTTAGCAACTTTTCTCATTTTAGGAACTTTCCGCTGTACTTTCTGTGAGACTGAAGTGGAAGAAGATGAATCGGCGATGCCCAAAAAGGATGCAAGGACACTCGTGGCAAGATTTAATGAGCAGATTGAGCCCATCTATGCGCTGCTACGCGAGACGGAAGATGTTAACTTAGCCTATGAAATCCTCGAGCCAGAACCCACAGAGATTCCTGCCCTGAAGCAGAGGTGGGAATGCGCCTGGTCTTCTCCCACTGTGCTGTTTCCTTGTAGTACATTCGTCTGCTCTGTGAGGTTTTCCCAAACCTGGTGCAGCCTTTGGCTGCATTGAGGGCTTACTTGTTCCTTACCAACTATTCAAGCAACTGACCGGTTTCCCCAAGGAATGTGTGGTTTATAAGGAGACAAATGGCCGTAACCATTTTTTATTAAACAAGGCAGATGACTATTCTTCTGGTCAGCCTCCTGTATGTAGTTTTCTGTGGGGTGGGGTACTTGAATTACCTGCTGCTTGCTGTGCTGTAGCTGGTATGTACACCAAGCCCTTGCCCCAGTATTTAAGAAATCCAAACTGCAGCTGTTTGGCAAAGCACTGAGGGTACCATCTACGCTGTCTTCTTCCTCTCAAACCCTTATCTTTCATCTATTCCTTTTGCTTCTACCCAGCTCCTGAAACTAAGCTATCTGCATTCCACACTTAGTGTTCTAGTTCGAAGACATTACTTGTAATAAGGGTATTTTTTCTTCTGATTTTCTCCTACTTTTTACACACCTTTTTGGGAGAAGACCGTGTTATAGTCAAAAACTCTTTAAAATATTCCTACCCATGGGAAATGACACTTTCTTTCAGAACATTCCTAGCTGTACAAAAACAGATTATGTTTAAATAATGCAGAAAGATGTGGGGAGCTGTCAGTTTTGTCAGCTGTGGTGAAATGTGATGCTCTTCTCTGTGTTTAAAAAAAAAAATTAATTAAACACATGGAGGGGGAATGTACCATGCAGGGAAGCATTCCCACAGTGCCTTGGGGTGCTTGGCTTTAGTTAATGGGAGAGCAAGCAAGATACTAATTTTTTTTCTCTCAGGCTAACCTTGAGAGAGAATGTTCCTCATATATTCATGCTAGACAGTTTCTAATTAATATAATTAAATATTCTTTGCCTATTCATAGTCTTTTTCTAGCCAAGAAGGTAACTAATTTTCCTCATCATTCTGATAGAAAAACCGAAGCAATATAGAGAGGGAAAGAGACTTTTCCAAGGTCACTCAACATGTCTTTGGTGATATGGGGAGTCTTTGAAGCCTTTCTGCCCAAGCTGAATCACTAGCCTTTGCTTTAAATCCCTTTTTTGTAGTTTGAGTAGTAGAACTGGGATAACTGCACCAAAAAGAGAGTCATTTCTCAGTCTTTCCCTTCTGTGCACAGGAAATTATCACAGCAGAAGCCTGGTGCTTTCCCATGATTAAATAGCAGCACCCACTTACTTGACTCTTAAATACTTAAAAAACATTGTAAATGATTAATTACTTTGTGCAAGGAATGACAAAATAAATAGGCGGCTTTTTAAATGCTTACTTGAACACAACTTGCTTCAGCACATACAATGATTTAATTATTTATTAACTCTTATTAATTCAAAGCAGCTAATTGCATGAAAGCGCTGCTGTGAGATTATTTTTTTTTTAAAAGTGCTAAACCCTGAGTTATTTATTCCTTTCATTTTTATGGTGTCTTGAGTGTCTGAAATCATTGAGGAAACTGACATTTTGTGATTCTGAAACAAACAGAAAAGGTCACAAAGTGCCTGCATCATCTCTTCGCACCAATGCAGGCGACTTCGTATGTTTTCAGGAGAGTTACAGCTCTAAGCGACCACACTGATATTGCATAACTGCCATTTACCTGCCATGGAAAACCAGGCAGATCTTCATTCGTATCCTTCTATGAGGCTGTTAATTTTCTTAATCTTGGGAGGACATGAATTAGCCCCACAGGTTTTGAAATAAACCTGCTTTACCCAAGCCCTTCTCTGTGGTTTTTGAAAACGGATGGATTTTAATAACCCTTCCATTTTCTTATGTCAAAATAGCATGATTTAATATAACAAAAATCTTCACAGAATTAATGTTCTGTGGTCATGCTATCAAGAACCATGGGTTGTCTGTTGTGAAGTTGAAGCTCTTAAGAGCAGCAAAGTGAAAAAGTGCTTTATTTCAAACACGGCATGGTCCCCATCATGCAAGACCTTTTCTTAATAGTCTGGGCAGGATTGAGATGAAAATTTCCAGTTGTTTCCCATTGCACGGTGTGGTTTCTGTGGGCCATACCTCAGCTATGTCAAGGATTATTTATGTCGCCTTTAAAGGCAGCTAACCACTCATTAAGGGATTTCCATCAGGGTAAAACAACCGATGGGTAACCGAGCAAATGTAGCCACAGCTGGGCCACTGAGCTGCCACAGCTCCTGATTGCAGGGTGGCCATGCAAAGTCTAGACCTAGGCAAGGAAAAAGCAGAACTTGGATCTGAGAGAGAGAGAGAGAAAGATTTAAGAGTGCACTCCCTTCATCTGCTCTGTGCTGCCTCTAAAGCAGCCCGTGCACCTGGCCTTTTGCTGCTGCTGGATCCATGGTGTTTAATCCTGTGTTTTGGAACAGGGTTGCTGAACAGTAAGATCTCTTCTTGCAGTAAGGAGTATTCCCCCGGTCATGTAGTCTTGAAGGGCTGCTCACTCCTACCAACAGTGTCACTGAAGACGCAGTTCCGCAAAGAAGTAAATCAAGGCGCGTTTGCAAAGCTCACTGAGGTCCGAAAGTAGACAGAAAGTGTCTAGATGGTTCCACCTAAGTGTGGGACATTGCAGTAGGTGGCTTAAGGTAATTAGTACTGTAGGTGTCTCTTAGAGTTGTTACTTTCATTTTTGAAATGTTCCTAACATGGAATAAGTGTTTTGCTGCTGAATGATACCGCATAGGGGAAAAAGTCCATTTTAGGCACACTTACAGGGACCTCTGTGCAAAAGTATTATTAGGCAGTTCCTGGCACTACCGAGTATTTAGCTGTCACGCTGCAGTCGTGGGGAGGGAGAGCTTGGGGGAGAGCTGCATTGTGTATCTTGTGAGGAAAGTGGATTACATAAAATCGTCAGGGAAACGCTAGTTAGAGATTTCTATTGTGTGGGAAGCAGAGTGGTGCTTTTCACAGAACACACGCCTGTCTTGGAGAGCTGAAAGGTACCAACACTTGAAATAACGTACTGGAAAGAAGGTCTCTGTGTGGTTCCTTAGGTTATATAAGCAATACATGTGCCTGAGTCTTCTTTCCCAAAATTCAAGGCTGCTGTGAAGTTCTCCTAGCAGGGCTGGCTGCAGGAGAGAACCGGTTAGTGTGTGGACACATGTTAAAACAGATGCTGTGAAGTATTTTACTAACAGACCCCAGCAAATTCACTTTTGGGAGGGTGTGAGTAGCCCTCAATCTAAACTGCAGCTGAACACACCAATATTTTTTTATTTGGGGAAGAGAGATGATCACCTGCCTGCATAGTTTTCCCCTCACTGTTTACCCCTAAAAATCCAGCAGAATTAGTTCATCAGGCAGTGGTTAAGTCCTTGCTGAATTAAAAAAAATTGCATATTACTCAGGTCTTCTCCAACTGCAACCTTATTTTAAGCATCTCAATTAGAGGAAAGGTCTTTGGGTAGATAGCAGCGACTGAACTGTGCTCACTGACAACTTCTGTCAGCTCAGCTGGCACCAAAGCAGGGATGCTGTGAGTATCCATGATGGATTTGCTCTGGACGAGAGGAGGAGTCCAGGCAGGTCTGTTACCTCTGAAAAGCCTTAGGTACCACTGGCAAATGACTGAAATTTTCTGGCTGAGGGTGGGTGCAGTCTGCAGAGGATCTCTTTCTCTGAGAAGATGAAATATGAGTTTGAAGTAGAGGAACAGTCACGTTTGGTTTTCCCTGCCTGGAAAGCAGTGAGTTTCCATTCAGCTGCTTTCCCTGATCAATGCATATGTAGCAGCACAGGCCAGAGACGGTATTTTAGGCTTATTGCTATCGCTATGCAGAAAATACTCCACCTGATGTCCTCTTTCTACCAGATCCAAGCAGGAATGTTTCTTTTCTCCATCAGTCTCCTGAGTTAGAAAGGAGCCTGGAGAAAAATGTGGTGGCTGCAGCTCCTCTTGGAAAACAAAAGGAGGGCTAGGCTTTGACTGTCGTATGCTTTGCATCAGTCATTGCCTTTCTTTATCCAGCTTTTCCACGATTAAGACAGTTCTGTCTTGCCTCCTCCAACACATCATCACCACACAAAGGCCTTTGCCCAGCCCTGGTTCTCTGGTTTGAAGGTGCCCTCTCATCTTTTCTTCTCTTCTGCCTGGACTTCCCAGTCCTCCCAAGGCTGTATCTGCGGATAGTACACATCTCCTGTGTAACACAGGAGGTGTGACTTACCACAGGAGTTGTCACTTACCACAGGAGTTGTCACTCACAATTCAAGCAAAGGTTTGAACTGTGTTTTTCATGGTGAGTTAACTCCTTCACAAGTCCTGTGAATAACAATGGTTCACAGATCTGAGCATGCTGGGTCTCTGGGCCTATCATCTTAACTTGTTTAAACTTTAGTGCTTTTTTTAATGCAGCGTAGTGTTGCTGTGAAAAGGCCAAAAAGAGACTTTTCCAAACACCAGATTACTGTTCAGCTATGTTTTTCTGCTGTGATTTTTATTTCAGGGTATTCTCAGATTCTATGTTTGTTCTTACATGAGTGCATCAGCAGCTTTAGTGCTGTCTTCTCTTTTCAGCATCTGTTGTGGAAGTTGCCATGGCCTCAGGTAGGGTTTCCCATTAGAGACCCCCAAGTTCCCCAAACCATCAAGCTGGTGTAGAAATTCCTGGCACCACATGTTAGAGATCAGAATGCAAGTTCTCAGTGCAGATCGTGGGAGATAACTAATCATAGTTTTAAGTGTTGCGATGCTGGCTGAGGAAGGGCTTGTTCTGACTGCTTGTGTTTTTATCTCTTTGACTTTTATGTAGCAAGGAGCGTGCAGCTGGTACTGGTTCAGGGACAGCAGCTGGCATTGCTGGTGGACACCATCGGGAAGCATGGACTACAAAAGGACCATCGTATGAGGACTTGTATACCCAGAACGTTGTCATCAGCATGGAGGACCAGGAGGATCTTAACCGGTCTGCAAGTGAAGGAAAGCCAGCCAGAGAGAGACCAATTTGGCTACGGGAGAGCACGGTGCAGGGGGCTTATGACCCTGATGAAATCAAAGATGGTAAGAAAATTGACAGAGCAGAAGTACTGCTCTGCTTATGTGATGCTCTTAGAGTGCTGTCAAAAATATGTTCCCCTGTATGTGTACAGCTGTTGCTCCCTACACTCCAGATTTTTTCTGCTCCCCTCTGCTGTGCAAAGCACCTGTGTGTAGGTAGATGTAAAAAAATCCTAGTTTATTAGATCCAGGATTGAAGTCCAGGTCAGTAAAGCTGAGTTACCCACAAAATAGTTTGTGCTTCTAAAATGTTAATTATCTGTTACGTCTTCCACCTTGAGAGTTTATTGGTTTTGGACAAAGGTCTTCCAGTCTCATCTAGAAAGCTGCCTGCCTAATAGGTCACTGCTGAAAAATAATATTTGTTAACATTCAGTCACTCTGAAGCCTACCAAATCTACCAGCAGTGTTTTTGTGCTCCCAGCTGCCTTCTTGCCAATTGTTTTTCAAAATGTGTTTTATATGAAGAATATGTCAGAAATAAAGCTTCTGGAAGAACAGTAGGAAGGCCTGTCACCATGGCAGGTGAGTCTTTATTGCTTTCTGTTTGTTTCTCATTATCTTTGCTTTTATTTCATTCATGTTGGGGTCGGGCTGTCTATAGACAATAGTCAAGATCTTGTAACCACTAGTAGAAACACTCTGCTTTGGTAAGTGTGCTATTTAAGCTTACACACTAAAAATAGAAAATAGAGACCTTCTATGATTTTTACAAGAGTGAATCAATAGATGCAATCTTCCAAGTCATTTGAGGATTATAGAAGGAAATTGTTGGTGCCCTAGGAAGAGAAGATGGCAAAAAGGAACTGCATGTGTAAGCATGAGACCCTGGAATCAGTGCAATGCTCAGGAGAGGAGTGGAGTATGGAGGTATAGCAGAAGTGAAGAAAATGGGTGTGAAGTAGTGGTCAGAAGATATCTAATGATCTTGTTTGTGTGTAACACCTTTCGAGCATACGGATCCCAAAACTTTTTCCAAATAGGTTAAACAAAGTGAGGTGACTGAAGCAACCTCTTCCTGCAGTCTTGTTTTGGGTTTGTGTGGTGGGATTTTGGTAGCAGGGGAGAGGCTGCAGGGGTGGCTCCTGTGAGAAGCTGCTAGAAGCTTCCCTGGCTCCAAGTTGGACCTGCCTCTGGCCAATGCCGAGCCCATCAGTGATAGGGGTAGCACCTCTGGGATAATGTATTTAAGAAGGGAAACCTGCAGTGGAGTTTGGGAAGTGAGAGAAACACCTATGCAGACAGCAAGGCCAGTGAAGGAGGGGGAGGAGATGTGCCAGAGGAGGGGATGCCCCTGCAACCTGCGGAGGTGAGTGGCGGAGCAGATGCCCACCTGCAGCCCATGGAGGACCCCACGCTGCCGCAGGGGACGAGTGAGGAGTCCTCCCCTGAGGAGGAAGGAGCCGCAGAGACAATGTGTGACGAACTGACCTCAACCTCCATTCCCTGCCTCCCTGAGCTGCTGTGGAGGAGGAGGCAGAGAATTCAGGAGTGAAGTTGTGCTTGGGAAGAAGGGAGGGGTGCGGGGAAGGTGTTTTAAGATTTGGTTTTACTTCTCGGTATCCTTGTTTTGGTTTGATTGGTAGTAAATCAAATTGATTTTGTTTCTTCCCCAAGTTGAGTCTGTCTTTTGCCCATGACCATAAGCAGTAGGTGATCTCTCCCTGTCCTTGTCTCGACCCATGAGCATTTCTTTATATTTTCTCCTCCTCATCCCACCGGGGCCAGGGGCGGAGGAGTGAGTGAGCAGCTTCATGGTGCTTTGTTACCGGCTGGGCTGAAACCACGACAAGTCTGTAGCAGATGTTGTGTTACTCACCAGCCATGGTGAGTTCACACCCCAGTTTTTTCTGCTAGACATTCCATTCACCTGTAGTTTTAAATTGGCTCCTTGAGATGACTTTTGTTGTACACAGCATAAATGTTTCTCAGATGCCACTGAGGGGGAGTATATCTGCTTACAGCACAATGGCATCACAGCTTAACCTCCACCACTAGTGGAGATCAAAGAGGGAACTTGTGGAAATAGCCTGAAGTGGCTGCTGTAACGTGTTTCTATAGCTCTTGGAAGACATAAACAGGGAGGAAGGAAACTTGGGACTGTTGACAGGAGAGGTTCACTGCTTGGATCTGACAGGAGCAGTTCTCACAAGCAAGAGACAGCCCCGCTCCTGAGCCACAAAGTCAGACTTTGTGCAGCTATCCCAGGCTGTGGTCGCTTCACAGTTCTCAGTGTGATGAGCTATGATATTATCTCACAGAAATGCTCTCCAGTAGCCTCTTATGCTCTACAGTCACAAGCAACAAGCTGAGCATAAGGCTGCCAACACAACGCCTTCATTCTTCCTTTCTTTCAAGAATTTTGCCAGTGCATTAATAATAGTAGTTGCAGCCATCACCCGTTACAACTTCATTTACAATAAAAACATGAGTCTAATAAAGTTAGGGGTGGGTCTTTTGGCCTTTATTTTACCATAGGAAAGGAGTGACCACAAACTCCCCTGGCTTTTAGTGCTAAAAGCAGAACTTACTTCCTTAGTTCACCTGTTTCTCAGCATTTTTTTCCACTCAAGTTGAAAAAAGTAACCAGTGTATTTTTGACCCTGGGGGAAAGGCTTGGGCCCCAACTGCCTGGATGTGCTGCTGAAACCATGAGGTTCCAGGCCTGGGAGAAGCAGGCAAGTGGCTTTAATGTATGAAGGCAGAATGCTGTCACCTAAGCTCCAGCAGTTGTTCGTAGGCAGCATCTTTAGGTGCAAGAAAGTTTGCCACAGGGAGTCTGTCCTACTTTTTAGGCCTTGTTTTTACATAAGGTTCTCTGTATTTCATTTTTTTGTTCCGGGTGTTTTTTCTTTTTTTTTTTTTTCCCTACTGCCTGTAGGTTTATTGGTGCTGGGTGGAGTGACAGTCCTCTCACCAAATGTAGGATTAGGAGAAGTTTTCTGCAGAATGCCAGTATTTCAACAGAATTTTACCTTTTGAATCCTTGAACTACAGACGCCCTGCCTACCCAAGTCATGTCAAACCCTCCTAGTTATTATACAGGCAAGCTTACTGAAAGAGGAGCACAGGCTGTGTGTCTGTCAGCTGCAAAACTGCAGTCTCCTTCAAATAAGAGGTCCAGGGAGTTTACCAGACACGGCTACTTTGAATGTTGTTTTATGGTTTCCGAATACTCGCTGTATGCCAGGATTCATCTGCTTCCCCATCTTAATCCTTATACGGGGAGCTCGGCAGGGCAGGGCCTGGTTTTGGGTCTGTATTTATGGTCTATGCTGGCAACGCCTGTGCTCTTGGTCATCACGGCAAGTCCTCGAGGCTGTGGTCGTCCAACCTGGAAAGAAAGGGACAAAAAGGAAACAGCCTGTGCTTGTTTACCTGTGAAACAGTACCGAGCTACTCGCTGTGTCTCAGACAAGTGTCATCGCTGGGTGCGTAGCCTGGGTATCTGGAACCCCAGATTTAGGACCCAAGGACTGCTTTCTGCTCCACAGTAAGGAAAGTGCATCGGCCCAGCTGAGGGGTGCCTGAGTTGGACACCCCCCGGGGAGGTCTTTTCCAGGTGCTTGCCCATCATGCGTTTTTTGTCTTCTCTTGCGATGTGCTCCTGGCCAAGGCTCCCAGCTGGGAACCACAGTGACTCTAGGCTTCCCAGCAACTAGGAAATGTCAGTACTTGCTCTGCTGTTATGAGAAGAAAACATAACTATCTCTGTCTTTCAAAGGAGAAGAGGAGCTGGTATAGAGAACGGGTGTGACTTGGCCAAGCATGCTCAGTAGCAGTAATTAATACAGGTTCAGAAAGCCTTCAGGGCTGTCACCCAGCTCTTTGTGAGGAAACGATCATTCCCTTGTGTCTCTTTGCAGGGAGCCGGGATCTGGATGCCTTCCAGGACCGTGAGGAGGGCCGGGCAGCTCTGGATGATAATGAGGAGGTGATGCGTGCCCTGCTTATCCACGAGAAGAAGACACCTTCTGCTTCAACAGTCACCATCGGAGGTGCCGCTCCTCTCTCCGGTGCCAACGCTAGTGACTCCGAGAGCGAGACAAGTGAATCAGAGGAAGAATCCCCTCCCCGCCCTCCCGCTACGGCCACCTCAATGTACGGGCTGGAGGACGAGGAGGAGGATGAAGAGTTTGAGGTGGTGGCAGAAGACCCCACTGTCACAGTGGCTGGGCGTCCACACTCGTACAGCCAAGTGAGCCAGCGCCCTGAGCTGGTGGCCCAGATGACACCAGAGGAAAAAGAGGTTTACATAGCCATGGGGCAACGCATGTTTGAGGACATGTTTGATTAACTGCTTCCTGCCACGGCATTTTTTAAAAAGTGACTTTTTAAGCCAGAGACTCCCTAGTAAAACAGAAGACTGAAGCGCATCTTTCCTCCCCTGTGCGCAGGGACCCTGGGCGTTGGGACTGCTAATCTCAGGCATTTTGCTTGCCAGAGTGGGGGAGCAGGAAGGCTGCATGTGCCAAGACAGGTAGGGGAGGACGTGTCTCAGGAGTGAGTAAGCTTGCAAGGTAAAAATCTGCTTCAGGGTGCCCTGCGCAGGCGCTGCTTTAACCTTCTCCAGGGCCCTAGCAGCTGCCTCCCCCCAATTGCTTTGAGTTGGTTTTTGTTGCAGATCCCAGTGAAGTCCACATCCCTGCCCTCAGAGGACGTAAGGGCTCGGTAGTCTGATCAGAGTGCTCTGCAGAGGAGGGCGTAAGTAACATTACAGCTGCTAGTGCTCAGTGAGGGGAGAGGAGAGGGAAGCACTCGTCTGCTGATGGCAAACTTGGGCAGGGCTTGTAGCTGACCTCCTGCCAGCAGCCACTGCCCACTGGAGTGGCTATTTCTAAGCGGGCCTGTAGGCAGCAACCTTTTCTTGCTCCCATTCGCTCCTTGCTAGGTCTCAGCACCTCAAGGTCAGGTGTAACTTGAAACACACAGAGTTGAAAGCCTTGGCAAGCATACCGAGTCACTCTTTGTCAGTGTAATGAAAGCCTTCCATGGACCTGAGCTCTCAGAGCACTCTGACTTACCAGGAGATACCTCCGTTTTCCAGTATTGCTGCCTGTTGCTTCCGCCTAGCCCTGTCCAAACCAGTATTGCAGACTGTTCATAGTGGGCAGGGCTGCAGTCAGGCAGTTCCAGAGAAATAGCTTAGGTAGGTTTTATTTGCAGTCACACCAGGGCTGTATCATTTTAAGAGGAATTATGCAATTTTGAATTCTGCTTTGGCACACTCTTCTACCATAGAAAAACATTTATCAGTGCCTACAGAGCAATTTCATATTTTTAATGTTTTTCTCTTCCAATTGAAAATGTTGTTTTTTAAAGTTGTTGTGTTTTCCTATCCAGTACTACAATAAACCAAAATAATAGAAGAATTTTGTGTTCCAGAGGGTAGGGGCAGTATTACGTGCTGTTCCATTTACATGGGCAGCATGAATTTGCTGTTCACCGAGACTGTAAATCTGTTTTATACTAACTATGCTTTCTATGTTCAGCTAACCTTGTAATGCCTCCTTTGTGGTTTTATTTTCAGCCTCTTGATATTTTGAATCCCCTCTTTTTTTAAATAGTGTTTTAAATTTGCTTTTAAGTCATTTTAAAGAGGAATAAATAAACAGAAACTTCTCCCCTTTGTCATCTTCCAATTTGTCATGTGCATAGTTGGGAGTGTTGTTTGCTTATCATTTTGATTTACTTGATTCAAGAAAAAAAAAAACAATTTGAGGCTCTCCTTTGAGGGAAGGACTATTTGAAATCCCAGTGCACATTGTTTCTTCTCACCAGAGCTTCCCTGAATGCCTCCTGGAATCTCCTGCACTTTCAGGAGGGATGTTTCATTACACTGGTGCTGTGGGAGGCCCTTTTTGATCAGTACTTCCATTCCTTTCCTCCTTCCTCGGGGGAAGCGTAGGCTGATGGTGGAGGTCTCACAGAGTCTGTATTGCTAGTTAAAATGGTACTCTTGTGTTGACAGACTTCCAAGATCTGGTATCAAGCTTCTAGATATCAAGCCCCAGAGCCGGTAAGTCAGACTCAGTGATCAGCTAACAGAAAAAAAGTGCTGTACCAACTTTGTCTAGATTTAATCTGGTTCAATTCAAGGTTAACACTGGAGAAGGGCAGGTAGATTTACAAGTAGCCAAAGACAGAAACTGAGAACTAGTCCTGAATACAGTGCAACTACTCATGCTCGTAACTCACCCGTAGTTTATACTGAGTTTTTAGTCTGCAAAAGCAAACTGTAGGTTTATTAAACCTTAAGTGAAGAAATACTGGGTTTTACTGTAAGAGCACTGATACTGCATCTATGTCCAGCATGATCATCTATAAAGTAGTGGTTTTACTTAATAAACACATTTAATTGTGGTTTGTATGGCGGTTGTAATTTTTGTCATTCAGTAAGGCATGTCCTGCAAATCAGGGGATCGGTGCGGTGGTTGGTAGGGCATGCCTTCCGTCTCTCATCCACCACACGCAGCCCTCGGGAGGACTGGTGAGGTCAAGATACGCGAGCAGATGCCGTCATTGTTTCCTGCCCTCTCTAACAGCTTCTGGCTCTCGGAAAGGATGGCTGCTCTGCTCTGTTCCAGCCGGTTAGGGCTGTTGTCGAAGGACAACGATACGCTGCTACTGCCCTGTCATGACAAGCACGGCTTGAATGAACAGGAGCGTGTACAATCGGTAATGTCTTTTTTTTTTTTTTCTGCAATTGAAGCAGGCCTCTGCACGTATGCCAGAAGAGGAAGAACGGCCACTGCTGCAAGCAAAGCCAGCCACTGCCAGCAGGTTGGTGCTAATGTAAGGGATAAAGCCGTCAATTCTGAGGAAGGCCCCAGCCATTTCCTCTAGCTGCTGGACCACATGTGCTGCATTAACGCTAACTCAATAATGCCATGAGCACGGTCGAGCACTGAAGCCTTCCTGGGTGAATGTTCTGTCTAACCCCATTCAAGCCAGTTTCTGTGTCTGCTTTCAGCCTAAAGTGCGCTTTATCTGATGAGTGCACTTGAAGGCAGGGCGCTCAGGCTGGAAAGAAAAATGCATTTCTCAAGCTGCTCACGCTCCTTTTCCCAAAGATCAGAGGTGCCAGGTGCCTCTTCCAGCTGGGCAAGAGCTGCCTCTGTCCCTGCTCCCATTGCGGGTCAGGGAAACCGCAGGAGAGTGATGTCCTCCCTGGCTCAGCACAGAGCAGGCCAGAGCACATCAGTGAAGCTGCTGATGGAGGGGAAGATCACTATAGGTGCTGGAAAACAACAATGTTTTAATCTTTTCTACTAAGTTCCCAAAATTGGGCTTCCTCCATCCAACTCTTCTTTTCCTCTGTTGCTGCCTCCTTCAAACAGACTCAGATTAAACAGACTGTTGCTCTGTGAGAATCGAGGGATTTGAAGATCCCCTGGAGGAAGGGCGGAAAAATAGCATCACCTCCTCCCTGAGACATCTAAGGAGCCCTGCCTCGGTGATGCCCGCAGTGCCGGGGCATGCTGCGGAGAAGTTTGACAGGGCCTGGGGGGGAGAAGCAGCCAGCTGTGCTTGGGTCTCTGTCTCCTGCTGTGCCCCCATGGCAGGAGAGAGAAAATGGTCTTGGGAATCAAATGCAAGACAAAGGCTTCATGGAAATGGAAAGTTTATGAGCAGGTGGAAGGACATGTCAGCAGCAGGGCAAGCCGGCAGGCTGTCCAGTGTGTTTTCCTGGGCGGGTTGTGGAGGAGAAGCAGCAGCAGCAGCTCCATTCCTCTGCTCTGGTATGTGTCGGCATAAACAAGTGAGGCTGCGGGCTCGGTCCCTTGGAGGAGGGAGGTGTCATGCAATGCTGCAAGAAATTTCCTAGGACTGGTATTGCCTTATCCTACTGGAAGGCCTGGGCAAGGTAACTGTGTCCCTGGCTTGTTCACAGGAGGCTTTGGAATATTGATCTAAGCATGGACAGCCAAGGATCCCTAAGCATCACGATGCACTCCAGTTTAAAGTGTATTGACTGTGAGTCAAAACAGCTTCTCCTCCAGGAGGACGGGAGCTGGGGCTGAAGAGTAGCTTTTGCTGAGCTGCTTCCAGAATAATGATCAATATTTATAAAGTCCAAGGAGATCATCAGTTATACAGTCTTGATAGGAGGCGTAGCCAGATGCTTGAAGCTGTTTAAGATTTAATTGTAGAGAGTCATGGAGAGGCCACTGCCTAAAAGGAATGGCAGCCTAAAGTGTGGGAAGCAATGTCTGACTGCTGGTGCTCCTGGAAAGCTGCCTGCCTACCTAGCAGAGAGCAGAGCACTGGCAGCGCCGGGCTGTCCAGGAGTACAACCCCTTCACTGTGGCAGAGCTATTTTCTCTCTCTTTCAAAGTTATCCAGGGAAATCTGGGCTTTTTTCTCTTTGGGATACCTAAATGAACAGCCAGAAGGTGGTTTCTTATTCACCAGCATTAATTAGATTGAGAGAGAGAATGAACCTAATTTATGTTTAAACAAAAATCAGATTTTGGAAGCGCCTGCTGTATCATTAAAAAAATGTATTAAGGACAGTGAGTATTTGTGCAACTGTCCTGGAAGCAGCAGACAGAGAGTCTCTGAACAAGATGCTTTAAATATAATAGGTATTTTTGCTTAAAATATGTCTCTGACCTAAATATAATTTAATTTCCATCCCTTTGAACAGTTTGATGCTAATGAACCAGCCAGGGATGGCAGAGAGGAGGCTGAGCCAGCCGCATCGGAAGCGACTCGGCTCCACTGCAGTGCGTTAGAGACCCTGCATGTGCTTTATCCCGGCTGCACACGGTGACAAATGCGCAAATCCTGCCGAGAGCTCGCCACAGCAGCAGGAGGAAACCTTGGGCTGCTCAGCTGGAGAAACAGGCAGGGATCCAGCCTGAAAATTAAGGCTGATCAAATATTGTTCCACAAGCATTAATGTCTGTGTACAAAAACAGGTACGTCTGGCTAGGAGGAAAAATCACATCTCATATAGATGTGATTAAAGTCCTGACATTCTGCTTCTGCTTATTTTTCACCTGGAATCCATATCGCCAGCCTCTGCCATCCCATTACTTGCTGGAAGAAGGAGGGTGAGCAGCGGTAATATTGCAGTGAGCTAAAATTGTGCGTAGAGCTGAGAAGCCTGGCTCAGTTCCACCTCGTAAAGGGATCTTCCTAGTCTTAAACATCTTTTTTCTGCACTTCTGACAATGGAAATCTGCCTGATCCAGTGCCCATTTTGCCAGGCACTATTAGCGGAGTCTGTGCATTTCATGTGTCCTCTTAATATACATTATGGGGGGGGACAGGTATACCAGACACCATTTAATGGTTGCTGCCAGCTGACCAGGGCACACTTCGGTCGCAGTCTCTGAACCAGCTCTGTGCCATGTGATAGGGGAATGATAGGTTGGGTCATTTTGGTCAGATTATCCATACCTGCTCTTTGCAAACATGCTGGCTGTTCTTCTCCCACTCAGTGCTAATGGGCTCTCATAAACTCAACCCCTCTGGGATCACACACGTGTCAATTTAAAAAGAAGTTTCAGTCCCTTCTCCACCACCACCAAGTAGCTCTGGCTTGTGCCCCATCCACTCTTGGGGCATGTGGGACTGTCATGCTGAAGTCCACCATGCAGGTCTTGGCCATGACTGCCTTGGGCTGTACCATGTCCTGGCAGAGAAGTTTAATGAATGGTAGGTCTATGCCTTCTCCAAAAGTGAGGCTTTGGCTGGGCTTGGGGACAATGCCTCATTTCCTACAATGGAGAGGGAATTGGCATCAGCCCCAGGCTGGTCACTCCCTTACATGCAAACTTTGCTCCTTGGACTAGATATGATTTGGTAGGACTGGATTGGATCTTTTTTTAACCCTTGTTCTTTTTTTTTCCTTGGGAATATTCTGAGATGCTGAATTTCTCATGTTTCCCTGCTGCTTCTAGCAAAAAAAACCCCCACCAAACCTCTTTTTTTTTTTTTTTGGAATGCAAATGAGGCTGTAAAATCTTTTTAGGGAGACATATCTGCTCTCCCTGCGCTGTCACAATTATTATTCCTTTGCCATACAACGTTTTCTTCCAAGAAGAAGTGCTTTCAACATCTCTCAGCCTTTATGGTGATTTCAGGAGATTAAAACTATCCCTATTACAACAGGGAAGAGTAGAGGGAAATGGTGTTAGAGGGAAACATGGTCTTCAGAAGATGACACCTCTTGAGAGAAATTTCACTTTTGCATACTCTCCCAGGCCACACGGGTGCCATATCCAAGAGGAGAAAAAGTACAATATGCTGAAGAGGGACTTGGCTCATGGTGCATTTACCCTGGTGTATTCCCTTGCCTGAGAGCCCATTTGGAAGGGTAATATTCTCTGAGTGTGCCAACATCTTGGAAGTGATACAACGGCATCATGAAAGTCCCAAATTAGCAGTCAACTTCAGCAGGAGCCTGCAGGTCCATTTGAATGATCTGACTCCTCCTTTCACCATGCTGGAAGGTTTGGTGCAAGAGTACCTTGCAGCAACGAGTTCGGTGTCACATTAAAAAGTACCTCTTTCTTTGAACGTTTCATCTGAGTGTGCCATTATGTCTTGTGTATGACAAACAAGCACCTAAAGTCATGTAGGAGGCTGCCCAGCCCTCCTGAGACATGTCTCCCTTTGGGAATGTTAAAAAATAAGGAATTTTGTATGGTTTAGGCAGGACCTACTGCCAAGAGCAGCAAATAATAGTTGATGATTTTGTTATCTAGACAGTGACATCATTGCAGCCTGTCTGAAGTCCAGAATAAAAGAGCTTATCTCCATAGACAGCAGACATGGATTCTTCCAGTTGGACAGGTGTCAAAACACCACGCGTTCAGCCCTTTCAGTGTTGGTGTGGGGTTTTTTTAACTCTTTGCATTTTTTGCTCCTCATACAGCAAGTGCTAGCATCTTTGGTGCACCAATGGACCAGGTGCTAGCATGAACTAAAGACCTCTGGTTTGGCACTGTACTAATGAGCTCCTTGTGGGATTGCTAATTCACATGTTGATGGAGTCTGCCCCAGGGAAAGGTGTGAGTCAAGCCATTAATATACCGAAAATGAGCCAAATGAATACTGTGTGTGGAAGCACATTTGTTTGGGTGGTCAAGACCAATGAAGAGGAGATGAGGGTCAGATGGAGCCTTCTGTGTTCCAGTTTGTGCCCCTTGCCTCTATTCCTGTCACTGGAGAACAGCCTGGCTCCATCCTTTTCACACCCTCCCTTCAGGTATTTATGTACATTAATAAGATCCCGCCCTGAGCCTTCTCTGCTCTAGGCTGAACAGCCCCAGCTCTTTCAGCCTCTCCTCATAGGAGAGATGCTCCAGTCCCTTCATCATCTTTGTAGCCCTTTGTGGGACTCTCTCCAGTATGTCCATCTCTCTTTTGTACTGGGGAGCTCAGAACTGGACGCAGGACTCCAGGTGTGGCTTCACCAGTGCTGAATAAAGGGGAAAGATCACCTCCCTTAACCTGCTTGGCAATACTTTACCTAACGCAGCCCAGGATACCACTAGCCTTCCTTGTGGCAAGGGCACGTTGCTGGCTTATGTTCAGCTCGGTGTCCACCAGGACACCTCAGATTCTTTCTTGCCAAGCTGCTTTCCAGCTGGGTGGCCCCCAGCATATATTGGTGTATGGGGTTGTTCCTCCCCAGGTGCAGGACTTCACTTATCCTTGCTGAACTGCGCGAGGTTCCTATCAGCCCATTTCTCCATGGTGTCAAGGTCTCTCTGGATGGCAGCACAACTCTGTGGTGTACCAGCCGCTCCTCCCACTTTGGTGTCATCAGCAAACGTCCTGAGGGCACACTCTGACCCATCATCCAGATCACTAATGAAGATGTTAAACAAGACTGGACCCAGAATTGCCCCCTGGGGTACACTGCTAGTTACTGGCCTCCTGCTAGACTTCGTGCTACTGAAAACCACCCTCTGGGCCTGGCCCTTCAGCCAGTTTTCAGTCCACCTCGCTGTCTGCTCATCCAGCCTGTACTTCATCAGCTTCAATATGAGGATCTTACGGGAGACGGTATCAAAGCCCTTCCTGAAGTCCAGGTAGACAATATCCACTGTTCTCCTCTCATCTAGTAGGCCAGTCCCTCCTTCACAGAAGGTTATCAAGTTGGTCCGGCATGACTACGGTGAATCCCTGCTGGCTACTCCTGATGATACGGATGTCTGCTCAGAGGTATGGATGCTTGGAGCAAGGGTTTTGCTCCCAGCTCTGCTCCCTTTACCGCCCAGCAGCACTGCCTGCGAAGCTTCCCTCTCTTCAACAAGTGGAACATCTTACTCTGGTGCAGGCACAGGAGAGTGAGAGCTGTATTGCTGGAGCTGGGAGGGGGTCTCTCCTCTTCAGCCCATCCCAAGGGGACAGGGCAGAGGGGTCCCATACGTATTTCTGAGGCATCGGATGACTGCAGGGTGAAAACTGCCCGTGGAAGTGGAGAGGAAAGTGGAGAAGTATCAGGAGAGCAATAAACAGGGCACTTATCTCCTCCTTAATCACAGCCCAGCCTTCAGGAGGTCTGCAGGGAGAGCTAATGGATTAAATACAGGTATTAAATGAAATCTTGGAAACATTTCCCTCACCTGGCAGGACGGAGAAGCTAACGATACGAGGGAGCGCTCCCAGCACGTCTGGGCTGTAAGAGGCAGCCAAAGGAGCGAGGGCTGTGGTTGCTTGTAGCTGGCCATGGGATTTAATAATCTGGGTTTGCCCTGTTGGTGCCAACGCCAGTCCTGAAATTTCCCCAGTATGCCCTTCAGCAATTCCAGATGGACTCAACAGGGTGCTCCTTCTCCAGTTGTTTCTAGCCTGAGGAGGTCAGTCTGTTTTTTCATTTCATTATGTGTACTTGCTGCAGTGCTTGACTATCTCCAGGGCTGGGCCCCACGCACGAGGCATATGAGCAAAGAGCTGCAGCTACAGCAGCATCCTAAGAGATGCTTTGATCAGACGTTGATATGACCCGCACAAAATCTTGCAAGGGTGTCCTTAAAATGCTTATTTGGGTCTCTAGGTGCCCTTTTGTCAGAAGGAAGGCTCCAAAATGTGTGGCTGAAGATGTGGGGTGATCTCTGTCCTGGTGCCGTGGGTGGCTAAGTGTGGCTGGGAGCTCACCAGGAAGGTTTCGGCGAGTAAAAACACTGTTTGCAACTGGGAAGTGGAGGTGGAACAATGTATTATTAATCATATACTTTAGTGCAATGGGTTTTAATGCTGGCTATGTTCCTGGGCCATAGGATCTCACCTTTGGTGGTGCTTTCAGCAAGGATGCAGTAAGCTTTCCTCCTCCTTCCCCTCCTGGGAACTCCTTCTCCTTAAAAACATTAGGAAAAGCAGTGCTTTTCATAATTTCTGGGGTTTATCCAGAATGCATGAACTAGCCCTGCCCCTCAGGTGACTGTAGTACAGCTGGGTACGAGGGATCATCTGCTTTCTCTTTTACTAAGTGGACAGGATGGTTGGAGTTCCATCACGACCAGGTGACTTGCAAATGTTCATGGAGAGGGCAGCTCTTCCCATAGCTGAAACTAACACTGTGAACTCAACTCCAAAAACTAAGCTTCAAGCGCTGTGGGCAAAGCTAACACATCTGTTGGGAGAAAGCAAATCATGTTAATAAATGGTATCATATTCAAAGTATTTTCTCAATATAAGGCTAAATTAATGTAATGCACTTCTTTGGGACAAATCAGCAGCAATCGGGCTAATCAAATTGACGTTTAAAATAATCCGACACAAGTAGAAAATCCTATTTAGCTAAGTAAAGATGCCAGTCATTTTATTCAGTCACTTTCAGAGTATAAAGAGAATCTTTCATCTTTGAAGTCAGTGACATTAGTTTCTTCAGTTCCTTCTCCCCTTCCTAGCACACTTCTCCTTGCTTTCAGAGGGTCACTGGCTAGGACATCTGTCTCCCACCATCCTCATGCCATCACTACCTAAATAAAACCTCAGCAGAAGTCATGCTTCATTAAGAAACACCATTAACGCTTTCTGGTTGCGTTACACAAGCATTAGGTGCCGAATTGTCATTAGAGATTGCTTGAGTATTAGTAGGAGTACCGATCCCCTTACCTTTTGGACAGAACCGTGCTGTGCTCGCTGCTGCCGCTGTATTGGCAGTGGGGAAAGGCCAGGTCGATGCGGTGTAGCCAAGATTAAGGTCAAGATCAGGTCTGCAAGGAGCCGCACGGGGTAGCTGCTGTGGGGCCGTGGGAGGCAGCGATAGCACAGCAAAGCTGACCCTGCCAGTGGGACCTAATGTCATAATTCAAGCAACAGTAATTAAAACAAAGCAGCAGGGTATTATTTGGATAATAAACCTGCCTTAAAAGAGCGTCTGTTCTCAGACCCCTGAGCTAACTCGGCCCACTGGTCCCACTGACAAGGCTGTAGTAGTTCCATACCTGCTCAAGAGGCAGCCCCAGGTGAAAACAGGATGGAAGGAGATAGGCATGGGAATTAAGAATTAACAGCTAATTCATTCATCAGATACATGCAGGCTTTGCCGTCTCCCCATTAGGTTGTAACACACGCAGTCCCACCATTGCACTCACTATGCAATTTTAGGTCCTTGGCTTCTTTTGAATGCAAGTAACTCTTAACTCGTTACTAACTTGTCTCCTTTTGTCATTTTATTTCTGAAATTAAGAATCGTCATTTCCTTCTGTTTGTGCTCCTGAGAAGCGGGTTTGCCTTTGTACAGCTATGACGGTTGGCATGTGCAAAGGTACATAATACAGGCAGGTGCTTAGTGTCATCTTCCTCCTCACCCAGGCTACTGTTTGGGCTTTTCTAACCATCTCTCAATTTTGTAGGTGGGTGATCTACCTGCTTTGACTTCTGGAACCATCTTCTTCCTGCCCAGGTGTCTCCAGATTCCAAACATGGTTTTGACCCACTACTTTTGCTCCATTCTGTTTTTATCCCCAGAGCTCCAGCAGGGAAATTAGCCCTTTTCTTTGGTCCTTGGCTGTGCCACCATCTCCACTGCCCAGGTGTCAGGGAGAAGTCCCCATGCAGGAAGTTTCTTCAGAAACTCTCCATTGACCTGGGTTGCTCTTCCCCAGCTCTGGAGAGAAATGACAATGAAGTTGCTTATCTGTTACACGATCTGCCATCTGGAGAGACTACCCCACACACAGAAGGGAGTTAACGTGAGCTGAGGGATTCAAGCACGTCTTAACAGTTTGAATATATGTGAACTTTCAAAGAGGATTAGGTACAAAAAACATTACCATGCCATTCCAGCACCGGAGGCACTGGACATGTAAATTTAAGGATGTAGCCAATGCAACTACCTGAGCGATGGCTTCCCAGGGACATCTCGTCTCCTCTCTCTTTCCTCAGTCTGGACACTGGAAGATGGATATGTGCAATCAACTTTCTGCTCTCCAAGATCCTGGAGATCATCAAAAAGCTGGGCTACTCAGGTGAGCAGAAAAACCTCGGTAACATGGAATATAACAGAGAGCAAAGGTGCCACGGGGGCTCTGCGGAGGGGGAGCGTGGACCTGGGAGCATTTCTTCCCTGTTCCTCTTGTTCCCACCGGCTCCTGCATTCCCCAGTTCCCTGTTAGCACAGACCTGTCCCAGTGCCACCATGCACTGCTCCCAGGGCATGAGGCAGTGTGGCACAGAGAGACACAGGTTGCTCTGGAGTAGCAGGGGTGCCATTAGACCAGATGCCTTTGGAATCCATCTGGCTTTACCCAGAGAATTGTTTCACAAAGCATCCTCATGTGCATCCTGCGCAGAGCTCGCTGCCCCCATGGTTTAATCGCTGTGGTTCCACGCTGTGCAAAATTTGCCAGAGTGCTTCTGGACTGCAGCTGGTAATAGCAGCGATGGCTGGGCTTGCAGAGTAGAGCGTCCAAGCCATAACACAACCCTGGGCTTGAAATGGTCCCCTATCACCATCTGCAGCACAGCAAACCCACAGCCTGGACAAATGACCCATGAGAAGCGGGGATTTTACTATATTTTCAAGTACGGGTGTCCCCATGAGAGTGTCCAGCAACCTGCCGTCCTGCTTGAGTGACAGGCACCGTAGCACGCTCGAACACCCATCGGGCTGGCACTGTCAGTGGTGGAGAGGGCTGCTGCAGGCTTCTCCACGGGGGAATTTGAACCGAAGGGTTTAGCTCTACTGGTGCAAAATCCCTGTTGTAAGCAAGGCTGACACCTGTATCTGCCTTTCATTCCTACAGCAGCCCTTTCTCCTCTCCCCCCCTTTCTCCTCTCTAATAAAGATATCCTGGCAAGCACTGCGTTTTTCAAGAAGGCTTATAGTTGTCAGTTGCCCTGGCTTTGGCTTCACGCAGGCCGGGAAAAGAAAAGGTGGCCTCTTCCTCTGCCCCCATTAATTCCCCCGTAAATCGGATCACAATGAAAGGGAAGCGGCAGTGTAATTTAATTGTCCTCCGAGCACAGAAAGGTGGAGAGGGATGCTGGCGAGAAGGAGCCCTGCCCATGAGATGGCTTCTTTATTCCCTTGTATTTTACTTTCGTGGGGGTCTCAGCATCAGCTGCTTCTCCCCAGGTCCCTTCTCACGCTGACTGGGAGCGAATCGCAGAAGTTTGCCGTGCTGCGGGATCCCACGTTGGGAGAACGAGAAAATCGAGACATCCTCATGCTGTACTGGATGTAGGGGTGGGGGATGGGGATTAATTAGGCAATCGTTGCGCACAGCTCTGAAATATAAAGTGCTCCCTCATTGTGGCTGTCAGGCAGCCCCTGTAACTTGGCAGAGCACCGTTGGATCCCATCCTGTCTCCAGCGAGTGGGAGTCAGGGGCGGGAGGAGGGATGGGGTGCGGAGAGATCTGTGTTAAGGAGTATTTCCCGCAGAGAGACAAGCTCGTTAACAAAGAGAACAGGGGCAGCAGCCAGAGTTGCCGCAGCTGATGTGGGTTGTGAAATGGCTCTGGAGCTCAGTTTAAAAGCACTAGAGGCTCAGGCACACAAACAACCCGCCTTGGGTAGGAAGGCACCTCGCATGAACCGAGCACCAACACCTCTGTGTAACTGTGCTTTTTCCCCCAGACAAACTCATGGTAACGCAGATTCTGGTACAATTTTTCCATCCGGGCTTGCAGCTTTGCTGAGATACCTGCTTTCCTACGGAGGGTAGTGGCAGGCAGATGGACAGCTACTCTGCTCCGGCTGATGCACGGTAACATGTTTGCTCTCTTGGTTTTCCTTGAGCTTTTCCTTGAAGATGGTGTTGGTTCTTTTCCTCCTCTTCACTTCTTTGCATTCCACTAAAGCTTTCTCCAGTTTCTAATCCTTCGGGAAGTTGTCGCTAACAATTGGGAAATTACATTAAAGCAATGTTTTACTGGGGAGCTACTAGCTGGTACGGTGGGGAAGCTCAAGAAAGGTGACAAGGGACACTGGGACTTCGTTTCCGCTTTGATCCCAGGTGAATTTATTCTCTGAGACTCTGACACGTGTGAGCTCATATACGATGGAGAGATCAGCGGCAGGGGCTTCCTGCATGGAGGTGGAGGACACCGCACAGCTCTCCTTGCCCAAATGGCTGGAACGAGGTGGGGGATGGAGAGTGGGGCAACCTTGAGCCTCTCTGCAGGAGGGGAGGCGGAGTGGTCAGCTCTCTATTCGGCAATGATCCACTGGAAATGAAGCAAAGGCACCAGGTGACACAGCTGGGGAACAGGGTTGGCAGAGGGAGTCCTGGTCAATATACTGGAAAACCTGCATGGGTAGATGGGACCAACGCACTTTGCTCTGAGCCATGAAGGAAGGCAGGATAAGTAGTGGTGGTCTGCCATAATGCTCTCGGCCTGTCACCGAGATACCAAAGCCTCCTTTCACTCTGTGTTGGCCTGACCGTCGTCCAGCACCTTGTGCCATGGCTGTTGGTGATGGATTTCCCATCTTGCTTTGCAGGGAGAAGTGCTCTCTGCTCTTTCTTCTCCAGTGCCTCTGTAGCCTTCTCTCTTCTCTGGACGTGGTGTTGGGGGTGTCCCCAGCTGGCTGGTGCAAGGGGGTCACGTTGTCCTCCTGCAACCAGGTGAGAAAGAGAGTTAAAGCAACGCCGTGGTTTGGGTAGCTCCATATGGGGCCACAGCTGCCAGACACAGTCCAGCCAGAGAGAGGGTTCAAGGAGAAAGCTGGGGCTACCGGTCCATCCTCAGCTCTCTGGGAGATGCCGGAGGAAGCGTGGTGGCTGCTTATAAGAGAAGCAGCTTACCTGGCACAGGAGGGAGGCTTGAATACGTGCCAGCACTGAGAAAAAGCTGTGGTGGCTCTGCAGGGAAGGATGCATTGATGTGCCTGGATGCCTCCTGTACAGTGTCCTGAAGAAAAGGGCTGGAGCTAGAAGGAGCCCAGGGCCTGGCTGTAACAGCACCAAGCAACATCTGTGCCTAACAGCTCCTGAAGTTTTGATCCGCAGACTTGCTACTGCAATCCTGAGCTCCATTCCCCACCTTTCACCTGCTCCCAACCCCCTTGCATAACCAGGTATTTATTCCCCTCTTGCTGGTTGCCCAGCATCTATGTCCTTATGTCTTCTTGAGTTCATCCCATCATCTTGCTCAGTGTGCCTGTGCTTTTTCAGTCCTAGCCTTCCTCCCTCCAGCAATGCTTCACCTCTTGCTGCGGTGGCAGGGGGTGGAAAGCTGCAGCCTGGATACTTGTGAGGAATTAGAAGGAACTGAAAGCAGGGTCACTCTAATTGCTGCCATCACCAGACTTGTCACTAAAAGGGCTCTGCTGTTGATTTATAGGTAACCTGAATTTAAATGGTCACACGCACAATGGGCAGCACCCGTGGGAACCTCTCACTAGCCCTTTAACAGCTGCTGGACACTAGAGCCCATTAGCTGCATGAGGTGGTAGCTATAATTACAAGCAGTTTCATTTTCAGGGTTCGGGTTGTTCTGTGCTCTCTGCCCTGAAATTCCCAAGCTGGTCTCCAGTTCTTCTTCCCCATCAGGACCGAGAGGTCTTGCTGGTAAAATATTTCTCTTTCCTCACTTTCAAATGTCTGGAGTAGAAAGCGTACATGCTTCTGACTTCCCCTCCAGGTGTCTTGTGATTTAATTAATCCCTAGTCACATGTGAGTATCTTCTGAGACGGAGGCACGATACTAATCCACTTGCACAGGAAAAGGCATGTGAAGATAATTGCTTCTATGTCTCTTTTAATATGGGAAGAATGTGTATCGGATGGAGAGTCACTTCCTTACATATTTCTGATGAACTACTGTTTTCATTTAAATCCTGTAAAATAGTGATGTAAATTGATGTGCTTTTGAGAATTTTGGTCCCTGAATTATTGCTGGATCAGATACTTACTGCTGGCCAGCGTTCAGCCTGCTGCAGGTTGCCTGGCTCTGCTACATCAGACTGAGATGACAGGTAAAGATCTCCCACGTGAAGAGTGGCCCTCACCCGCCTGGATTAGGCTGTACTTCTGACAAAAAGTCGTAGAAAATGCTTTGCAGGAACATGGCTGTTCTGAAATCCTGCCAGAAGTAGATAGGAGCAAGGATGTACCTGGTTCATCAAGTGACCTCATCTGCTGTGGGACTGAGCCCCGGTTCCCAGCCCTGTGTCTCCTCAGCAGCCATGTGCCCATGGCCTCCAGGTGTCCTGCTCCTTCTTTTCCTGAATATTCATCTTTCAGCCAGCTCTACTAATCGGTTAATACCCAACGTGTGTCTAAATCAGACTCCAAGTTCAAGCACAGTCATCACCAAGGACACAGCTGCTGAACAGGCAGAATAAGAAAGAGATGCAAACCAGAATGGCAGGCAGATACACTCAGACTTTGACACTTGAGATGTTTATAACCTAGACTATTTACAGTGAGATGTCAAACATCATTTGAAGATGAACAAGTAGTCTTGCAACTAAACAAGCAGGAGAAATAACGGCAGCTAAAAACATGCGTGAGACGCCTCCGAGCCCAGTCCCTTGAAGGATGGCTTAGAAAGGATGACACAGGTCTGACAAACCCAGTCCCTTCACTTCCCATGTCGTAAGGAACTCCACTATCGGACAACCTAAAAAATGCAATCTGATCTGTTTTCTGGTGCACATAAGACTAAATCCGATTGCCTCGCCTCCACCTGACCTGCAGGATGTCCTGGGCTGTCACAGCTTCTGATAGGTTTTTCTTCTAAGTAAACTTTGTAGAGAACTTGCCACGTGGAAGTCCCTGCTGGGAAAAGCTAGATATTGACAGCAATCACCACAACCTTGAAAGCTTAAGGAGTAATTCTTTCTGTATATCCTCCACATAGAGGATATCTTTGAGTAGATCAAATTGAAAATACCATGTCTCATTTTGTTTATTCTCTAGTGCTGGGTGAATGACAAATCCCAGGAAAAACACTCTCAAGCTGAAGGTGAGGCTGTGAGTATGTCTGCCTGTGTTTGTGTGTACACACGATTATATATATAGACTATTAAATTACTTGTACCAGAAAGAAATGCATGGCTTGCCTCTAAGATGTTCTCCTCTGCATGAGAGGCGAGGTGTGGAATACAGTGCCCTTACTTGAGGTTGTCTTGGCTCCCATATTAATGTACAGCTAAGTTAACTCAAGGCTTACCTGATATTAAATCTTGTACAAAGCTGTCAGGCATAATACTACAGCTTTGTAACTGTGACTTGATAGCACTGGAATCTATGTGCCATCTTGAGTCTAAGTAATTTTACTGGGATTTGATACTAAAATGTATGGCGTTGCTAGTACTTGCTGGGGGAAGGGGTCAGCTTTTCTGCATTGAAATACGCACATTTTAATTTCTTGTCCTCGTTGCTTGATTAATAGGCAACCTCAGAAGGTGGTCAGAGCACTTCTGTTTGGTGCAGCTCTCTGCCTGCATAGTCTGAAGGTGGAGGTGGGGAGCAGAAGTGAGAGGGCGATCGTGCTCTTGGCAACGTAGGACAGACTCACAGCCTGAGTACTAGAGCAGCAGCAGGAGGCAAGTGTGTCCAATTTCTTTATAGGATGTGATTTCCATGCTCATCAGATAGTGGAAACTGGAATAAATAGAATTAAAGAGCTCTTGGGATCATTGCAGACAGTGTCAGTAGAAGTTCTTGGGCAGAAGCTGCGCTTTCCCACTCTAAGTGCTCTTAAAAGAGTCACCAAGTGTGCAAAGAAGGGAAATCCTGATGATATCCCACACTTTATCCAACCGTCTCCTACACCAAATGCTCACAAATGAACAAAGGATGAGGTGGGAAGCAAAGGTGGGAAGTTCAGCTCTCCCACTGGAGAGAGGATGCTCTGGAAAAATCACTGCTGACCCTGGTGCTGCCCCAGGAAGACTGAACAAAATCCAGAAGTGATCATAAAGGGAGGCAGAAGTCTGGCAATTACATGGAGAGGAGCAAGGTGTAGAGCAGGACCCTGTAGTAGCTGGATATGCGCATACCTTGGAACACAGGCTGCCGTCCTCCAAGTTATATCATCCTTCAAGGGATATATAAGCACTATAGGGTGACAAAACCCACAAGACTACCGTCACTTCAGTGTCTTGTTTCCCTGATTCTCATGCATGGACCTGCCCAGTGTGTTTCAGCCTCCAAAACCAGGACGTTTTAGGGGAGCGGTGAGTGCTGCAGTCACCCTCCTTCCTTGCTGAGGAACAGGGATGGAGGTGGGAGGACCCAGACCTGGGAGCTCAGCAGCACTGCCAGGTCCTAGAGTTAGACAGGGGGAAGATAGGGAACGGTCCCTCTAGGAGGAGAGACTAAATAGATTAAAAGACTCTTGCCCAGAAAAAAAATTTTTAAAAGACCCCAGAGGAAGCATTATTCACTTGATTACGTGATTTCACTGGGTGCCTCTAGTTCTTGGGTTATCGGGCAGCATTTCTGCGACCAGCAGGAAGGGCTTTCTCTGCAACACACCCCATGCGCTGTGGAACTTATCACCGTGGGATATTGTGAGGGCAGAAACCATACACGTGTTCAAAGAAACTTGAAAAAAATTGGCAGATGAAGTTTGGCGTTGGACAAGATGTAACTTCTGATAAAGCAACGGGCTATTTAGGAATGTCTCCTTCCCTCTGGCCCTGGGTTTTCACTCCCTCCTAAGCTTCTTCCAGTGATTACACCAGCAGCTGGTCGCAGCAGTCTCTCGCTCTCACACAATATTTTTTCATTTTTTAAGTTTAATATTTTAAGTTTAAAATGAGGAGATACAAGGCTCTGTCCTCTCCAGTCTTGTCGTCTTGGGAGCTAGTAAGATCCTTGGTGAGGTAGCTTTGAGCGCTGGACTGCTCCTGGGATTGTGGACCATGACTTAAAACAAGGTCTGGTTTTTCCCAGCGTAAAGGGAAGTATTTTTCCTCGGTTACTGAGTATTTGTAACTCTGACACCACCATGACCCTCTCCTCAAGAGCCAAGATGTGGGTCTCATCCTACAAATTCCAACCCTGATTCTGGAAGGACCCACTACTGAGATGACAGCTATTTACTCATTTCGCTTAAAGATCCAGTCTTCACAGTGAAAGAAGGAGCTGGAAAAAACCCGACATTTTAATTAATGCTACTGATGGTTTATGGAAGAAATGCAGTAAGAAACACCTTTGGTGTGAGACTGATATTAAACCAATTTAAAAATTACTTTTCGTCCTTTGAAAGCAAACATAATTAACTCTGAAGGCCTGGCAATATAATACCAGCTCTGAGTGGTAGTGCATATATATATTTAGTACTTCAGTTGTCCAGTTCTGAGAGATGCTAGGGGATAGGGTTTATAACAAGTATATTATCTCCATATCAAAGTGGGGTTTTTTTCATTTTAGAGAGAGTTCACGGTCACAGAAAAGTCAAGCTCTGCACGAGCCATAATTAACAGCAAGGATGACTACTGGGCAAAACAAACCTTTGGAAATGGACAGATGTTTATTTCCCTGGATGTTTAGGAAAAGATTTTGGGGAGTTGCATTTGCTGAGATTAATCCCAAATTCTTGTCCTGGTGTCAAAGACTCCTAGAGGGAATACTGAGCAAATGGGAGTATTTTCCCTGATCAAAAATAATTAGAAGCAGAATCTCACTGTATTCCAGTTATGTTTTGTCACTCACCTCCAGGCTTCAAGGCTCAGGATATTCTGAGATAAAACTTCTCGTTCTTCAGTGCTTTAGGAAGACTCACTGGATCTCTTTTACAACTGATTGTTCTGAGCCAGGTGAAAATGAAGTTTAATTGCGTGACTATTCAGCAGAGGCACGCTCTATACCATGCTCTAGACCATGCTCTATACCATCCCAGAACAAAGGCTCGGTGAGATGCACAGATCTGCTCACTACAATGGGAAGAAAACAAATTCCAGCCCCTGGTCTGCGCTGGTAAAGCCACATCTTCCCAAATCACAGAGAAGAGAAATGGGGCTGGGCTTGGCTACCAGAAGCCACACAGGGGAAGAAAAAGGATAGCTCAAAAAATGAAGTTCACAGAATCACAAACTTGATTGAAGTTGGGAAGGTGCTAGTTTGGCCATCTAGTCCAAACCCCCGCTCAAAGCTGGCCCAATTAAAACAGGTTATTTCTGACTTTGTCTAGCTGAGTTCTGAATATCTCCAAGAAGGGAGTTTTCCTAACTTCTCTGGGCACCATTTCAGTCTTTGATGACACTTAGGATAAAGAAGCTTTTCCCATCCCGCATCTGAATTTCTCACATTCCACCTTGTGCCCGTTGCCTCTTCCCCTGCTCCAGCGCATCTCCAAGAAAAGTCTGGTTCCATCTTCTCTACGCCTTCCCATTGCAGACTGCAGTCAGATCTCCCCATACGTTCTCATCTTAAGGCTGAACAAACCCCGTTCTTGCAGCCTCTCCCCGTACGTCATATGCTGCCGTTCCCCAACCATCTTGGCAACCTGCTGCTGAACACAGTGTTAATATCTTTCTTTACTGGGGAGCCCCAAAATGGACATGATACTCCAGATGCATTGTTAGGATGGGTGAAACAAACTGATGCTGCAATTGGAAACCCCAAATTTAGCATCAGCATCATGGCCCCTGGTCTCAGGATAAGAAGTTTCCATCTTCCTTGCTGGCAACACATGTCCATAACCAGACTGGGGATTTTGTGCAGGTATCCTGTAAAAAAAGAAAGAGTTGGGGCATTAAATTAAAAATAATTATAAATAAAAATAGATGTAGGCATCAGATCAGCCGTGAGTCCAAACTGCCACAGGTCCACACTCTGAATATCCTTTGAAATGCGAACGTTTCTGCACACCATAGCAAAGGCAGCAGTTGAGCGCAAACTTCGGATGCACCCTGGTTACGAGGAGTCTTGCCAGCGTACGAGTACAGCCCGTTCCCTTTCTGTGGGATGTCCACAGTGGCAGCAGGTCATGGGGTGGGAGGAGAAGCAGGTACAGGGCTCTGCAACAGCGCGCAAGGCAGGAGGGGGTTGTCGGGGTAGAGCTACCTGGAGAAATGACATCAAATAAAAGCTTAAAGACTGTTTGTGCACAACCTTTGATGCTCTGCGGCTCTTGCAGGTGGAGGAGGAAGGCATGAGGATGGATGCACCCAGGGAGCCGGGAGCCACAGGGGATCCGTTTTTTCTCCGGGCTGATCATTTCATCGGCGATTATGGAAGTACAGCAGATCCTTTCTCTGGTGCCAGGTGGGTGGGTGGCAGGGAAGGAGTAACGGAGCTAACGCGGTGGGTTTTAAGAAGCATCTGCTGAGCACGCTGGCTTGGAAGCAGAAAGCAGCGCCGAAGGAAAAGCGAGGGACTGCGGAGCCCTCCCTCCCACCCGCCATGCTGCCGTGCTGCTGCTACTGGCAGGCAGCGGGGTAATGTCTTCACGTGGCTTGGAACAGCTTGTTAAATATTGTTAAATGGCTTAAAATTCTCAAGGTGATTGGGATTAAAGTAGAGGCTTTCACTACTTTTACTATTTATATTTGCGACCAATGGGTTTTTTCCCCTCTGTTATCAGGCTGAGACTTCCCGTGTATTTCTGTGACAAATCACTCAACCTAATTATTGTGCCATTTAGAAAAAAGCAAGGGGTTGGCAGTGAGAAAAGGTTTTGCTATATTATGCATGTATATGTATACATGTGTGTGTGTATACGTATATACACATATTCCATTTTATTCTAATGGACTGTTCCAGGCATGCGAGAAGCCCAGGTCACCTAGAGGCAGATGCCAACATAAAAAAATGTGTTTTAACAACAAAGCCTGTTGTTAAAGCCAAGTCCCCGTGTCCAGGAGGCTGAATTATTGGGAGCAATTCCCATCCCACTGCTCACAACACACGCATGTAGGATGCTTCTCTTCATAGCCATCTCTTGTCCTCCGGTATTCGCTCACTTAGAGTTATAGTCCTGCCATTTTGCTACATCAGAAATCCTCCTGAGAAGCTATTTGCAATGCATGTGAGTGGTTTTTACTTTAACTTTTGTTTTCAGAAGCAAATAGGCGATTGCCTCAGAAGAGGAGAATGAATAAACCTCACCAAACTCGCACGGACCTCACATAACTCATTCTTGTTAAAAGACTTTCCGCACCGTGCTGCCAGCGTTGTTAAAACGTCACCTGTTATTTATGCCGCCGCAGCCGAATGTTTCATTTATGACTGTAAATGAGCAGCAAGCTTGACGAACAAATGAAGATGCTGAGCCTCATCCCGTGTAACCCCAAGCCTGCCGCTGCCCTTGGGGGCTGCAGCCAAGCACGGGCAGACCCGGGCTGTATTTGCCACAGGCCTGTGCTTCACGGGAGCTTTCGCACTGATGTCGCAGTCTCACGTTTCATAAAGTTTGGCGCTAATTGAAAAGTGCTTACTCCTGTTTGTTTAACTCAAGCGCCTAGTGCTGCCTGTGTGGTTTTCATAGGGAGGAATAGCCAACGACCCTGCTGCTAATGAAGAATTGAAGTTCGAGCATAAAGTAGTGATTAACTGTAGGTCACCTAGAAAAACGCCTTTGCCTGTCCAGAGCTGTTGTATTTCTTCAGTGCACAGGGGATTTTTCTGAAACTCCTGAAGCTAAGCTGCCAGCAGGTTATAAACCAAAAAGCATTCAATTAGAGCCTGTCTATTCTTCACCAGGGGTGCCCAGGCTTCCTTGCCCTGCAAGCCACGTATCAAACCCCCTGCACAGCGAGAAGCCCCGTGCTGCTCTACCTAAAACTGCTGAGGAGATCCCTGGGAGATGTTCCCTGGTGAGAAACGACCCATCTGCGTAGCTCGCCGCACCTCCCAGCCCTCCACCAGCACTTCCAGGCTGGGAGGTGGCTGTTGGGTCCCAGGCTACTGGGGGCTGTTGGACCTGGCAGCCCACCTCTACAGCTGGGGCTAGGGTGGATGACAACATCCCAAGAAGAGGAGCTGGATGCTACAGGTTTGGAGACAGCGCTTGTGAAGCAATCTTGTATTTGCTGGGGATGACAGCTTTTTCTTTTAGAAAGGGTCAAAACGAGTAACTCGGACAGCTGGAAACTGGTGGTTCTCTCTGTGGGAATGCTGACAAACTCCGCTGTGTGCAGGCAGACCACTTCCAAGCCTGCAATAGTCCATTTCGTACTTTGCAAAGACAATTTCCAGAGGTCAGCTACAGTCAAATAGTCGTTACAAGGAAAAATGTTAGCATAAAAGTAGAAGAATATTGTTTTGGAAAAAAAACTAACTAGATTCCCCCAAACCCACAACCTGTCGTTCCTTGAGAGGCTTTTTGGTCGCAAATCCATCTTACTAAAGACAAGAAATGAAAGTGGCAACCAATAACGATCATTACAAACCTTATTATATATAACAAATGTCAATAACAGGAAGTCTGATAGCTGTGCAAACAAGTCACCAGCTAGGAAAGCGACAGCTGATGGAGGAAGATAAAACATTAATGAAAAAATCCTGGGTTTAAGGATTAAGGGCAAGAAGGCATTATTTAAGTATACTGAGACCTAATGAAATCCTTGCTATCATACAGGAGAATAGGATTCAAAGGGACCTCTTGGATCATCAAATCCTCCTGCTATCTATAGTACCATACCAAATAATCCTCTTCATGGAAATAGCGATATTAATTTTAAAGCAGTTCTTTTTGTCCCCAGATCCCAAGGGGTGGAGGGGAGTGTAGAAACCACTTTAGAACCTGGTGATTTGGTTGGTTACAACCGCCTTGTGATTTCATACTTAGATTTGTTTTTTGGCATTTCACACCCATTTTCTCTGGCAAATACATCAGTCAGCAAGTTCAGTAATGTCTCTTCCCTTTGTTAGCCCCTGTAGGTCCAGTGTTAAAGAAGGCAGAGCTGCCAATTGTGATACACAAAAAGAAGAAATATTCGTTGAATATTTATGTTCTGTATTTGGAAAGAAATGGGATGTGCTTATTTCACAGGAAAGAAGGAATACTTTCTCTCTCATTGGTAGCAACGGAGGATGTCAAATAGCAACCATTATATCAAGATACAGTAGCAGTACAGAATATTTGCAACCAAGAATGCTGAAAAAAGTGCCTGAGGAGCTTCCTGAATCACTGACAGTGATTTGTAAAAAATCTTGAAAGACAAGGGAGGATCAGAAAAGTGCGGAAGTTACGCTGTTGATTAAACAGCATGAACCAGGGTTGTCCTCAGAAATCATGATGTCCTGGGCACCGCTTCTCTGCATGTACGGAAGCTTTGGTTGTATGTCTGTCTGGTCTCTCCCACAGACAGACGGAGCACCGATGCAGCTGGTACAGCATGTCTTGTGCCATGCTGATCACAAGCTAGCCAGCAGCATGCCAGCCTCTTCAAACTGTGAGTGCATACCTAAAAATGGTATTGCGATGACCTGGATTTCCCAAGGCCAATTAGTCTGACGCTAGTTGCAGGCAAAATTATGGCTAAGCAGATATAGGAGGCGAATAAAGCATTAACGAATGGTAGCACAGTCAATGCCAGCCGATGCCAAAACCTATTTTCTTAAAAGCAATCAATGAAACCTCTTATAAAAATGAGATGTCATATTTATCTGATTAAAGTTATCTTTATAGATTGCTGGAAATCAGAGATGTCTATTTGACAGTTTCATGTGTCCCTCTGATTTTTTTTTTTTAAAAAAGGCAATAAAAAAATCAGTGTAGCCTGTATTACACTGTTGAGATTAAAGACTGATTCACAGATGTCCAAGTAATTGTCAAAGAGAAAGAGCTCAGTAAGTAGTTTTCATGAGCTTGAAGTTCAGTCCAGAGAAGATCAAGAACTGACTTTGGTTGTGATCTATAAATACACGCAAGGGCAACAATTTCTGGCAGTAGATACCTCTATCATCTAGCCAAGCTAGATTTGTAAAATAGCATAGCTAAGACCAATGCTGCACAAGTTCCAGGTAGGAATAACAAAAGATTTTGAACAGGGAGCAGCTGGCCATTAGACCAGCTCATTAGGCGAGCAGTGGATTTCACCACCCTTTGAAACCTCGGACCGCTGTTTGCCCAGACAAACTCTGCAGGCAGCCTCTGCGAAAGCTGGTGGACAGCGCTAGCCTTTCAGAAAGGGGCATGGGTGTCTTTCCATCTTAATTACTGCAGTTTAATTCCACAGTGCACAGTAGCGGTGTCGGCTCACCCCACAGCACGTGCGTCCTTACGAGCTCCCCAGCTGATGAGCCCTTCAGTTCCCAGAGGACCGCAGAGTACCAGCAAGAGCATCGCACCACAGGTCGGTAATTCAGAGTGCCCATCACTGCCTCTAAGCTTTGTCTCTCTTCTTCTGGGCGGTGTGTGGGGCAGCCACTGAACCGGGGCATATGTAGCTACATATGTTTGTGATACTTCTTGCGATAGCAATCGTCGGCTTGGTGCCTGCATGCACTGTTTTCAAACAGCCGCATGGGCTATTTTCAAGCAGCTGCTTGCAAACGTTGTAGATAGACACTTGAATTTCATTATCTGATCTGTTGCGCGGGAATCACTTGGCTAGATAGTCGAGGTCATATCACATTACTTCTGGCACCGCAATTGTTGTGAAGTTACCTTGGGAAGGGCGGAATCTGCATAACCAGCTCCCTAAGCATCTAATCTCAGTAAAAGACCACTTCTAGAACAACCTGAAAAGCATGAAATGATGGGTCAAGGGGTTTAAACTAACAGACAGACTTGGCTGACCAGCAATGCCCACAGGACTCCCAAATGAGAATAAACACTTTCCTGGTAGGAAGATCATCTTGGCCCTGCCAAAGATGCCAGTGCCAATGGTTGTTGCTTAGCAGATAAGCAGCTCTCTGCTTTTAAAACAAAAAGGTGCACAAAGGGCAAACTTGGGGTAGTCGAGGTAATGGCACTTTTTCATAAACCAGTAGTAAAATAGCATCAGAGCAGACCTGTGGAGCGCAAGAGTTGGTGTTTGGGGTGGGGGCTGGTTCAGACTAGCTCTGGTTTGGACCCATGCACTAAATCACCGTTAGCCATGGACTGAATCCCTGTTAGCAGCTGGAACGTGCTAGGAGTGTTTCTGGAGCATGGCTTTGGCCTCCATTTCACGTGAAAGGAATCTGCTCATGCGTGCCATGGCTGCTCCGTGTTGCAAGAAAAAGCAGGAGATAGGGGACAACCAGAAATGTCTCATCAGAAGCGCTCGCCTAATCCAAACTAAAATGCTGATGTTGAGACACCTACATATGCTCACGCTGCAGTATGCAAGACACTAATGGAGCTGAATATTTAGGGTTATCAAACTGTGATAAAAATTGCTACCTTTGGCACATCTTTTTTCTTTCAGGGAAGTTGCTTAACAGGGAAATGTTTTTTTTCCTTCAAGTCATCACAGACGGTCATCTGACTTTGTAAGGGTGCCAGACTCTCACAGCTGCTGTTAAAGCAATGGAACTTCTGTTCCGAATCACACCATGGCTTATAATGACATGGGAAGGACAATTTTGCTCATTCTCTTTTTTCCCCTCACTTAAATGGGTAGCTTGAACAAAATACATGTATGTACTACCTGGCTTCTTTGTATGTCATTGGAAGGAAATATAAATGCCACGAGTACGTTCTTTCTTGCATAGCTGACCCTCTCTGCAAATGCTGAATCTTAGCGTATAGAAGTGTCTGCTTTTAATGCAAAATCAGGGTTGGGTGTATTCTGCAGAATCTGTCCCAAAGCCTGTTGAAGTCTATGAAAACCTCTTTTACCTTTGATGGGGCTCTGAACAGACTGACAGAGCTGTTTCCCACAATGTGAAGTGGACTGGCTTAGATGTACCACGGCAGTAGGTTTTTCTAAAATGTCCACGACATTAAGGCACACAGAGCGAGAGACAGACGGCATACAGGAGAGATCTACCTGCCTGTCCTACATATTTCAGCAAAACAAATCAAAACATCTGTCAAGCCATACAGGGTTGAGTCTACAAAGCTCTAAGCACTCTTTGAGGTGATGAAAGCTCTTACCTCTCATTGACCTCTTCAGAGAATCAAGCACCATAAGTGTCAAATCCCAAGGTTTAGTGAGGCAGGAAGTCTTTTTTTCTGCTCTTTTTCCTCTGGACATCAGTGGCTTTGTTTTGCTTTCCTTTAGTCTGGTTCTCTAAGCAGTATGTTGCAGGCAGGGAAGGAGAATGACTGACATACACAAGCCCAGACATTTTCTCTTGGCTTATGACATGGCACGAATATGCTGTAATGGCAGGAGTTTGTTTTTATCTTCAGAATTTCATTTCAATTCTTGTTCTTTATCTGCCCGTCTCTTCTAATATTCACTGGATACAAGGAAATGACATTGCAATAGCCATTGATATATTAGGTAGGGGACGGTTACTGGCAAAGTAGTGATGATCAAAGGATGACACACTTCTCTTCGCATGTATGAAAAGACATTTTAGTTATTCAGAAGCAGCACTGAAAAGTCCGCGTCCCAATTAAGGTGGCTTGCAAGGTGCAGGGAAACGGTTGCAAGTCCCCTCTGCAGAGTCTGCTTGAGAAATGGCAGCAGCGGGTGCTGTAACAGTAGCAGAGGGAGAAAACATCACAGATACGAATGGGATGGGAATAAGCGATACTACCATCATCCAGCTGTGTGAGCTTGTCTGTGGCTGTAGAGACGGCAGCTGTAAAAACTTCCTCGGTTTTCTAACGCCTGTGAGCATGGATTGCTGCTAACCATCTGTGTGCGTGCCAGGGACCGTGACTATGTCCCCCTCCTGTAACTGGCTCCCCGTGTGCTCTGGGGTACCGAGCAAAAATTTGATCCCTCTTGCCACTAGAAGTTTTTTTGCCTTACCTAACATCAGCTAGCAGCTCCATGGGCCTTCTCTTCTAGTGGATCAGTCACAAGTGCCCATCTGCCCCTCCGTCTTTTTCTAATCTCCACTGAAAACATCCCTGATTTTCCTTTCCTGCAGTCTCAACATCCTCATTTGGTACACTACTATTTATTATTTAAAGCAGTGCCTGTATTATTTAACTCACTGAGCATTTTGGGGATATGGTTTCCATGAAAGAGGCTGTGCGGCATCACTGTGCTGAACTCTGAAATACCAACACTGAGGGTGCCGCCCTTCTCTGTTGGAACAGCTTTCTGCTGCTAAACTGTTCACAGGTTTAGAGACACCACCTCTAGTTATTCTCGGGTGTTTTTTGAAGTCTAGAAACATATACGCACCTGCATACATATGTGTCTGAGTGTATGCTACCATGTGTCTGTGGTATGTGTCAGGAGGATGCAATAACCTGCCCGATAACCTGGAGAGCCTTTGCTCAGCTGCAGCTTTCTGCACCCTGTGCTGTTTATCACGCATCCTTGGCTGCTCCACCGGCACACCAGGCTATTTCCCAAAGAGCTTTTGTCTGTAGCGCTGTGTCTCAGATCCCAGCCACGGCTTTTCTCCCCTCCACACCCAAACCGGCCGGTTTCTCCTGCGGATTAAGCTACGCATTTGTGAAAGCACACGTGTCCAAAGGATGAAACAAACCGGCTAACCATTTCATGACCCCTGACTCTCTCCTTCAGCCCCAAAGACATTTATTTTTCTTTATTTTGGGGGGGAGACCATCTCTGTTATTTCTGCATGCTGACTGTTCTTTCTGCTGATCCATCATGGGACTATTTAGCGCCTCCAGCTGAATTTTCGGTCCCAGGGACCAAGGGCTGTTGTGTGATTTATCTATTTTTTGCCTTTTGCCTTATTTATTTATTTATTTATTGTTAGCCTTCCTCTGACTTCTCCCCATGCCACTCCTCTTCCTCTCGTTCAGCCATAGGTTTGCAGAGCCTTGGGCTATGCATGCTCTGCGGATCTGTTTTAGTTCCCTGTCAATTATTCCTCCTTGTTTACGGTAATGGCTCATATCACATTTTATTACTGTGGCTCATGTGCCTTTCACATCATTGCTTTCGAAACACTGAATTTATTCTGAAATGCGTCTGGTTTTTAGTCTAGCTCCTCACTGTTTCCTAAACCCAGGGGGATTTTGTTGTTGGTTTTGCATCTTTTTTGCCGGCTGCAGCTGTGTCCGTGTTCCAGGATTATGGCTCAAGTTTCTATGAGAAACATGGAAATTTTTTTCCCTTCTCTTCTCTGACTTCCAAGCCTTTTAGCCACCTCTGCCCCTACTTTCTCTCCCTTCTGAGCCTTAAGTGCCGTGCTCCCTTGCCGGCCATTGTGTCGAACACAAAGATGAAATGACCGGGGTGTGCGAAACCACTTGCCGACACTTCAGTATTATCTTCTCCTGCAGGATATCACAGTTAACCCTGCCTCTCCACTGCCCTTTACGACCACCTTATTTTCATTTCGAGAGAACTCGGCGCTGGCAGCAGCAGCATGGGATTAATACCTCGGCTGCTGCTACGTGCAGGCAGGGAGCCGGTTTCCTCTCCCGTCGCGTTGCCAAAATGTCTCACGCTTGACCACCCGTATCACTGCGTGATGAAGGGCAGCTCTGAGCTGTTTATCCCTCTCGCAGTGTCTCCACGTCAGTGTCCCCTGCTGTCAGGGCCTGATTTCACCTGTGAAGCTGAATTTTAGAGGAGTTCCTGCTACCCCCTCAGCAGAAGGAGGGATGTTTCTGATGGGCACTTCTTAAAAACCCACTATAGGTGATCGGGGCGGGATGGGAGCAATGTACTCTGTTTAGAAAGTAAACAGGATTTAAGGCTTCCCCAGACACTTATACTTTTGCCGACTCCCAGTGATAAAAAAGCATGCATCAGGTCTCAAAACACAAGATTGTCTTTAAAATTCATGACCTTTAAGAATATAAATTTTGGATGTTTATTCACCCTCCACATCCTGGGCCTGGAAATGTATTTAATAGACCCTTCCTTTTTCTTTAAGAAAGGAAGCTTTTACCTCAGAGCATGGAAAACATGAACTGCCCAGTGAGGTTATAGCTCAGGAATGGCTCAATGCTTCAGTGCCTTTGGCAAAACTGAATTTTACTATTCTGGGTTTTAGGGTCTTGGGAAAAGGAGAGAGAAAAAAGGATAGGCCTGGATGGAAGAAGTAGGAGAAACCCCTGGAGAGATGAGTTTCTTGCTGCTGAGAAGAGAGGGATGGCTACTTCTACCTCCAAGACTTGCTGTCCCCCACCAGTTGCAAAGACTCCCGCTCTTCTTTCAGCAGCACCGTGTAACTTGGCTTTCCCCGGCTTAGGCAAAGCAGGCTGAAAAAATATGATGATTGAGAGTTCTATTATCCTAGGTGACAATCTCTTCTTTACCTCTAGAGCCCCCTCCTTCTTATCTCCTGGCAGAAGTCTCTCTGGAAAAGGATTTTAAGGAGATCAGGCTACAGAGTGGACCCGTAAGGTGGGGGAGACTGCCCGATCCACCTTTTTTCCTGTGAGGGGCAAAAACAACTAGGAGAAATTTGGGGAGCATTTCACCCAAAGTATGTGTCTGGCTACTTGGGTGGGGGTTTTTTTGAGAAAAGAAAGATTTAATAACCAAAGTAAAATAAAATGTAATATTAACAATAAAAATACTGAAATATAATAATAATAGTAATGAAAATTAATATAATAAAATAAAATTTTTAGAAATAATAATAAAAAAAAATCAGGGAAAAAACCAAGTGATGCACAATGTAATTGCTCACCACCTGCTGACTGATGCCTGAGCAGCCATCCACCCCTCCCGGCCAACTCGCTCCATTTTATGTACTGAGTGTGATGTTCAATGGTATGGAATATCCTTTTGGCTAGTTTGGGTCACCTGTCCTGGCCATGCTCCCTCCCAGCTTCTTGTGCACCTCCCTGCTGGCAGAACATGGGAAACTGAAAAATCCTTGATTTAGGATAAGTGCTTCTTAGCAACAACTAAAACATCAGTGTGTTATCAACATTATTCTCATACTAAATCCAAAATACAGCACTGTACCAGCTACTAGGAAGAAAATTAACTTTATCCCAGCCAAAACCAGGACAAACAAGAAGAACACCACATCAATAGCTAACAAATGGGTAGAGTAATTAATAAAGTACTTGTTGTATAAGCAGCTACGGCAAAATAAGGTGATAAATCGCAGGCAACTGGGGCTTATAATGCATCTGGCAAACCAACTTAATTATATTCTTTGACAGGATAACAAGCCTAGTGGACAAAAAATACTCCACGGTAGCTTTTTGTATAGTTCCCTGAGATGTCCTTTATATGTGGATTACTGAAATCTGCATGATACTTCTCAAACTCCAACTCTTCCAGTGTGTGCCAAAGGCAGGGAAGTGTGTCACGCCATGCAGTGTTTTGCAGCCAACACACAGTCATTTTAAACTACACGACTGTTTTAAGGATGTTTTCTCAACCTACAAATCTATGAGAGCCACCAAACGAAAAGTGGATTACGCCATATCCTTTTTCATAAGAAGGATTTGAATCTTAAACTGCAGTATTCTAGAGGGGCTCAAAACCACAGCTATGTAGATGTTTTAATATTAGAGCAGCCAGTAGAGGTGATACACATAGCCTTGGTTTATTTTGCCATCAGATGGTGGAAAAATTGTTGGAGCTGTGAACAGACACCCTCTTCCAAATTCACCAAGACGGCTGTTGCCCAAAGTACTTGGGCAGTTGCGTACTTCCCTCCTCCCTGCTGTCCCCGAGGCCGCTCGCCTGCCTGATCTCTCAGGCTGGTAGGTTGACACCGTTCATGCGCCCTTACTTGTTTCAGCCAGCGTGGAAGAAGATCTTTCCCTGGCCTTCTCTATAATACTCTTTCAGGCAACTAGTAAGGGGACTAGGAGAGGTGTAGAATGGTGTAAATCTAAGTAATGCCATGCCATGTCAGACGCTCTCTGAAGAGATTATGGAGCTCTGTTTGAAACACGAGCCATGGCCAGTACATTGGCATTGCTACAGTAAAAGGTATTTGTTCCCTGTGTCCTGGTTTGGGGTCTATAAACACCGTGGAATCCAGTGGTTAAAAATTGCACAGCTTAGCACAAGGACCTTGTTAGTATCACTGCTAGGAGCTAAAAACATGAGCCAGGTGTGGCATGGATGACATGGCTCAGATCTGCTAACACAGAGGTACTAGAATATTCATGAACCTCACTGTGGTCTTGCTACTGGAGGAGGACAAAAAGCCATCTTCTCAGGAGCCGTCACACAAGAACACAGTTTGGTCCATTCCTCCTGAGAAGGTGCGGAGCAAGTGTTTGAGCTCCCGATCTCCTACTGGTCTCTGCTCTCAGTTGCACCCTACATGACTTTGTACTCTACGAGTCCCCTCTTATCTTTAGTTTGAATGACAAGCAAACAAGAAGAGCTATTTCTTTGTGAGATGACAACAGAGCGTCCGCTATAGGAACGTCAAGCGGGGTGCCAAACTGGTGATACGCCTGCCTTGTACAAAGCCTGGTAAAAACCAGCCAGCCAACCAACCAGGATAAGCGTTAGTGGTGGAGGACTAAGCAAGGAGGTCTCCTGTCATGCCCAAGCAGCCCCTCTTAACTGGAAAACACACCGTGCAGATCCCAACCATACCTGCAGGATAGAAAGATGGAAGCACGTACATAACCCCGGAGGGTGAGAATACGTAAAGCGTGAGCTAGAGGAATGAGCTGAAATCAATAAATTGAAGTTCAACCCCAATAAATATAAAGAAGGGGATGAATAAACATGAGTACAGAGAAATGGAGAGATCACAGAAAAGAGTCATAGGGTTAATGAGAACATAGTCAAGGGGGAATTGCTAGATGTGGCTGGCACAAATGCACAAAGTGCTATATCAAATGGATATTGGGATTAATAGGTGTCAGGACTTTAAGCAAGTAACGTAGCTGGACAATACTGAAGTACGTTTTGGTCAGCACAATTCAAAAAATACCTAAGCCAAATGGATAGAAATGAGACAAAAGAATGCAAGAATCGGCAAATCTGGGCCCATTTTGTTTGTAAAAAACAACAACCCAACACTCAGTGTAAGGTTTTCTTAACGCTGACACGAGTAAGTCTCCTAACTCGAGAGCTTAGACGAATAGGACCTTGGTTCCCTCCATGAGGGAAAATGGAATCAGCCATTTCTACATTTGCAGGAATTACAGGTTTTTTTACTTGTGGCTTCACACGCCACGTTATTCTGCTTTATTTATGAACGGAACAACCCCTGACTAATAAGATGTTACTGCTGTCACTGCGCCCTTTGACAGGCACAGGGAATGTACACACAGGTTTTAGAGAGGGTGAACCACAGCCACACAATAACTTTCTGGACTGGAGACAGGGATGCAGGAGTATTGAGAAAGGGAAGAGAGCTCTGCCTACAAGCCTCCAATTCACTGTTGGGAAGCCCACGCTCTCCAGACTCAGACCAGGCCCTGGGACAACCCATGCACCTCCCAAGGCTGGCCTGGCGATGGCAAGGTGCCTTCAGAGCAAAGACCAAATCAGACCGTTGGCAAAGATGCGCAGGTGACATACGTGATACCTGACTGAACCAGCACCAGTGAGGCGCGTTCAACTTTTTAGACAGGAGTTGCCAAACTCAGAAGGAGGGCAGACCAAACCAAAAGTGATGAGCCACCCCAGAAGGCACAGATTTATCTGAATTGGGGAAGACAGAGAAAAGTCTATGGGCCCCTGATAGCTGTAACTGTGAGTAAGCAGCAACAACTGCCTCTGTTCTTCCATTTATATAGCAGTAGCTGCTATACGGTGTCAAGATATCCACTACAGTTCTAGATTAGGGTGGAGGTGAGCATGGGCTACCCCCTTGCCAAGAAACAGAAAGGGATGGCAGAGGAAAGAAAAAATCCCAAGGGACAAATAAGTTTTAACTTAAAGGATAGCTTACAGGTAAGGATAGACACTGTAAACACGATGGTGAAGTTTTCATCTTAAATTATTTTAAAATTAGGTTGTTACATTGGTCATTGCAGAAAAACCTTCTAAATGCAGGCTAAACACAAACCATTGGCTTCTCATTCGGAAACAGACCTAACAGCAACAGCCCAAAGCAAAGCTGACTCCAGAAACAAATTCTAACTCTGCTCTGGTTAACTTTGGCTCTTGGGAACTTGTTCACTCTTTCACTGATGGTAGTTACTGGAGAAATACCCCATTACCGTAGCTACACCTACACTGCTAAAGGCCATCCACCCTAAGAGACGCTTGCCCTGATTGCCAAGCCACAAAGTGGAGCAGTCCCCATGGCCAGGGCTAGTTCCCTCTAGAGAATGGCCACGATGCTCTGTGCTTGCACTGGGCACCCTCCCAATTCCCCCCAGGGTTCCTGTAGCTCTGAGACACACCTCTTTCTGCTGTTTTTCTTTCTTTCTCAGTTCAATGAGCATTAAAACAAAAGACCTGTGCTGCAGCCCCACCTGTTTTTAAGTGGGTGCATGCCATGAAGGCTGGTGGAGGTATTTAATTCTCCAGTCCCAGCTGTGTTGGCCTAGATAGTGACTCACCTCACATGTCTCAGATCAGCTTCGTTTGAGGAGAGGAGGTGTGATACAGGTCCCACAGCTGGGCAGAAGAAGAGACTCTGTTATGCTTGCAAGACAGGTCTTAATTACTAAGTGCAAATTGTTATTTGGTGTTAAAGTGCTGGGAGAAGATAAATGAAAGCAGAGGAAATATTCAGTAGCTGCTGAAAAGGACCTACAACACCCAGACGCAAGGAGATAGCTCATTAATTACTTGCTCTAGTCCCCTTTGGGCTCAGAAGACAGTGGCAATAGAATTACTTTTGTTTGCAGCTGTGAGTTCTGTTTCTATTTATACCTTAATGGTTTTTTTTGACGCATTTCCTTTTGGTGTGGGAATTAATTGCCTACAATGTACCTAGAGCTTGTACTTCAATCCACGTGTCATTCTTGTTTCATAGCGTCTCAAAGACAGCAGAAGAAATAAGGACTACTAAGAACAGAGCAATCCTTCCAGCATTGACTGAGCCATTCAGGACTACGGCCGTTAAATGCCAGCACAACCAGGTATGTGATACTCAGCATTTGAATTCTACCCAAAAAAGTATACTGAAGTAGCATTATCTGTCACTGGCTGAATCCCCGAGAAAATCTCTTCTCCTAGAGACCAGCTTTGTCATTCTGTTTCACTTGTCCAATATTTTCTATTGCAAATCTCGAAATCTCAGAGAAAAATAATAGAAATTAGTGAGGGGCTGAGTTAATAAGAAGTAGTAAATTAAACCAGTATCTTTTCTACAGATAAAGCGTAGCTACTTCAGACTGGTAAGGGGCCCTAACCTGTGATATCACCTCCTAAAGCCAGTCAAAATGTATGACCAGAGCTGTCAGGTGGTGCCTTGGGAGAGCGGGACAGCACTGAAGTTTGAACTTAGGTCTGAGCTTCCTGAAATTTGAAAGCTACTGTGGGCTAAGGACTTGTTTCAGAACTGGTCCTTGTTTAATGGAGTTTGCTACTCTCTTAAAAATAGCTTAGCCCTAAGAATAATCCACATCCATACCTGTTTGCCATGGAGGGAGCATCAGTAATTACAGCCACTCTCGAGGTAGGGCCCAGAACGCAGGTCTGCCTGCGCTGTCCTCCTTGCTCCTTCCTTCCTCGTCCCCAAAGATGACAGAACCCACGACAGAGTATTTGGTCACCTCGCCATCGTGCTTTGTCACCGCTACCCATGATCTTGGCGGTTTATATTTATCCAGGGAGAGGAGGAGGAGGCAAAACAAAATAAAAAAACAGAAGGAAAGATGGAGGAGTGGATGAGAAAGCAACAATTTCTAAAACTGTAAAACCTGGCAGGCTTTGGTTTTATGGCATCGTGGTGGATGGCTGCACAATGAAGAGCTGGCTTCTGTCGTTAGCAATACTATCAGCAAATTCCCATGCAGCTGAGAGATTTTTTTGTTAATACACATCATGATTTTAATAGCATGTGTGTAGGTGGTGAAGAATTGGATTTTTTTTAAACTTTATAATCAAAGTGAGAGGAGGCAGGCACAGTACATGAGAGAAACATGCAGTGTCAAAATACTCTCATCTATTATCCCCCAGGTCACACTGGCAGATCCTTCCCACCTCCCACCTACTGACTGGTCTTAAAGTCAAGAACTGTACCCTGCTCTGAGCACTTGACTTTTTTGATTTATTTATTGTAAAAACTGAGCTAAAGATGGAGAAGTACCACCACCGAGTGTATCTGTTAATCTCAGAGGTTAAAAGTGATTGCTCACACTTTGTATCCAAAAAATGTCTACAGGCAGACCTCTGTGTAAACTGTGCCTATGGAAGGGAATCTAAACAGCGTTTGCTTTGTACAAGATGAAGAGGAATGTGCAAAAAAGCAGAACCCATCAAAGACAAGGCAACTAGCAGTTTTACTGTTAATACATGTAAATGCAATAGAAAACGGGAGCTTTGAGCTCTGGTAACTTGGGTTTAAAGCACAGCCTGCTTCAGCTTCACAAGAATGTTTTTACCTTACCCTAATGACAGGGAAACTGGTTCCAGCGCCGCTTTTTGTTGCGCTTTGCCCAGTGGCTGCTGAAAGGGGCTATCTCCCCTGTCCCAGCCGTGCAACTGCGGCGTGAGCTGAGGGAACAAGCTGATCTGTCAGCAGACTGACACAGCCAAAGCAAATAATTTCAGCATGTTGATCTGACTTAGACTCGTGACCTCGCAAGAAGCGATACAAGGGATGGAGCACAAGGCAAGGGAGAAATGGCTGGTGCAATGTCAGATTAAGGCAGGCCAGGACTGACCTATCATCATCAACACAAAGCCCAACTGAGTGGTCCTACATGACTTAAAGACACTCAAAGCAGTAGTCTTGGTTGGTTTGGGGTTCCCCCCCGCCCCCGTTTATAAAGGAAGGGGAGGATTGATTGAAAACTCAGGTGGTTGGCCTGGTGCCACTCCCATAAATAATATTAAAATGGCCCTGTGCTAAGTTTGCTGGCCCACAGCTGTGCTAAGGGCTCCCTTGCGCTCACCGTTTGGGAAGGACGGAGAGCCACTCATCCCACCGCTGTCCGCTGCCAGTCTTCAACTACAGCTCGGCGTACGCTGTCTCCAAGGATGGCACAGCATCCTGGTTTCTGTGCTTCTGCGTCAGCCACGTTTGGTTAGGGTGACATAAAGTTTCCAACCCCTCCGATGTGGCTCTTGTGTCTGAAATGTTTTGTGGTGATTCCATAGCCTTGGCCCTAAAACTCTTTTTCCCTCTGCAGGCTCCCTGGGGGTAACTTCATCCACAAACACAGATTCAACCACTGTTGCTATACTGAGAAACACAGTACTGATTCGTGTCAGTCTCCTGTCCAAACTAACATTTCAGGTTTTTTCTGACATAATTCTGGGGCTAGCAAGCTGTCAAATTCAGTATGCCCAAAACAGAAAGCTGGTTTTTATTTTTTTCCCTTTCTGTTTTTTCCCCCCCTCCTTCTCTATTACTCCCTCTTCTCTTCCCAAATCAACATGAAAACCTATGCCCTCCTCCCAACATCAGTATCTCTTCTGAATCACCTTTCTCCCAAGTCTCCTACCCAGGTTCTGTTTAAGTCTTGCTGACTCCCATTGTTCTAAAATCCATTATTCTAAAATCCAGCCTGTTCTGTTCATTGACCCGACTACGTCTCTCATATGCTGTTGGTTTATCAGCTCCTGCTTCTAATGAGGCAGTGAGAACAGAGATTTTACTACTTCTGGCTATTACATTATTGCCATACTAGTGTCTGTTGTGGTTTAACCCCAGCCGGCAGCTCGGAAAGATTGTGATAAAGGGCCTTACCCATCTCCCGGTATTTTATGTGTAATTGTTCCTAGAGGTTGGAAAAACTTCAAAAGCACGTTGAGGTCGGCTTAATTTAGCTACCTTTCCTGAGGTAAAAGAGCATCTGAATGAAATATAATGACCCCTCTCTTCCAAGAATGATTTTGTGAGGTAGGATTCTCCCAGAGCTCAGCAAACAGTCTTAGGGGATTTCCTTGCTTGATGAGTCTGGTGCGGAGGCTCAGTGAGCAAATGCCTCAGAGGAAGCTAGAACAGAATAGCTGCTTAACAAGATTAATGACCGGATTCCTTAAAAGCTACTTATGGGAGAGGTGATCTCTTATGTGTAAGCCAAAGACAATTAATTAAAATAGGTCAATTAGCCTGTCAAATACAACATGTAGCCAGAGTTCAAGCTTTTATGTATTCACACCAGAAACTGTAAAATAAAGGGAGAGGGAAAACCTACTTCAATCATACAGGGCAGATGAAGTATATTAGTTGGTGAAGAGGTAGAATACTTCCTTCAGCTTCCACTAGTCCCACACTGGTGAATAGGTAAATGCTGACGTGTTGGGTCCTGTCATGGGCGTACATCGTACATCCCAGCAACCGTCTGCATCTGCGGTGTCCTTTAGTGTAACAGAGTCAGAACAAACTACGGAGACAGAAAAACGTGCAACTGAACACTGAAACAAAACCCTTTCTTGAAGGAAGGAGTTAAAGGCCAACTATGTGAGAAGAGAGGGAATCATAAGGCGCTTGTCTTTCTTTCTTTTTTTCCTTTTAAATAAACGTAGTGGCATCAGTAGCATCAGAACAGAAAAACCTTAAAACGTTGAGGTTTTTGTCCTTAGGGCGCAATGCAGATTGAATTTAAGCACAAGTCCCTAGAAAGAAAAGACAAACCCACCTAGACAGAATTGGTTTTGGTGAGCCTACACTAAATGCAGTGATTGAGTAGTAAGTCAGTCAGTTATATGATATATTTTAAATAATATATTGATGAGAACTAGAAACCTTCTTTGTTCTATCAGTCACTCGAAATGCATTTCCTTCCAAATGTGTCTAGAATCTGCACGAGCATCAGTGTATGTAAATTCAGAGATGAAAGCAATAATTCATACTGGTAGCAAAGCATAATGCATTTCTAGCATGAATGCCAATCATCCGCCATAGGTTATATTGCTGAGCAATGAATAGGAAGTGTACGTGCACCTGATCAAAACCGAACATTTCAGAAGGCACACAACCCGGTAAATGTCTGGGGATCTTAATGCTCGAAATGAGGGAGAACGTCGGGTTTACAACTTGTCTGTAAGCACACAGCAGATGCAAACCAGGGCTGGGATGCTGTGTTCGTGTTAACCAAGAAGGGAAAGTTGAGGCACACCCCCCTCCCCCTGATTTTTCAAAAAATGCTGGGCTCATAAGGAAAGGGTCAGAATCTGTGCTGTGGGGGACAAGAGTAAGGAGCCTTTGATGAATCCCTTGAACTGCTATAGTCCAAGCACCAGTATGCAAACTTAAACAGCAAATAAATGAGTACTTGTAGCTGTTATACCTCTTTACCTTCAAACCTGCCAGCAGGTGAAACAAATGACTAAAATATGTGACTAGTGAGTGAAAGGTATTGTACTTAGGTTTGGGTGCATGTTATTTAATAACTGCCAGATTCTTAGTGTTATCCTTTAGACCAGGATTTATAGTTTGATTTACTTTACAGAAATGAGGAAAAAAAAAAATCTCAAAAACACAGAAAATTCTATTAGGAAGAAACTATCAAAATGCTCCGTATGATTTATCAGTTTGGACACTTTCCGAACGCTGGAGCCAAAGATTAAATGTGATTTTCCTTCTGGATAGAGATGAGCATGATGTGACGTACATGAGTGGGCTATGCAATTATTTGCTAGTCAGTAGAACAATAGAGAGAAAGATTTTTTAATTCTTTTGCTGGATTTGGGCAATAAAGCATGGCTTTATGACACAGATGAGATAAGCAAGCACATCGGTCTGGTGTATCCCACCTAGAAGGCACTGGGTCTGCCTGAGAGAGACATGAATTTGCAATGTGGGAGCATGGTCTCTACCAGATATTTCGGAAAATTCTTCCTGCACCTTCTTGGGAAACTCAGTTGCTTCAACGGTCATCACACAAAGCTTGAGAGATAGGACAGCTGCATTTAATTCTCCACTGACAAAGGCATCAAACTGGCCCAGGTTAGGATAGACTTTCACTGACAGTCTGCCCAATATGAAGCTCTCCCTCACAGACTTGCTACCCCCTTAACTCTGATCTCCCAGCCCAACCAAGTGGCCATAGCTCCTGCCCAAGCTTGAGAACCCGCTTCACGTGAGGTTCAGAGGTGATGAGACAAGGAATCGGGGCATTCCTGGCTCTTACTTCGTTTTTCCTTGGGAGAGAATATTCTCTGGTCATCTTTTTGCTTGAGATGCCGTATTGTGGAATACGGTGGAACAGGGAGCCTGGCACAACTGAGCTGCAGACTGTCCCTCAAAATGTAATAAACCTGAATTCTCTGGGGTGGTTTTTAAATGACAGAAGTGAAGCTGGAGTTGAACAGACTTGAATCACTGGCAAATCCTTTATAAAGGACAGCAGTGGAGGTCAGTGACAGATATTTTGGACTAGTTTGAGTCAAGGGGAAGACTGAATGGGTACGTCAGCTTTAGAAGGTGGTTCTAGGACAAATAAAATGCAAGCAACATTTTGAAAGAATGATTTTGACATTTTCAAAGCAAACATTTCCTATTTTAATTTACATTTAGACATGTACTACGATGTATTTACAAATATTTGAACGCTGTTTTGAGCTTCTGAAGTGGAAAACAAATTATTCCTGTCACCCTAAATAAAAGACACTGTTTTATACACTGAAGAGTTAAGCTCAAATCTGGCCCGAGGTGGACAGTGGGCATTCTCGTTTCCTTCAGTGCTTGAAGAAATGACCATTTATAGGATTACACACAGCACACAGACTGCAGAGGAACAGGCTTTTTGTTCGGCTTTGTGTTGCAGAGCAGCACTGCACTAACTTCTTAGCTGGAAAAGCACTCTGCAAATATCCACCACCTGAAGGATGCAGATGGACAGCAAGGATTCAAAGCCCCTGAGACAACGCAATCCAATCCAATACAGGCACTACTTACCAAATTCCTAGTTGATATATCATGCTGGCATCAAGAAAATCCCTGACTTGAGAGACAGAACAAGGGCTGAGGAATAATACAGCTGTCATTCCTGGCATGAAGAAACATTTTTTTAACTTCTAGGACTGATTGGATTTTCACTGCTAGCATTTCTGCCAGACTTCCTTTCAATGAAGCATTGAGACTAGGGTGGAATATTTCATAGGATACTTGCAGAGGAGACAGAATGGTCCAATCCGCCTTCAGTTTGTTCTTAAATTGAGATTAAAGGGGGGAAAAAGGCATGATGGAGGGAAGGGGAAAGAAAGGCAGAAGAGCCATTGCAGCGGATGAAATTCACCCACGGACTAGTTCAGCCTGCTGTAATCCTCAGACAGCTGATCAGATGAAGGACCAAGGCATGGCTGTGCTCAGGATGTGGCCCTGGTTTGGGGGATGGAGGGGTGATGCTACAGAGTGTTAGCTAGCTTTTCTTCACAGACTTCCTAAAAGGGTTGAAAGTCAGATCGCAGGTAGCGTTTCTTCCCTGGAGTCTTCTGATGAGGCTGTTTATTATGAAGTATTGCTTAGTCTAGAAGAGACAAGTGTACTGGTCTTGCAGGTCAATAGTAATGTATTTACAGAACCTCTCAATTGTTAAAAAATGAAAGATGCAGACATAAAACTGAATGGTCTTAATGACAGAAGGATTGAAATACTGGAATGTGGGCTCGATTTTCGCTTCGCTTTTCTCCGTTTCTCTGCCTTCATCTTTTCAACTCTTCTTTTATGCAAATGTCTACACTAAATTTAAGGCCATCTATATGAGATGCCAGTCACCTGCTTTTGGACCGAGGTTATAGCAGGTCTAGACTTTTCTGTGAAGATTTTTTTGCACAGAGACCAAGGATGTGATATCTGATGTTTTGTGAGCTGACACATTATATTTTTGGTTCCTATGATTCATCAAACTAGTTTGAGTGAATGGACCTTTTTACCCTATAATTTAAACTGAAGGATATTGAAGGGCAGCTGATATTTTCCCCAGCTAAAAAGAAGTCTGTTTTCTGTGAGTATTGGAAGAAACCCCCCAAAAATGCAAACTGTGCTGATGGCTTTTCTATAGAGCAAGTGTGGACTCATTAAATGTTTTGGTTTTGGTTTTTTTTTTTTATTTCTAACTCCTTATGCTCTTATTTTATAGTCTCCTGTAAGCAGAATATGTATTCAAAGATTATGTTTCAAACTTGCAAGACTGTGTGGGTTTGTAAGCAACCAAGACAAGTAGTCCAGTCCTAATTGAGAGCTTTGTTAGTGCAAAATCTACTAAAATGAACTAACAATTTGGAATACATTAGCTGTCACTTCAAATGCCAGTAATAATTTGCAAAACACTCAGAGCAATAACGGGAAAAGGTATAAAACATCAAATTTGTAGCAAAGCTGACAACAAAAAGAATATTCACTGTGAATTACAGTCTTCCTGATTTGCTAAAGCTCTTACTGATTCTGTTTTAAGAAAGGATCTTCTCTCAAGGGATTTAAATACAGTAGATTATCTAACATGCTCAACTAGTGCTTTAAGTTCCTTATCTGAAAGCTTATCCTTGATGACTTGGAAATCTGTGATCTCTTGCTAACGTGTTCGGGAGGGTGATTGGTCAGTTCGGTGATCTGGCTATCTATTATCCGGATAGGTACACGTCTGGTCAAGGACCACTAGCCCTTCTTTCTATTGAACGGCTAGTGGCTATCCCATTTTCCTAGCTGTCTTTTTTTTCAGAAAACTGTTTTGAGGACTAATACCAACTGACTTTGAAAAGGTATCAGTTCCTGCTGTTTTGCAGCTACTGGAGAAGATGAGAATGTTCAGAATGGAAAAAGCATCAATGAAAGTATTTTGTAAAACAATTCAGAAAAGGTGTATATTGATCAAAAGTCAGACATATGCTTGGTGGAAATTAAAACTTCAGGGTAAGAAAATAACAACTCTGCCTTCTGACAATCTGTGCCAGGTACTAAAAATATTTTAATGAACCATTACACCTTTAGAGACATCAGATGTGCACAGGCTGGATTGCAAACCTGGGTCATTAGAAGTTCAAATAGCCTGGCTCACAGCAGGACCTGGGAAAGCCAAGACAGTTTTGCCTAATGCGTAAGAGGGGAAAGAGGTAGCTAAGCTATGTGACAGACAGTGATCTATAAAATGAATTGTTAAGAAAAGGGCTTAAGAGGAAGAACTAGAAAACTGTGCGTCGAATACAATGCAAGCTGGCTGCAGAGAGAAGACCAAAGAGTCAGCGTGAGAGCTACAATAAAGGCTTATTAGAAATCTGTGGCTACATGCTATATGGCATATACTAACTACCCTTGTATTTACCCAGCCTCTTAGAGCAGTTTTGTGTCCCGGGCAAAGCCCCACGTTGTCATGACTCGAACTCAAGTTGTCTCCATTAGACATCCCAGAGTTTCGCGTATTTGCTGTAGCAAAGATACAGCAAATCACTGCTGTGCAGATAATAATCACTGCGGCTTTAACTCTTCTGTGGCTTCTGTTACGGCCTCTACCCCACAATCTGTTCGAAAAAGACCCCTGCTTCCAGAGCAACCAAATCTAGGTCGAGTCCCACCTTAGCCTTGGGAGAACCCTCTGCAAGAAATACATTGCTCTACTGCAACAGGAGAGTCTGTAAAAACCCGTCAAAATTTTATGCCCCCGACTGCTGTTGAGGTGGTTTGTGATAGTTCTTCACCGAGATACGCAACCCTGCCTGGGTAGGGCAGATATTTAGAATATAACTCAATAGGCCACCATCGAGATGAAGTTCTGTTGTATGCCTGAGCCGAACTAAGCTTAACAAAAGGGCAACTACCCTCCTCTTTCTGTCCAGGCCTATAGCTCTGCCTTTCCTTGCACTGGCTCTGGTGCTTGTCTGGCCCTGTGCAGAGCTAATGCAGCTCATTAAACCAGAAGAAAACTATTGACTTTCCTAGCAAATTAATTTATTGCCGAAGGGGCAAAAAATCCAAGGGCGCAAGTAGATGCAGGACCTTCTGTTTCAACAGCAACGAGAACGGATCATCTCAAGCTGTAACAGATTAACTCTGCCCATGAGCTAATTTACACCTGTACTTGGCCTGCTGTGCAAAATGGAGTTTTTATTACAAAATTACATTCTCAGTTTTGTACAGACACAGCCCACCTTGTCACAGGTTCTTCATTAAGAAATCTGGTCTCCGAGCATATATAAAGATCTAATTTTTGTGGTAAATATATCTATCCTGTATTTGTTAAAGAAAAAAAAAAGATAATGTGTTAATATTGTGTGAGGATGAAGAAGTGGGTTTTTTCTATCCATTGACACTTATGGAGAATGAAAACGGCACTGCTGTTTTTCAGTCAGCAGTCTCTGTGGCACCTGCGTATCCAAAGATCCTAAAATAGTAGGAGGCTTCCAGCCTTCTAATGTTAATTTTTAACAGCTCTCTGTACAGCTACAAATTCAAAGGGCCAAAGGAAACCTCATGTTATTCCAAGAATCAAGCAGAATGACCAAGGTAATAATAGACCTGGCATCCTAAGTAATCCTAGACCAAACAGTGATGTTATGTGAATTAAAGCAGTCATGCTATGTGTGATGCAATCAATAAGGAGTTAAAGGGTAGGAATATAATGAAAGAAAGTCCACATGGCTTTATGGAAACAAGTCTTGACAAGCAGGCCTGACTTCACTTTTTGATGAGATTACAGGTTTGTTTGATCGAGGTAGCCACATGGATGTGATAGACTTGGACCTTCCTAATGAATTTGATTTAGTACTGCTTGACATTTTGATTAAAACATTAGCATTATATAGCCTTAATAAAACACATTAAGTAGATTAAGATCTGGCTAATTGATAGAGTTCAGCAAGCTGTTCTAACCAGATACTCAGCACTGACTAGGGATATTTTTAGTGGGGCTCTGCAGGCAGGAACACTAAGCTTGCTGCCATTTGATGTTCTGGAATTACACGGAAACATGGATAATACTGGCAAATGTCCCGAAATCTAATGAGGAATGGGCAGCTATGGAAATTCACAGTTTCGCCTGCATTGACATAAATGTGTTTCTGGTATTGGATTATGTCCTTTCTCTTCAGTTCCGCACAAGCACAGAGGTTCTCTTGCAGGGTATAGTTGCAAGGCTGTGGTCTAGTCAGTGGCTGATGTTAATACAATTTCTCTCAAGGGTCATTGATTTTTAACTACTAATTCATGTATTATCAAAAGGAGTAGCATGAATCATTTAAAAAGAGTAAACTGTGAAACCACCACTTATTGCACACTTCTACGTGTCTTTATTTAAACAACCAACAATATAAGCCTGAGATTAAAATACGTTCGCAGCTTTACAAAGTCAGGAAATTCTAGCCCATTGGCTGAAGCAGAATTTGCTATCAAAAAATAAAACAAGAAAGCTGGATGAGGTAAGCAAAAATACCCAAAAGAGAACTGACCAGAACATTAATGATCAGCCATATGCAAAGCATATACAATTTCTACTACTATTGCTTTCTGGTCAGCTGATCGAGGCGCATCTTTCACGATTCTCCATTTTCTTGGTCAGCTCTTGAATCAGACTGAGATTAGATAATGCTGAATTAGTATTAGTCGCCTTTGCTAGGTTTGGTTCTGACCAATGTTTTTATATTACTACATGCATTCCCAAGCTTACCTAAGCAAAAATCAAAATGAGAGTTCATACTAATTTTGATGGTGTAGACTGATAAAGATGCTCTCTTCCTCAGCAAAATCTTGCTAGCAAACTCTTACCCTTCTAACATTTGGTTTCTGCTTGACCTTGCAGAACAAGATGACTGATGAATGTAGAAGACACTATCCAGAAAAAAACACTGAATATACTCTCTCCTCTTACTATCTAAAATGCAGATTCAGGTACATATATCCCACAATGTATTGGGATGCATTATTTCATTTGGTATATATCAGTTTAACATCTAAAATCTCTCCACGTTTTCATCATTTTACAAATCTAGTATTAAAACTCTTGGTGTCAAAACTATGCAACCTCAGAAGTGTCCTACTAAGCATCAATACCATCTAAACACAGTGCAAACCAGCAACTGAATGCCTCGCCACTCTACTGTTTTTTTCTCCACTAAACAAAAAGCAAAGGTCTTTTTCTGTGTGAAACCCAAATTGTTCCTTTTTCTTTCTTTTTTTTTTTTTTTTTTTTTTTTTTTTTTTTTTTTTTTAAACAACAAAACTCCTCACCAGCTAGGTCATTCAGTGGGACTCCTTTCTGTGCCTGTCATCACTGTTTTCCTATGTCCTGTACTGTCCTGTCTCCCTCTGCACCACCCCATAACTAATTTCCATCACTCTGTCTCTACTTCAAGATTTGTGTCCAGCTTAAAGCAAGATTTTCAAAAGGGACCTACATGCCTTACATACACAAGTAGTGAACCAAAGTATTCTTCTTAGTTGGCGTTTTTAAGCAGGACTGCTCAATGTTTCATTGGACAGTATCTGTTTTTATGGTGTGTTTTTTTTTCTACAAGTCCGTTTTCCTAACAGCACATTGGCAGTGTGAGGCTTCTTGCCTTTTGGATACTCTGAGGTAATATTTAATCATCAATACTGAGCTCTTCATACTGATTCTCTGAAAGACAAATATTGTTGATATTCCAAAAATGTATGCATCTTATTCCACTCCCACAGGCTTTTCATCATTCTTCTCATTTTGGTCCTTCCTTTTCTTCACTTAAAACTAACCATCTTATCTTTGCCCTCCCTAGAACTGTGGGACCGTTACGTTATCAGATTTTCTTCCTCTAGCATGCTGACGCCCAGCCTAGTCTCTTTTTTGCACTTCTATCCCTGACATTTTCTTCATCCTAATTATTTAATTTTTAACCTTATCTTTCCTATTTACAATTGATCTTATCTTTCTTTTGGGTTTTGTTAGCTTGCTTCTCCCCCCCCCCCCCTTGCATTGCCTGTGATAAACATGGGATCAGTGGGACATGACGTTCTTCAAATAGCTTCAATTGGGTTTTGACTTTTCCTTATTCTCCAAAACCCTGCACTTATGTCTTTACAGATTTGATTACTCAGTTCCATCCTTTTTTTCATTTCTGTCTCCTAGCCATAGTTCTCATATATTTTGTTTCCCATACAATGTTATGTTTCTTTTTTTATGGCTACAGAAACCTATCAACCTTTCCGGTTTCATCAGTAATGTATCCTTTATTTTTCAAGAGGACGTAAGTGAAGCTACAGTTATTCTTTGAGCTCCACTGAAATCTTTTTATCATTCAGATGGGGAATACCTGTGAACACAAAGGGATGAGCTGAAGTAAAAAAAATAACGCATGGAGTTCAGTGTAAGCAGCTGAAATAAACGCTATTACCTTGCTTCACAGAACTGTGAGATTTACAAAAAACAGATTAGGTATTATAGTGGGTATCAGAACTCAACATTAAGGGCTCCTGAAGAATCTGCAAAATGAGATGACCAAAGCGCATCGCTTCTATGGTTTTATTATACAAGACAACGTGCTGTGTATTTAGTACCATACAGAACAAGTTTGGTTTTAGTCCGTTCCAGGCCGAATAACCTTTTTTATAGTGTCTTGTGTACAGTATAACGCTCCTTGCGCCGCATCGCCCTTCAGAGGCCGGAGAACCGTCCCACGCAACTTCCATGACTTTGGAGCAAGCCTTGGAGGAATCACCGAACCCGTCGCGCACCTGGAAGAGCAACCGTGGGTTATTTTATTCCTCTCGGAAAGGAAAAGGGGATTTGTATTTGAGGTTAGCCAGGCGGTATCAGCAGCAGAGGGGCCGGACACCGACGGCTCCGCACCCCGGTGGGAAATGGAGGCTCCCCTTTCCTCAGGGCCTGGCTCTGTCACCGCCGGGACCGTTACCTCCCGGGGCGTTTTTGAGTTCCTTTGCCCTTCCACAAGGCGCCGAGGCTGAGACAACGACTTCAGCTCTCTCCGCTGACACGAACTAAAGCGGGCTCCGTCCCGTCCCCGTCCCCCGTCCCCCCCCCCCCTCACCCCCGTTCCTCAGGCCTCCGCCGCGGGGAGCTCTTCTCCCTCACAGCGGCCGCCGCAGTGGGGCGGGGCTTGGAGGAGGGAAAGCGCCTCACAGCCTCTGGGGAGAGGGGAATTTGCGGCGCGGCCATTCCCATTGGTGGCAGCGCGTGCCCATCATTGCAAGCGCCCCAATCAGACGCCGCGGATCACAGCCGTACTGCCCGCACCGTACCGAGTTGCCGGCCTTGAGGCTCCGCCTGCAGCCGACCCACCGCCGAGCCGTTGAGAGCAGTCCCCGCCTTCCTCCCCTCTCCGCCATTCACAACCACCCGACTCGCCCTCAGCAACCAATCGGAACCTGCCGCTGCTGTCAATCACCAACCTTTGCCACGCCTTCCCACACTCCCCCCCCCCCCCCCCCCCCCTCGCCTCAGCGGAGCTGGGCGGGCGCACCGAGGGAGGGGAGGGGTGTGGAGGAGGAGGAGGAGGGAAGAGGAGGAGGAGGAGGAGCTGCGGCTGCCGCCGCCGGCGGAGGTTTCAGTACCTCGGAGAACGGCTGCGAGCGAGCCGGGCGGGCGGGAGCCGCCGCAGCCGGCTCGGACCGCCGCCGCTGCCGCCCTCCCCTCCCCTCCCCTGCCCCGCTCCGCGCCGCTCCTCACCTCACCTGCCCCGCCCCTCCTCCGCGCTCGCGCCGCGCCAGGCAGCGGCGCCCCGCGGGGACCGTTAGGAACCGTCGCCTCAGAGCGAGCCGGCCCCCAGAGCGGGAGCGTCGTCCCGTTTACTCCCGGCGCCGAGGGAGTCCGGTCCCCTTCGGAGCGCTCTACCGGGGCCACTGCGACGGCACAGGCTCGGTGACCGGGTCGGGTGGGGAGGACTGGCGGGGGTCCGTCACCTCAGGGACGGGACAGGTGGTCATCCCCGGGACGGCCGGGCTGGCTGAGGTGGTGGTGGTGGTGGTGTGTGTGGGGGGGTGGTGGTGGCTCGTTACCGTCGCTCGGTCCTGACGGAGGGTCGGCGCGGGGCGGGTGGGTGGTGAGGAAAGTGAGGGGCTTCCACCTCGCCGTGGGGCTGCCGGGCCGGGAGAGCCCGAAGGGGGAGAGAGAGGAGGATCAAGGGCAGCGGCGGCTGCCGGCACTTGCTGGGGCGGGCAGGTGACTGGATAGCGGGAGTAGGGGCTGAGGCGGAGGGGGGGGAGAGGGAATCCGCTCCCCCGAAACCCCGGAGGCAAAGATACCCCTGACTGAAAGGGTTTTGAGGGGAAGAGGAAACTGAACGTAGCCCAGTTTTTGGTAGTTTTGTTAAAATAATCAAGTACCGAAGGCAAATCTTAGGCAGAAAGGATAGAGAGATGGAGCCTACTGTGTCGGATGCCGGCTTGAATTTTTTATTTACTTTTCCGTTTTAACCACTGCTAAATGTGGATTTTGTGAGAGAACCCGATGGCGGTTGTTCCATTGTTCCTTGTTTGAACGTAAACCTTAGTTCTGCTGCTTGTGGAATTATTTTTTATTTATTTATTTATTTTTTAAAAGGACCTTCCCAGGTAGCTTTTACATCTGACAAAATGAAGCCTTTGTATTTTTCGATCAATTATACCTAATATAGACCTTCGGTTTGGTACAAGAGACTTAAAGTGCTGCCTCACTCAGAGGACCATTAAAGACTTTCTCTTTCGCTACATGTAGCTGAATGTGTTACGACACATCCTTTCTCCCCCCCCAAATCTTCCTAAAGATTTTTCCAAAATGAAGAAATTTAATTTTCGCAAAGTTTTGGATGGTTTAACTGCCTCATCCCCTGGTGGAAGCAGTGGTGGTGGCAGTGGTGGTGGAAGTGGGGCTGGTGGTGGCTCCGTGCACCCAGGAGGGACTGCAGGAGCTGCAGGGACACCCAGAGATGAGATCCAGGAGACGCTCACTTCAGATTATTTTCAAATTTGTAAGGTAAGGGCTGTAATTTTTTTTTTTTTTTTTAATATGGAAATAATAAAAGCTACGTTTTCTGTGGGGGCAGTAATACGATACCAATAAGCCTTTTACTTGAGAACTGCAGTGGTTGTATAAGGACTTTGGAATGGAAAGACAGAGATCTCGTTGATGCTTTTTTCTTCCTGCTGCAGAGTTGGGGTGGTCAGTAAATTCACAAAAATCTTGATTTCAGCACTCAGGGCCAAATCCTAAGTTCACACTTGGACTCCACACTAGTAACGAGATTGTGGGCAGGAAAGCAAACCAATTGGTACTAGTACAGATAACATTTACAAGTCGTTAGCGATTCAAAATTGTATATATCTACTTCCCCTCCTCACTATTCTCATCCTCTCTTCTTTCCCTTCCCTTTTTTAAGAAAAAGGCACAAGCTAGAACTAAAAGACAGTGCAGTGATTGCTGAACCTAGCACTTCAATTATTTGTGAGGTTGTAGATTCAGGGTGGGTTTTTTAGCATTAGTACTGAAGATTATGATTATACGACGATAAACTTAGTGGGACAGCATAAATAGCCAAAGCTGCCAAATTTGTTTGGCATTGGTTTTTGTGTGTTGGTTAGGTCCTTAAGTGGGAATTTTCTTTAAGTAGAAAGCGTAATATACCCCTGTGTGGTTTATGTTTTGTATCTGTTTTCTGCAACAAAGCTTTCAGTGGTGTTCTTAAATCCACAAGTAAAATCAGTACAAACTATTTGGTACTTCTGACCAACCAACCCTGGAATATAAAAATCATGCTTTTATAATGAAGACCAAAAATGAAAGAAGAGATTATATTATGATCTTCTTCTGTTATCTGTAAGTTTGACATTAATTCTGTTGGCTTTACTAGAAGTTTTGTTTGCTTATTCGTTTTGCTTAGAAGCTTCAAAACCAGAATTTTCAATCGGTGCAATTTACATTATTAAGAGTAAGTGAACTTCACCTATTAAGTATACTTTCCTTTTATTAACCAGATACCGGTTGATGGGCAATTTAGGTTATGACCAGCTCCAGCACATTCTCATTTCTTTTTGTGTTTTGGGAAGAAGGAAGAAACATAAACAAACAAGACAAGCCTATAAGTCAGTTTGTGTGCAGATCTGGTCCTTGAGAAACACACAGCTTTTCTGATCTCGTATATCATGATTCTAACTCTGTTTGGTTTTCAGCTACAGCTAGTGCGAAAACTCTTACAGTTTTCAGGGGAAGAAGGATGAGCACCCATGACTTAAAGAGTCAGGGACCCTTGGAATAGATTCTACATAATTCTAATTTCTGCAGGTTTTATAATTCTTTGCCATCCTGAGCCATAACAGGTTCAGGCCCTTTGAGTCAAATTATTCTGTAGTTTCTCTAGATCACTAGAGTGTCAGTGATCAGTGCATAAGAATCATACCTGTTTCCCAGGGTTTAATTTGACTCCTTTTGCTTATGTACACAGTAATTTAGCATTTTGTGAAACTCCAGGTATTCAGTACAGCAATTTCCCGGTTTTGTCACTTCAGTAAAAAGATAATGCAAATAATCAAGATACATTAAAATATCATTAGAAGGTCGGACATTCTGAGACTTCTAAGTAAGGCTAAAACTCAACATGTTTAAGTCATTTGACAGGGCCAAAGATCTGTACTTCATATGATATATTTCTATGGTATATTTGCGAAAACAGGCAACAAAAGTTGAAAAGAAACTAATTTTTTGCCTAATCTCCTGTTATTTCCCTTCTTTGGCTTGATATTACTTGAAGACAATTGGTGTTATGTTCTGATAGATCTACTTGGAAATAGATCTACTTGGTGTATAGGAACATGCCATTTTGAGAAGATTTCAGTAGGCAATATTTGCCTGTCTTAGCTCTCAGGTTAATACATTCTCAACAAAGTAAATATTTCTATAGGAAGGCTTTTGGTTGCTTGCAGCAGCACTTGCTTATGAATGCGTGGTACTGCAGAAGTCTACTCTACAGTATACAAAATACCAGCTTCCTTTGTTGAAGATACAAAAGTATGACAAAAGCAAACTTCCAAAATACTCGGTGATTATGCGCTCATAAGATACTGCAATGTTTATTCAACAGGCTCTACTTAATCAGCTATACTACAGTTCAGTAACGTGACAAGCATGTCTGAGTGAACCACCAAAACCCCACAGGCCCCAATCCTGCGTTATGTACTATGCAAGTGTACCGAAGGCAGTGGGACTCGATGCAGGCACAGCTTTCATCCTGCATGCTTCAGGGTGCAGGATCTGAGCCATAATTTGTGCCTCAATCAATTTGCATTAAATTAAAAATACAGCAAGACACATATAATCCAAGCTTTGTCTTCCCTGAGCTTTTGTTGTGTAGAACTTCTGGAATTTCAGTTGTGTATTTTTGTGGTAAGTTACATAAGTTATGTAGGCTGCATATTTAAGGATCCATGATCTGTGATCCTGCTGCACACAGAACTGAGTAAAGCTAGAGGCAGTTTTGGTTTGTTATGATCTGCAGGATCAAGGCAGATGGGCTCACAGTCTAAGTAGCACCCCAAATTGGTTTTCCTTTCTTTGCCAATTAAAAAGTCTTCGTTTAGATATGAAGCATAAAAGCTGACTCATACTTAAGAATTAAAGGGCCTTACCCTGCAGTTTTTATTTAAATAAATTGCCTTTCTGAAGTTTGTGGGAGGTCTGCTTGACTAAAACCACAGATCCAACCCTCTACCAGAACACTCTTTTAATTGGTAATGCACCTGACTTCATTAGTAACACACCTGAAAGATGTCTCTCAGTTTTGTGACATTTTTTAGGATGCTTCTTACCACAGTGTCTTTTTAAGATACAGATTAGAACTTAATAGAAGTAAATTGAATATTTCATTTTACACTGAGACGTTCACAATTAGTTACTTTTGGCATTTATATTTAAATCAGTAACGTAATCTTCTGTATTGAAAGACTAAAAATGAAATATTCTTGAAACTAATATGTATGAAATAGCTATGGCCTTTTTTAAGCATGATGAATTTATATGTTGGTAGCTGTACTAATGAATCAGTGGCACGCTTTTCAAAGTATTCAAGTAATGTGAGATTTTGTCAGAAATGTATTTTGTAACAACAGGAAGCTGAGGTATAGTTTAGGTTATATCTAGGACTGCTCTTGGGATTTGGGTATTCAAGTGGAAATCATGAAAATATTGATTATAGTTCACATTAATTGAATTGAACGTGTGAGATAGCAGCATCATGCCAAAACCTAGGTACTATCCAGTAGAATATGTTAGTAAAGTCCATATTAATTTTAATGGGAATAGATCTAGTTTCCTCGGTTTTGCTCCTTTATGTTTTCCCTCTATATATGTTTTTTTTCTGGTAAGGATTTTTTAGGCTTGCCTGTGTCTGTTCATAGCATACAGAAACTAAAATACAGCACTGGGGATAGATCTCCTATTAATATAGGAACTGAGAAGATCGCAGTTAGGATGTCGTAAATCATTTGAGTAGAACTTTGAGCAGAAAGAACATAAAAGGAGAAAACAGTGATTTTATTACTTTTGCAGAAGGTTGATTGTTAGGGGATGATGCAGTTGGGAAAAACTGAGTAAGAATGAAGATGTACATTTTTTGAACGTAGACCACATATTCTTCATGAGAGTAAGTCTCCCATAGAGAACTACTTGAGCTTTTCTTGAAGAACAATCATAGGGTTGCATTTGTAGAGCATGATATTAATAACTTTATGCAGAAAATGTCTGAAATCAAGACCTCATTTAAGAGCATAGTAACAGTTGCACTTTACTAGACGTCCAATCAATTTAGTCCAGTATGTTTTCTTTAGCTGTAGGCAGCAACTGGGTACCCTAGAAAAGGTTCAAGAACTGCTGAATTAATCTGCTCACAGAATTATTCCCCAAATGCTGACGGTTAGGACTGCCTTTAAACCCTGAAGCATGAGGTTTGTATTCTCTCCAAAACTGGTCTTCAGTGTTATTACTGGGTAGTCTTGCTATCTAATAAACGTCCCTTTTAATCTTGCTGTATTGATAGAGTCATAGTTTCAGTACGCTCATTACTCAATCTTTATACAAAACCCATAGAGACCAGAATAGTTGGGTTTTTTTTTTTGTTGAAACTGGTACGGAAGCCCATGGCCGATTACAATTGTGCCTTCCTAACCCTACTTATCTTTGACAAAAACAGACCATCAGGATGCATCCAATCAGTAGACAATTTAAATACCTTAATTATCTGGATTTCCTATAGGCTGGTCTTAAATTTTAATTTCAGTGTTTATAGATGGTAATACTTTATTTTGTCAACCTATGAAGATGAACATTTAGTCCCTCTGACAGCAGTCAAGTAGGTACTGTAACTGCAAATGCAACGCGACGCCACAGTTCAATGATAACAGAAGATGAATTTGGGGATGGCAGTTTAAGAACAGTTCTGCAGTAGCACATAGTTCTCTTTTGGGGAATGAAGACTAAAAAGTAAATCTTTGTTATGAGCTATCCACAGTGTTTAGTAAGCTTGAGCTGTTTGGTTAACCTGTGTTATTTCCTTAGTAAGATCATTCAGGGAGGAAAAAAAAGAATATGTGTTAAGTCCTACATTTCAGAGAAAACCCATTTTAAAATAAATATTAACCCTTACTTGTAAGTGCTCAGAGTTCATTGGATACTTAAATAGTAAATAAGATAATGTTGGGAAGGATTTTTCCTATATACCAGAGTTTGGATATAGGTAAAAAACTCTATTCTGTTAAAAACTCTATTCTGTTAAAAACTACAGAGTTATAAATGACACTTCTGTAATTAGATTATGGTAATTTTATGAAATGTGTGATGAGCATAATGCATTTTTCTTTTTTAAATGTTTGTGTTAATTAGAAATAGGACTCATCAGTGGTAAAGAGCATAGCATGTTGAAAGCTTCTTTTTTAAGAACTTTGAATATTTTAAGCTACATGTAGTAGTGTAACCGGACTCTCTGGTTTTGTTTTTTGCAAATACCTATCTTTTTGCATCTCTATGTATGATTGTTAATCTAATATTGATCCTAAATGCATTTATGCAGACCCTTCATGGCCAACACATGCGATTACAGCTTCAAAACCATTTAAAGACTTTTAAGGTTGCAAAACAAAGCACTTGAAAGTTCCAGATTTCTTAAATTAAGTTTGCTTGCACATACAGCCTTTAATTTCATGATCCCCTATTTCTTCTACAGGTCCAATTTAGTAAAATGAATGGTGTTTGCTCAATGGAGAGCACTTCAATCTTTCTTTGCATACTTAGGACTCAGAGCATACCTGAATATTAAGTTCTCCATGGACTTTTGCAACAGAAGTGCTCACCAGTGTAGTTTTGAAAGCTTTATAAACATTAATGAATTGACCTTCATAATATTTATGTGAGATGGAGATATTATTATTCCTGCCATGTAGATGAGCAACTGAGGCACAGAAAATCCCAAATGCCAGATTGTTTAGTGTCCCCTGGTTTGAGTTTCCAGCATGACCTGCTTTGAATCTGATTTTTTTAGCATATTTAACATTTTTATACCACTTATGTCTTCCAGTTATGCCTCCCATTGTTTTCACATTCTGTTGCAAGTATTGTGCACACCTACAGAGTAGTCTTCAGGCTAGTTATTGATACTGTCAATTGTATGTCCACCTTAGATGGTCAGATCAGCTCTGAATTTCCTTCTTGTGTCAGACGACTACAAATGGAATTCTGGCTCCACATTGGACCTGTGAATTGTACCTAAGATGTGTGAATATCATCAACCTCCTTTATCTCAAATTGGTCAATCACAAAATGGAAATGTGATTAGCAGCCACATGTGAAAAGCCTAATTCATGGCCCATGGCTTGATCATTTATAAAACTAAGTGATAAGAGCATTGACAGAATATTCTTTCTGCAATTTTCTATCTGGATTGTACTTTGCACCTTCCTATTTTGTACCAAATAATAGACAAGTTTGGCAGACAACAGCTCTCTAATTGTTTGCTTTTGGTTTGTCCGTAGGACAGACCAGACTGTACTATGCATGGAGTGAGGCAAAAGTTCTATGGCAGAAAAAAATAATTTAATTAGTTCCCACAAGAGGGGAACAAATTCATGTTGCATAGATTATCTTAGTTCGTGTATGTTCTAACTTTTCTGCTTTTTATGGTTGACCTAGCATTTTTAGCAATATAAGAACTGTAGCATATCCTGAGTTGGAAGGGACCCACAAGGATCACTTAGTTCAACTCCTGACTCCACACAGGGCAACCTAAAAGTGAAACTATTTACTGTAATTTTGTGTGCCATTTCATGTGGGATTTTTTGGTTTTGTTTTCTTTTGTTTTTTTTAATCCAAGGATTCATTAAGTTCAATCATGCAGAGCCTGTGGGTAAAGAACAGAAATTCAGGATATACTTCTTCCTCACAAGAAAGAGAGAATATCCCTCCTCACTGCAAGTATATATATTAAGGATAGCTTAATATTCTCTCTGTTCAGAGGTCACTGTATCATAGGCACTTACTTGTTCAGAGATCAGACCATCATAACGGAACGCCAGTCTTCCTTCCCTGAGGTCATGATGGGACTGGGAAATCCCTGGATATCCTGGTGAAAAAGTTGGAAAAAAATGGTGCAAAAAACCATGGAACATACTGAGGAACACAGTATATCTTCACATTTACATAGCCCAGGCCTGACCCATACAATCCGGTGTGGTGATGCCATCTCTCACGTGTGAGAACTGTACTGAGTTTGTACCTGGGACACAGGGCTTTTCTCACAATGTTAATTCCCATCCCCAAGTTTTCTCTTGTTGTCTCTCCTTTATTTTGTGTTCCATCATTTTTATCCTCTTTACCAGTTATTCCCTGCTAGTGGAACTGGACACAGTGGATATACTGTACCTCACCCATGGGCCACCAGTTAATTAATGAGAAATTTTCTCACTATTGTAGTGGGAAAAGCGATTTTTAATCTCTTTTGGGAGGATGGAGGAAATTCTACCTGGCTGGCCCATATCTCAGGGAAAGTTCTGATCGTAGAGCTGTCATATAAACATCAGTTGTTTAAGCAACTGGGTTTTTTCTACTTATTTCTGAAAGAAAAAGACTTCTACTTCATTTTTTAAAGCAATGACTGAGAAATTACTTAGAGGTTCATGGATAAAAAATATGTAGTAATGGGATTTTTTTTTTTTCCCAAGTAGAAGTACATATACTATGTAGAACATGCAGCTGTTCTTAGCTGAGGTGGGCTAAATCTGACAGACCTCATTCTCACTCGGTTAGTTTAGATGAATCTCCATTCATATCTGACTCTTATTCTGAGACATCTGATACTCCCTGGTGTATGGTATATGCCCAAATCCATTTTTGAGATCTCTGTGAAAATACTGTGAAAAGTTAGTACTAGTGCATTCGCTTTATAAGCACAGAAAAGGAAGCAGTGGAGAAATGAACATGAACGTACTGGACTATTGGCTATTGTAAGAAAAAGTGTTTATAAAAGCAGCTTATAGGGATACATTGATTTGTCACAATGTATCTTAGAATCATTATAGGGGAAAGTCAGAGGACTGTGTGATTAGAAGTGTAAGTAATGTGCATCTGTGGAAAGGAGAGAAAGCAATATATTGTTAGGTACAGATGGCTGGTAAATATGTTCAAATGTAGTAAGATGTTATCTTTGTGCAGTGCTGTGTCCATTCCTAAGAGATCACCAGCAAAGACTATGAATGGTAAAAAATACTAGAGACAATCTGTCACCTGTAGCTAGGGTCAAAGTCTGATGAGGTACACTTTTTACGGTTCCTTTGAAGTTAAATTGTATGCAGTACTGAAAAAAAAAAAGACCCTTAATATTTAAGGCTTTGAGTTCATGAATGCATGTACTCAGAAGTAGCCTTACTGAATTCAGGGGTATATGTGCAGATACAGGTGTATATGGTAGCATATCTTTTTGCAGAATTTGAATCCAATCAATCAAAAATAATTGCTTGTATTTCATTAAAAAATCTGCTATATAAGAATGCTGTGAGGTCAAACACTCTGAAGTCAGATCCCTTATTCAGCTAGTATTTGGTTACATCCGTATGTGTGGCAATCTAGTCTTTATTGCATCTTTTTATTTTCTTGAAGTGTCTGCTTATATTTTGTTCCTGTCTTCCATCACATTTGTTTTGAACATTACACAACATATGAGAAGGATAGATGCTATTCTCTGTGTGTTCTTTGCAATGGTTCCTATGAGAAAATCTCTGTGTTATCAACTGGACATCACAAAAAGTCATACTAAATAAATTATGAATGCTCATCTCGGCTTTGTTCATCCCATTCTGTCTATTGTATCCCTTAAGGATGGATATGTGCTTTCAGTTATACCTGTCTGACATCAGTTGTATTACAGATACGTTCCACTGTAGCTGTGGATAAAAGTTAATTGTAGTGCGTCCCAAGAACCCTAGTTTGTTCATCATTTGTCCCTACGTCTATTTTTAAATGCTCACTGAATGAGGCAAAGGCAGGAAAATTGGCATGTGGTTATGTAAACAAGATCTGATTCTTATGATCTTTGGATATAGTGTCTTCATTTGTGTCTGTGAGCTATGCCCTTGGTACCGTTATGGGCAATGGAGGAGGGGATAGTAATGTGCAAGATCTGATGGATTTCACTGCTGTTAGAGGGCAAAAAGCAGCCGCTAAATATCTCCATTTCATTTGGAATATATCTTCACCATATGTGAGATGAGATGCTGGCCAATGTCTCCAGATTAAATTCTCAATTCAACATCAGAAAAAAAGTCCTCCAACTGCATACAATATGCATACAGAAAGAAGGTAGGAGAAGATTAATTATGAATTAGTAATAAATAGTAAACAACGTTGTAAATGCTAGTAATGAAATCTGGTAATGGCATTTGTATACAGGAATGCCAAAGGATGTTGCAAAGTAAAAGTTTTCAACTGGAATACACCAATAATACAGATTATCCCTATATCAAACTAGGGTTTTAACACTGTGTTTCTATAGCTTTTCCAAAAGACAAAAAAACCAACCCAACCTTCAAAAGCTTTATTGTAGTAGCAAAATTTTCGTCTATCGTAGTAGCATGGAGTTTTCTTGCAAAATTTTTTGAATTCCCCAATATGGCTGATTTTTTGTAATTAAAATCTTCTGAAAGCAGCAAACAAAGCATCTGTTTCAGAACAGTAACTACAAACAGCCATAACAGAACAGGACATAATCAGCCTAAAGTAGCAAAGTTCCAGAAAACCCCAAAATGGGAAGACATGCACAATTAATTAGCATTATTGTTACGTTGGTCTGGTGCAACTTTAATAAAAATGGATTTATTTATTTTTTATTTCTCATTAAAGTTATGAAATTATGTTTTTCTCTGCACCCACAGTTATAGTGAAGTAAAAAATATTTTCCTTTCAGGGCTATCAGGTATGTTGACTGATTTTGCAGTTCTTGTAAATACTCATAAAACAGATCTCCATCAGACAGATGATATTCTGAATCAAACTATTTAAAGTTCTAGAATAGTGTAGTTAAATGATGCAACAACAACAACAACAAAATCAATATGAATTACTATTTGAATTACTTTGACTATAATGATTCCCCATTGGGACAGAAGTCTTGCTTAAGTAGGTAGGCCGAATTGAGCTTTGAATTCAGTAGTTTAGGGTTATGGGGGGTTATTATTTTACATTAAAGCTAAGGCCAAATATAGTTTCATTGAAGTCTGTGGCATTTTTCTATAGGTTGATGCCCTATTTCTTCTTGCCAGTTTAAAAGCAAGAGTGGGAAGTCCATTATAGCACATTTACTGAACAATGGATGCAATTCCTTTGTGTTCTCCATTTTCCTCCCTTTTTGTATATTTGCCTTTTTTTTTTTTTTTTTAACTTGGTAGAGTTCTTTTAGAAAGAATGGGAAGGGAAGAGATGAAATCATTTTGCATACAATGTCTTCTCTTGAATTTAGGATTTCTCCAGAGGGATACCTACCTTGGGATGATTATATTTATGTATTACCCTGTAACTTGTTTTAACTTACTATGCTGTAACTCAGTGCTGTGGTAGATGTGGCAAGACAGTGTAGTTGTCAAGTGGTTGCTTGGCCACAGCATCACTGATTTAAACAGATCAAACAAGTAAGATTAAAATCCAACCACTCTGCTTTGAGCAGGAGGGGCTGGACTAGTCAGTCTGCAGACTTCCCTTCCAACCTCACCTATGCTGTGAACTGGGAATAATGCAGTTCGTGGATCAATGTAATTTTATTTATTTGTGGCTTTTTCTGTCTGAATTTCATTAATTTTGTATTTTTGATACACTACAGTATATTTCAAAGAACAAGCATGAGGAGAATGCTTTTTGAAATTCAGAAGGCCTTGTTTGTCCCCTGTGGTTCACTTAACTTCGCTGTTTGTATCAATATGAATCATATGCGAATAGGACCATCCTCATTTGATAGTTTTTAACATCCAGTTTGCAGAATGGAAAATGACAGTGGGAAAACGCATCTCGGGTTTCTGCAGAGATTTTAGTCATGAAAAGAGGAACTTTAGTGAGGACTGCAAGATTTCATTTTAGTTAGTTATTTTTTAAACTAATTGTCTGGGAGATGCTTTTGGATGTACTTAATTTTTCAGGGCCAAGCAATATGAGGAAATTGAAAAATTATGTAATGTATGGTAGAACTACTGTGTTTCAAAAAAATAGTCATGTGGTCCACATACAGACTTTTTTAAAATAGTAGAGTGAAAACAATACATATTAAAAATATAGACTCGATACTAATTTTTGCAACCTTATGTTTTAGTTTTTTAAAGTACATTAAGCTGCTTCCAAAGGAAAAAAAAGGTTTCATATGTTCATAGTACAAAAATGTATAATATACAACTCAGTTAATTTCAAATACTCTAATGTATCTCTCTAGTTTTTTCATATAAATATAATTATCATTGTATAATATTTCTGAAACTAAACTGTTAAAATTCAGGTTGTGTTTGAAGTCTACTTTATGTCCAGGACAGAAATTTTCTCAAAAGTCTGCCATAGCTTATTAAATGACCTTTTATAACAAAGTAAATTTTGTAATTTAAAAATCAAAAGACAAAACAAATATGCTTATTGCTGAAAGTATTCTTCTATGCCAAAAGTTGTGTATGTAAATATTATGAAACTTTACTAATCTGATTGTTCCCTGTGCATATCTTTTTTTTCCTGCCCCTATATTTCATATTTCAGTAACACTTTTTTTCCTTGTGTACCCACATTTTCCATGTTTTTTCTCTACTGTGTTTTTCTCCACCAATACCAATCTCCTTTTTCTCCCTCTCTCAGATGCACTGCTGCTGGTGAAGATAATAAGCTCATAAGAAACACCCTGCTGAGACAAACCAATGGTCCATGTCGCCCAGCAGTCAGGCTCTGACAGTGGCAATAGAATATGCCATTTAGGGAGAGCAATAAGTTAGATCACATTCAGCAGTCCATTCGCTTTCTAATCTCCCATCATCCACCATCACTGGATTGGAGATGTCAGAGAGTGTATCCTTAGCCAGTCCTTTTAGAATCCATTTATCAGTAATGTCCGTGGGTTTGTCTAATGCCTTTGTGAACCTGCTGATACTGTCAGCCTTCACAGCCTCCTATGGTGGCAAGTTTCAGAAGTTCATTACCTGTTGTGTAAAGAAGTATTTTGGTTTTTCGTTTTAAACTAATCTTTCATTTGTTTTGAATGGCTCTGTGGTTTTGCTGAATAACAGTTCTGCATTCAGCTTACCCACTCTGTTGATGATGTAAATATCAGTCATATCCCCACACAGCCTTCTCCTCACTATTCTGAAGTTCGTGGCAGCACTTCTAGTCTTTTCTGATGAGACCTGCGTCCATCACCTTGAGCATTAGCTGCCTTCCCTGTATCAGCTCTGACTTGACTACTTCTTCAGATGTGGAGACTAGAGCTGCATACAGTGCTCAAGTAATGGGCTCACAGAGGTTTTATATAGCAGCAAAATGATGCCCTCTGTGTTATTCTTTATACTCTTCCTGATGATGGCGAACATTATTTGGCTTTTTGGGTTGCTGCTGCACATTAAACCAAAGACTTCAGAGGAATGCCAACAATGCCCACAAAATCACTTTCCTGACTTGTAAATGCTACTTCCAAATTCAACATTGTGTAAGCCTAGTTAAGGTATTTTTTTCCCCCTCTAGATGCCTTATCTTACATCTGTCCACACCGAAGCTCATTTATGACCTTCTTGCCCACTTATTCAGGCTAATGAGGCCTTTCAGGAGTTGGTCACCATCAGTACTGAATTTCACTATCCAAAGGAGCTTACTATCAGCTATGAACTTGGAGATTTCCATGTTCGCTACCTTTTATAGGTCATTAAAGATGATGAATAAAATTGGTCCAAGCACCCATCCATGGAGTACCCTACTTTTGAGTTTTCTTCGTGGTAAAAATCCATTAAACCCTATCCTTTGGTTTTGGTTATCTAACCAGCTTTCAGTCCACAAAAAAACTTTTCTTCAGTCCCATGACAGCTTTGTTTCTTTAATAAGATTGCTGTAGAATGTTATTGGAAGGCTTTTGGAAAGCATACATATATTTATATCCCCTTTATTTACATGCATGCTGACAGTTTCATAGAATTAGAGAAAACCAGTCAGACAGGATTTCCCATTGTAGAAACTCTGCTGGCTTCTGCAATGATCTTTACCCGTGTGGTCAGTTAGTCTTCATTTTACCATCTTTCTGCGGGCAGCAATCAGCCTTCCCAGTCTATAGCTTTGTAGATGGCTTTTTCCCTATGACTGTTTCTAGCTTTACACAGAGTAAAAGAACTATCCATGGGTATCTTTATCTAAGAAAAAAAAAAAAAAAGGTAGTTTTTAGAATAACCTGTTAACATGCTCAGAAGACCTGGTTCCTAAAGTAGTTTAAGAGCTAAATGGAATCCATTGCTTGGATTTGAAATTTATGAAAGTTTTAGCTAAGCTGGGATTTTGACAAAATATATTCCTTTGAAAAATGAAAATTTAACTAATAAAAAAATGTATCTTTCCTCTATTGTTTTCTTAGGTTGGAAGCCTACTGATATCTTGTCCTCTTTCCATCTTTCCTGATCAGGGGGCAGTCTTACCAACCAGAGATTCCAGGCACAGAAGCCTATAAATGAGGGATATCATGGTCTTATAGTGATATAATGCACAGCAGCTCATATTTATAAGCACCCATTTTCACCACTACAACCTTGGTGAAAGCTGTAATCACTGACATTTTTAAATTTCCTACATAGCTAAGAGACTATGTAGGTTTCAGTCAACACTTTATCCTCTCTTCCATAAACCAATCAATTACTTGCTTCAATGAGATTTTGGCATGTGGCATGTTGGTCGCAGTTTGGAGGTAGATTCTACATCCTGAGTCACAGGCTTAGACTACATCGTTCAATTTTAACAAATAGACATCTCAAAAATTATTTACAGAAGTAAATCAGTTTTGCTTTCAGATATTACAAAAAACAGGGTATCTCTAAAATACTAGTAGAAAAGTTACAAATTTTAAGTTTATGCAAATTAGCAGGAACAGTTTTGACTATAAACCCTATTACTTAATTGATACAGTTTAAAATTTAGTTTAGTCCTCTATTTTCTGCGGCTATTTAGAGAATATAAAAATCACTTTGAAAAAATGGTGTCTTTGCAGTCTAATATAAACTACCATAGACAAAAAGTTAAGAAAAACTCTTATATTGAAAAATTGCATTATACACCATGTGAACAATTACACTAGATATTGCATATTATTACTAGTGCAATTTTCTTTTTTCAGCTAAAGAAATATATCATGGTATCTTAGAAAGAGATTGTTGTTATGTTATGTTCTGCACAGCATATTAAAATGTTCATTGGTAGAATACTAGCAAGCCCAAAAAATCAGTTTCCTATATTCATTCAGATAAATTATTTAGATTACTTTAATGATATATACATGCAATTCACCGTAAGAATATTTGCTTAAAATTATTTAAAAGAGAGTTTAAAAGAGAATAACAAAGCTGAACAAAGATTTATGCTGATATTGTAGCTGCATTTGTAATTGTTCTGTTTCTAATAAATTATTTCACATATTGCACATAAACTGTATGTCCTAGGGATCACAGACTGGCTCTAGAGACAGCATGCCAAAAAAAGGAGATGTAAAAGAAAGCTGGATAATGTGGAGAAAAGCAGTCCTGGCCCCATCTGCTGTCTGCCTTCCCGACCCGCCCCCCCCCCCCCCCCCCCTTTTTTTTTTTTTTTTTGGCACCTTTCTTAGAGCATTTGGGGTAGATAGGTCCCATATTTATTTGAACATAAACTGATGTTTTAGGATATTGTTCTTCTGCTTTTGCCTGCTATTGAGATAGTTTAATTTTAGAAAAAAGATCTACTTTGTTTTACGTTTTCTGCTCACCATTGGTAGTTTTGGTCCATATTGTTCCTACTAGATGCAACTCAGATTAAATAGGAACATCCTTTTTTTTTTTTTTTTTTCTGTGACCCTAGGATCAAGTTAATTTTGTGGCCTTCCCCTCTTCTTCATCTGTATTAGTAAATGCTCCAAGGAAGCCCAGGCACAGTTATAGAGTCATTACTCATTCTTATATGTGTGCTCACACTAGCTTTATCAATGCGTAATTGAAAAATGTACTTCAAGTGCTAGCTTTTCATGTCAATTTTTCTCACAGCCCTTGGAAGTAGAAGGCTTGTTGGACCAAGGCTGAGGAGAAGAGTCTGGGGGTCTGAAGTGTTAACAGCTTGTCACTGTTCTTCTGTTGAACAGGCTTGATCTTCAGAATCACTTCTGAGGCTACTCTTAATTTGTGCCAAAATCTCAGTCATCTTTTTCTGCATTAACTGTATGCAGTATAGCTTGGCTCTCCTTCCAAACTGGTTTTGTCCTTTATTTAGAGCCCTAATAAATATAAATATTTTACTTGAAACTTGTAATTTACTTGGATGTTCAGTAGACTTCAACAATTTGGGGTTTTTATTCTACAAATGGCAGAATTTTGCATTCACAAGAACTTCCCGATTGGAGTTTGTGTAAATACTCAAATTTGGAAAATGGCTGCAAAATAGAAATAACACTTTTGAGTCAATCCTAGAGTTCAAGAATTTTTACTGTACTATGATCCTGAAGAGATGTACATCACTGTGCTTCTAAAACATAGTTCTGTCTCAATAACAGGACCCAATTAAAATTTCCAAATGAAAAGTCTGGCTACAGATTGCAGAAATACTGAAAATACAGAGCAGGTGCTAAATACATAGGCAATAATGCAAGTAAGTCTTTAAAAATATTGATCTTTGCATTCTTAGATCTAAAAAATAGTACTGAAAGCTTCAGTCGTAGCTAAACATCAGAAAAACTTACTGTGACTGGAATTGCTAGAAATTCAGACTTTACTATAGAGAAGATTTCTAAAAATTAATAATTAAAAAAGATTATTTGTGAAATATACTTTTTTCAGATAAGGAAGAACATTATTCACAAGAATACAGAAATCTCAAATAAAATAGAAAATTAGTAATGCAGTTAAGCCAAACATTCAACACACTACATTCAATACTACAATTCATAATTTCTGATGTTTTTGTGACATGAGAGGTAAAACCATTTCTATGGTATGTAAGTCTAGTTCCAGCTTAGATGTCAGAATAAAAAAAATTGTATTTGAGTAATCTACCACTTGAGAAGATGAGAAGGTTAAAAAAAACCAAAACCCAACAAACCACAAAGCAATCCAAACCAGAAACAGAGTTGTGGAGATCTTTGATAAATGTCTACTTTAATGTAAAAAATAAGTTGCTTTTCTACAGCTTACTGAAGTAGCATATGTTTCTGGATTTTTGCAGTTTAGAAACTAATAATTAGATATTCTTTTAAAAGACATCCCTTATCAGCAACAATTAAGATATGAGATGAGTAAGACTTCTTTCAAGGAAGTGGTTATTTGCTGAAAAAGATAGATTTGGTTGTTCCCAAACTACTTGTGAATATCAGTTCAAGTGTTTCCAGCTGTAATGGAAGAGTTGGAGTGATACAGCTGTACAAATCATCAGCTGCCTTTTACTCAACAGGTCTGCAATTAAGGAATCCCTTTTGTTGAAGTTGTTCCATAGGGCCTGCTGAATGCTTCAGCAGACATGGTTCATGAACAAGGTAATTTCAAGGAAGACAAAAATACCTTGAAAAGTTAAATTTCATTCAGTTCAGAATACTTCCTCTCCAATCCCAACCATATACTAAAAAGAGAGTCAATCCTAGAGTTTAATATTATATATTATAAAGCATTATTGTTATTATACTAAAAAAAATATTATTTTCTACCCAATTTTAGGTAAGCAGTCATACATACAAAATTAATTCCAGTTCATTTTTATGTGTATTTGTATAGTCTAGTCTAGTTATTTTCAATTTTTTTCTTATGTTAGTGTGCTCCCTCATCAGATTCTTCCTCATAAGAATCAGGCAGGTCATATTGGTCATAACATCCAGTTTAAGATAACTTAAAATATTATTTGAGGCAGTCTTCAAATTCAAGGATGCATTGCATCATGCTCAGTTCATTTATTCCCCAAGGTATCTCTGCAAAAATTGGAATTAAAAGCGTAGTATTATAAATAAAGATTAAGAAAAGGTGAGTGGTTCAGTTGCTCGTTTTGAGAACAACTTCTCTGGCATCTTTGTTTTTTAAATTGATATTAAGGTTTTTTACCTCGTAGACTCAATTCAGTTTATTGGTTTATTGGAACTCTTCCCCTGGACGTGTTCCATTTCTTTCTGCTGAAGCTGATCTGTTGAGGCTGAGGTTATTTGTGACAGTGTTTTAAAAGCATATTATGTGTCTTTTTTTCAATTTACAGTTCAGCTGCCTTGCATATTAAGGTTATCTTTCCGTATACCATATAAGCAATACCTACCAGTTGTATATTGGCATATACTTTGCAATCTACTTTGTTACAACAAAATCATTTAAAATATTACTGGGTAAAGAGCATATGTAGAAATTGACGTGAGTGAAATTCACCTCTGTATTCAAAATACTGTATCTTTTTAAATACTTTTCCTGAAATGTATTGCAGTACTACAACATATAGCAAAATACAGATTGTCTTCCTCTATGTATAACATAAAGCATACATGCTGTTATCTGTGGTTACAGTTCAATCACTTTGCTCATTTGTTCTGTTTCAGACGGTTCGCCATGGTTTTCCTTATCTACCCACTGCCTTAGCTTTTGACCCGGTTCAGAAAATTCTGGCAATTGGAACAAGAACAGGAGCCATACGAATGTATCCTTTCTCATTCAGAATTTACACCATTTCTATGTATTTGTAATACAGTGATGTGAATCATCTTCTACAAGCACTCAGGTAAGGTTACAGTTTATGTTGTTACGTTCTACTTCTTTTTTGCTTTACTAGATGGACTGGAAAAGGATGTGCTCTTGAGGAATTGCCATTAGGTCTGTAAGATGTCCAAAGAAAAATTTTTGATTGAGTTTTTGGCATATGGTTTTGGCATATATTGGTTAACTTAAAGCAGAATTAATTTTTGGTTTTCAGCATGAAAATTAGACACTTTTCAATATGTAAAGGTAGACTACACAGTGGTAATGAGGAAGTCGTGACTGTTGTGCTAGCAATAAAGAAATTAATTGCTGCAATGCAGCTAGCCAACTGTAGATGACTTCACTGAGATACCTATGTATGACATATTGTTTAGACTCTTCCAAGTGAATGGTAGGAAATAAGTAATTTTAGGGCAGAATTCATCTTTTCCTGGAAGAGAGGGTGAAACACTCTAAAAGTGCCCATTTCTCTTCATTAATTATAAAGGTACATCAGTGCCAGCACTTTATGTACTTTTTTATACAGTAGGTATTTTAAGTTAGAAGTCTACACAGAATAAATTGCATAGAAATGTAATGAAAATTTGAAAACTTTGATTTTTTTTAAAAAAATCTGAGAATATTTAAACGTGGTATATTTCAAAATGTTTCTCTGCATAATTTTCTTAGTTTGTCGTGGTTCAAATGTATTCCAATTTGGTGAAAATACATATACAGTAAGGAAAAAAAGAAGAAAGAATATTTCAGGAAGGCTTAAAAGTTACAGGATATGGAAGTAATAAACCAATGTTTTTTACAACCTTTTTGTAGCTAAATAAATTCTGGGTTTAAAGTAGGGGACAATGCTGTATAAAATACCAATCTAATCTTTTCTGGTTCTTTTGCTACCATTGTTCCCAAGGTAACTATAAACCTGATGAACCGAAAGGCAGGTTACAAAGTAAAGAAAAAAATCTCCTCCTGGATAACCAGTCTGTGCTTCATGTAACATGACTAAAACTTTGTTTCCTTTGGTTTTGTGTGCTCTTGTTCTGAACAGTTGCATTTTCATAAGTCTCATTTTCTATCTGATCCAGAACTTCTCACAAGACTCAACCAAACCTCTCGTTATGCAACAAGCTTTGCTTTGATAGTTCTTCTGTTAATATTTACCTATATGAAGTAGATTGAATGTATTCTGTTCGATTACAAATTGGAAAATCCCCTTGAATTTGTGCGCTTCTGGGGAAGTGCATGTCTAGTAGTCATGCTTTCTTCTTTTGGGAGGTATGCAAGGTTAGAGAGCCGGAGCTTTGTCTCTGGAAACTTCACTGATATCTTCTATAAGTGGGGTTATTGGGAATTTCATGGGTAATGTAGGAAAAAGACCTTGCAGAAGATTGACTCCTGAGCCCACCTCTTCTTTCCATCTTAGCAACCTCGCTTTTGCAGGAGCAGTGCTGTTACCGGGTAGGCATCGTATACCTTTATAAATCCCTCCTTTGAGAAATATGCAGGTATGGAGCCTGAATTAATACAGGTTCATGTAGAAGTTAAGTTAAACCTGAAATGTCCTCTGCCACAGGAATGGAACATGCAGTGGAAAATTAGCTCTCTCCCTAACCTTATATAAAACTCTCTCTATAACTTATGTGGAAATGGATTATAAAGGGTGAGAGGAAGAAGGGGGAAGAATGTTTTTTCAAAGCACCCTTCCCTGTAATCTCTCTTCTCCAGTTTTAGTAACAAACCCCTACCTCATTCACAGAAAGTTTTCTATGAGTTCTAGTATCTGAATCAAACAAGAGCATCAAGATTACCATGGAATTTATGGGGTTTTAAAGACATGTCATGTCATAACATAAGTGCTTCTCAGCTTAGGCACACAGAGCCTGGTTTGCTTAATTGAGCACTGAGTTAATGGAAGCTGTCCTTTGAAGACAGAGGGTGCCATAAAAGGAATTACTTATTTATTCATTTTAACTAAGGCTTCTCCACTTGGCTCTCCAAGGTTCACAGAACATATTTTGTAAAAAGCCTAGTTGTGGACTAATAACTTTGCATTTGTACACAAGGCTGAACAGTAATCAGTGAAATGGGGCTGGGGACCATGCATGGAACACCACTCGTTTAAGCCAGTCTTGCTACAACTATTTCTAATTGTTGAAATTGGGAAATAAAGTTCAAGACAGATTTAGTATTATATCTGAAAATACAATTCATAAAGGAATTCTTTTAAGCAAACTGAAAAATTATAGATTTTAGTGGCTCTGAGTCTTCCACAGTATCCTATAAAAATACTTTTTAACAGAGCTGCACAATTTCATTCTGTCATGAATGTGTTGGGTAAGAGAAAGAGAGAATTTGTTGTACACATGCATTGTGTTTGGCTGGTGCTGCTAAGCAGTACTGTGGATGGAGTGAAAGGACAAACTATTTGGCTACTGTCAGAGAAATGCACCCAATTATTTATTTGTTTATTTATTGGTAGCAGCAAAAGGGCCTGGTTTGGATCAGACTGTTGTGCTGGGCAACCCAAAGGCATAGCAAGACAGAATTTATGTATAGTATTCATGTAATGATGTAGAACAAGTTTTCCTGTGACCAGTCTAAGTTGCATAATGGTATTGTTGCTTCCCTGTCTTTCTAAAAGATCCACAAAGTATTGATACTTCTATTGGTCACAAGTTAACAGGTCTCAAAAGACAAGCTTGTTTTCAAAGAAAATGAAGCATGTACCCCTGTGTTACGAATTAATGTTTAACATCACGCCTTCAGGTGATCATTTCAAATGATCCAGCAGCAGTACTAAAATTGACTATGCTAAATTGGCCTGAAATAGAGTATATTATTCATGAGCTGCCATTAAAGTAGAGAGATAAATGAAAGTTCATTTTGGTATGACAGTCAATTTGTCTTCTCCTAGATTTCTTTTCAGGCTGCTTTAGATGCAACTGCTATAGCTTCTATAGCAATGGGAATTGCTGTTGCTATGCTCTACTGATCCTAGCAGTCTCTGTGGGATTCTCAAGGAACTTCAAACAACAATGTAGATTTTACCTACACTGATGACTGCTGGGTACCGGATCCTCATAGGGACAGCTATGCTCCAGCCCACAGAATGAGAGTGCTGCAAGTCATTGATGAAAGAGTATCTTCCCATTACCAACACAAGCTAAGAAAATCTGCAATTAAAGGGTGAAAAACCTACTCTTGAAACAATTGCCATGGCATCTGGTCATTCTTTTCCTTTGTCGTAAACACTGCGAACTTTATTTCCCCTCTGAGGACTTTTTTCCTATTTGAAGCCTGTTCTCAGCTCCATACCTTTGATCATTGCTCAGATCATTGCTTGATACCACTCTACCTGGACTATCTTGCTTCAGGCAAACACATTCAGATGAAGAGAGGCTATGAAATTGAATTCCTTTTCTTATCATCTCCATATCCTTCTTCTCTAGTCCCAGTCTGGAGAACCTTCTGACATTACACACAATAAAATGAAGTGTGCAGTCTCTGGTTACTATCAGAGAAGGTTCTGTATTACCATACAAGGGGGCAAGAAATTACAAGACTTGGTCAGACTTAAGTCTGTTCCTCATTTCGGAGGAAAAAGAGAAGTCTGGGGGTTTGTCACTTTCTCGAACTGAATAAATAGATCAAAATCAGTGTTGTTAGCAATGATTATTCCAGTATTAGATCTGAAGAAGTGGCATGTTGCTGTCAGATTTCAGGATGCATATTTCTGTATTGTCATTTATTCAGCTCACAAATGCTTGTCAAAATTCATTTGAGGTACTTTCTGGAGTCACTGAGTCCTTTCCTTTGGACTTCTTTCATCACATCAAAATGTGCTTTGCCAGTACTGCCACCTACTTCAGACATATAGAATAGAGCATCTACGTATTTTTGTATTGAACTGCTGATTATTTGGTGGTCAGCTGCAGTAAGAAATTCTGAAAGAGACTCTTCTGTATGTATTATAATCTTTGCTTATTAAAAATGAGAGAAAGTTTGTCTTAAATCCAGTGTAAAGAAACCAACTTACTGGGTCCAGAATGGCCTCCACACCACTGACTGTTTATCCATCATCAAACAGGCTTAAATTAGTAATATGTCTTTGGACGTGTTTTAGTGTTGTCTATTGTTGTCATTAATATATATTCTTTAGACCTACAGGCTTCATTTGTCATGGATGCAGGTTAAGGGGCATGCAAATCTTCACTTTCAGTTTCTTGCTTGAGCAAAAAAGTAAGCCGTCCACAACACATGCAAGGCCTTTCTAATAGATGCAACAGCTTGCTGTATTCCAATGTTATCAGATAATATAGTAGCCATTTTATACCTAAGCAAACAAAATTATTCTGATTCACTAGCATGTGGAAGTGTTGCTCTGTCCCCACCTTTTGCTTAGCTGCATGGTCCTGACACTTTCCTTGCTCTGACTCTAGTGCTCATCAGATATTTCTGTAAGCAATCCAATTCACTAACTTGGCAAAATACTAGTTCTTTTTTGTTGTGTTACTTTCTTGCCAGATTAGTGAACTGAATTATCTGGTGCTAGTCAGAGTGATGCACAAGGAAACTGGAGGGGGTGCAGAGCAGGAGATAGAGGACAAACAGAAATTTCGGCAGTAAGTAGCAGGTTATTAGATTGATTTGTCTTACTACATGAAATTGCATCCCAGAAGTCCAGCTATGGCAGGATGAAGTTGTCTATGAAATTTGCTACAAAATGTAGAAACAGTCTTTCAATTTTGAGTGGTATAGAAGATAGCCTATCTTTTGCTTACATTTAAAAAATCTTCTTCAAGTAAAGCCATTTTCTAATCACAAAAATTCTACAAGCTCTGATCAACAGAGTCTGGTTTAGGTTCATGTTTGGAATCATTTTTCTGGCCTGTTTTATGTGTTTTTTCCAATGCTTTGATAGCAAGGGTGATTTTTGAATGTCAAATACAGTATAGCAATACTTATTTTAATAGGTACATCTTGTGAAAAACAAAACGTGGCTTCAAGAAGGCCAATGGCATCCTGGTTTGTATCAGAAACAGCGTGGCCAGCAGCACTAGGGATGTGATTTTCCCCCTGTACTCGGCACTGGTGTGACCACACCTCGAATACTGTGTTCAGTTTTGGGCCCCCTCGCTAGAAGAAAGACATTGAGGTGCTGGAGCACGTCCAAAGAGCAACAAAGCTCATGAAGGGTCTAGAAAACAAGTCTTATGAGGAGCAGCTGAGGGAACTGGGGTTGTTCAGCCTGGAGAAAAGGAGGCTGAGGGGAGACCTTATCACTCTCTACAACTACCTGAAAGGAGGTTGTAGCAAGGTTGGTGTCAGTCTCTTTTCCCAAGTAACAAGTGACACGATGAGAGGAAACAGCCTCAAGTTGCACTGGGGTGGGGGGCTGGGGTTAGATTGGATATTAGGAAAAAATTCTTCACCGAAAGTGTTGTCAAGCACTGGAACAGGCTTATGGGAAGTAGTTGAGTCACCATCCCTGGGGGTATTTAAAAGACATGTAGATGTGGAACTTAGGGACGTGGTTTAGTGGTAGACTTGGTAGTGATAGGTTAATGGTTGGACTTGATGATCTTAAGGGTCTTTTCCAACCTAAATGATTCTATAAGATTATATCAGTTCTTTCTATGAAACAGCCAATAATCATATATTTGATTCCAGAGTTACTATCCCAAGTAAAGGGGAAGGTGAAATCTAAACCTAAGATCGCTCTATTGAATAGCATGGATCCTCAGCAGCTGAGGTACACAGAGAGACTACATTACCGGGAAATCGAATTGAGTCTGTGTGCTCTAGAAAAAAATCAGGCAAAGAAAACAAATAGCACTAATTAAATGGTCGCCTGCAGAGTTCTGAGGAGGTATGGAATTTTACAGTAGTTAAAGGAAATGTGGTAAAGAATGTTTGACATCAGGTTGGATGTACTTTAAAAGAAAAGAAGAGAATATAACTTGAGGTTTTTGTCTGTGAGAAGGATGGCATAACATCTAAATATAAAGTGTGACAGATTTACTCTCCCTGGAACTGCTGTCTCTTAATCTAAACATGGTTTCAGTAGATCTTTATCCTTAAAATAAGCCAACTGTGTTCCATGCTGTTTACTCTGTGTGATTTATTGGGCAGATGGAATGGGGGAAGCACAGACAAGATCATAAAACCAAAGTTCTGTTGTTTGACTTGGAAGAATCATTGATGCATTTCATCTTTACCTCATTGTGGAATATATTTGGGATTTTTCCAGAGCACTTGAGTGATTCAGGAACACAAACCTGACTGAGAGTCAGTACTCCTAACATAAGTTCTTTTAAAAATCCCTCTGGGAATCAATACATACATATATGTATTTTTATATGCATAGATATCTAAATAGGTTATTACCAAAATTAATTTATTGTCAATCTACAAGAATAAAAAAATTATAAAATATATAAAAATAATAAAATTTACCTGTATGATTAACTCTGACAGAACCAGAGTTTGGGGAATTTTAAATCTATACTGAGATTATTATGCATCTCGTTATCTGTGCATTCATATATATATATATATACACACACACACATATTGGGTCTCTGCATATATGCATAAATTTGGGTCCATTGGTCTCCCAAGCCTCTTTCATGCTTTTTAAGTAAGCAGGTTAAATATGTTACAGTTAAATCTAATAGGCTTCCTTCATTTTAAATTGGTGTTTATCCAGGAGGTAAAAAAGGAATCAGATATCTGCAAACAAATTACTAAGAAAAAATAGATTTTCATATATTTGGAGATGCACATAAAAATGGCATACAGGTGGCTGGATCTGGCAGCATTTTAATTGGAGCTGATGACTGCATTTATGATCATTATCTGAAAAAAATGCCTTCTGGATGTTTGTTGCAAGAATTTTATCAAGTTTAATAGAAAAAACAACTTACTGTGATATTGAAATGATGACTAGCGGTGATAGACAACCATTCCAAAAAAGTATTGTGTCTTAATTAGACTTTGTGTGAGCTTTAGAGCTTTCCCTACCTTTTTTGTTCAAAAATGTCATCAACAGAAGTGTTGTCATGCATAGGAGGTAATGCACATCAATTTGCCCTCCTTTTCAGTCAGCTAATTATCTTTTTTAGACAAATATCCATGACCTAAATTTGGCAAACATCCTTAAAACAAAGAAATTTGTAGTCATACTATGCACGTATTTATTTTGACTCTTTTCTCCTTTTGCTTTTATCTGGCAAATACTCTTGGTGGGAGAGAGCATTGGTATTTCTCCAAATAACTAAGGAAAACTAATATCTAGCAAAAAGGTAAACCCAAAGTACATAAGTACATACACACACTGGGATTCTTTTAGCGTTGTGAAGAGAGACCTATTTCTGTCTAGCTACAGGGGCTGGAATCTAAGACCTCTCTATCCCAGGTGAAAACCTGCTAGCCATGATTGCTTGTTCCATGTCTTAATTAACGAGTCTTGCCTTCTCCCCCAGACCTCCATGTCCTGCCCTTCTGAACTGAAAGGATCAAGAGTTACTGTTATTCTGAGAAGGGTCTGGTCAGGACATTGTGCTCATAGCACTTTTATTTTAAGCAGAGTTAACTGTTCGTTTTTGTTTCCTCATTATTTTTAGGTGTAAGAAATGCTGACCTGTTAATGGGGCAGGTTTTGCATGCTTTGTAAGTTGTCCTGGTTTCAGCTGGGATAGAGTTAACTGTCTTCCTAGTAGCTGGTACAGTGCTATGTTTTGAGTTCAGTATGCGAAGAATGTTGATAACACCGATGTTTTCAGTTGGTGCTCAGTAATGTTTAGACTATAGTCAAGGATTTTTCAGCTTTTCATGCCCAGCCAGCGAGAAAGCTGGAGGGGCACAAGAAGTTGGCACAGGACACAACCAGGGCACCTGACCCAAACTGGCCAACAGTGTATTCCATACCATGGGACGTCCCATCCAGTATAGGAACCAGGAAGGGGGGGGCGGGGAATCGCCGCTCGGGGACTGGCGGGGTGTTGGTCGGCAGGTGGTGAGCTATTGCCCTGCGCATCATTTGTACATTCCAATCCTGTCATTATTATTGCTGTTGTCATTTTATTAGTGTTATCATTATCATTATTAGTTTCTTCTTTTCTGTTCTATTAAACCGTTCTTATCTCAACCCAGGAGTTTTACTTTTTTTTCCTGATTTTCTCCCCAATCCCACTGGATGGGGGGAGTGAGTGAGCGGCTGTGTGGTGCTTAGTTGCTGGCTGGGGTTAAACCACGACATAAGTACACCTTTTATTCGTACAAGAAGGTGTCTGACGGAGAGAGGCACCTGCAGACTTAGAATTGGCTAATCAGAACTTTTGGAGATAAAAGTTTTTTCATCTTTAGCAAGGCCTGAGACTTGTCTTTTCAAGTCCTTTGGCCTTTAATAAATAAAGCCTTTAACTTGGTTCCTGCTGTTCATATCTGTAAAATGGAAAAGCACCTACCAGTGTCAAGAAGTCTTATAAAATGTAATGCATGGTCATAAAATTCCTTTAAGATTAAGAATACCAGAATTATATTCTCCAGAGCTATAGAAAAAGGAGGTCCTTAAATACATTCACAACTGAGAGTTGAGCACTGTTAAGAAACATCTGTGAATTATCCTATGCATTTTGATCATGCCTCCACAGTGTGTGGTTTGTATAAAGTGAAGAAATAGCCATTCTTGAACACGTATTTGTCAATTAAAATAAAATTTCATATAAAAATGGACATAAAATTACTGTAAAGATAACTCACCTAAACGAAAACCATCATCAGGACCATAAGCTTTTCAAGCTGCCAACTTCCTCAAGGTGGATGTCCCAGCTAAAAAGAAAACAAAGCTAGAAACTCAATTTTTTTCTGAAACAACAGGAGAAGCAAATTCTCTTGTGAGGATCATCCCTAAGAATGTCTTCTCCTATGCTCCTAAAGTTTGTAGCTTAGGGTTGCTAGCATTGCAACCCTCAAATGAAGGGAAATAATCAATGAAAAACTATTTCATTTTATAGGTGCCTTCAGTTTCAATTGAGAGATCATTCTTTTGTACTTGAAAGTAGAAGTAGAAGAATCACTTCATTAGGCTGGCAGTTTTTACTACAGCAAAGCAGCTTTCTCAATTTCTTTTAGGAGTAAATTAAATCACAGAGAAATCAATATCTGCAATAAGAAAACAGTGTAATTTTCAGGGCTGCTGAACAACTTAAGGACTTGAGACATTTTCCAGTTGTTTAAAAAAAAATGTTTAAATTATTTTTAAAGGAATATAAATAATGCTATATGCTACATATTCCTGGAAGTAGGCTACAACTTACGCTGCAAGAGAGGACTGAAAAACACTAAGAGTCCTTACCAGTTTTGTTTAGAGGAATAATTCTCTCCTGACTTCAAATCCAATAGTTAATTTAATTCTGAGCAGGCAGGTGGAATGTTGTACCTTACTTGTCTATTTTAGCTAGCCAGTGCCAGGGCTTGCCTATTTTAGCTTACCATAGCCATTTCTAGGGCTTCAAAGAAATATACTAAGAGGCATTCTATTAAGAGTGAGTATTTTCCTTCTAAGTTCCTATCCTAGCCAATGAAACTCTGAAGCAAGGGTTAATAGCATATGGTACAACTAGGTCTGCATGTTCAGTTAATTCATTTTGCGTTAGTCCTGCATCAGTTCTGGCCCCACACCTCTCCAACTTTGCTTCTGCTACTGTCAGGATTCTTCACCAACCTTATGCTTCTGGTCCTGGTGAGCAAGAGCTGTAGCAGGGGCCTTGTCTAGTTTGCCATGCTGGGTGCTGTATAGAAAGGAAGAAGCACAGACATTCCACTTAGAGGAAATGAGGATGAAAGAATGAAATGCAGCCTCTTTGAACTACAGCATTCTTTGTTTTTCCATCTTCTATCCTGTGAGATTGATGTTATAGCATTAGGAGAAAAAGAGGAAATTTCGGTGGTTTCCTGAAACAGTCTAGTTGGTTGCCTTCTAAAGTAGAGGAATCAAAGTGTCTGCCCTGGCTGCCCTAGCATGTTTGAAACTTATGAAAGGGACTAGAAGTTGTTCTGTTTTTTCTAGAGGGGTATCAGGTACAGCTAAATTAATTTGTAAGGGGAAAAGTTACCAAAACTGTTGCCACTGATTCCATTGATACTGAATAATTTAAAGATCTCTTCTACTTCCTTAGTTTAGGATCCTGAAAGTTGGCAACTGAGAAATCATAAAAGCTCTCTTCCAGCAGTTCTGATAATGTGGTGCAGTTTCTAACAGGGCAGGTGAAACATGTGAATGATGGAGACCGTCAGAAATAATGTTCACAGTCTGTGTGCTTGGTGTCATCTTTGCTATCCAGAAATGAGACTTCCACTGATGCCTAAGGGTTGTCTGGCTACCGATTTGTCTTTAAGCACAGCTAGATGAGGTTCACACTATAGACCTGTATAAACAGATCTCTGAGTTTGCAAAGATAAGCAATCAGTAGTTAAGCAAGAGTATGTTATCTGTCCTCGCTTCTGATATTTCCCATATTTAAAACTTCACTGGTGTGATCATCAGCTCTTAGTTTTGCAAGGTCTGTGCTTTGACAGAGGACGGGCAGTGAAAGACTATTACCTTGTGTTTTAGAGCTCCAACCCTGGGTAATTATATTGCATATCTGGATTCTTTGATATGATGTTGGCATCATGATCATAATTAATACACAATGGAATAGCAAATCAAGGTTGTACATACAAATTTAACTCTTGCAGTTGTGATAATATTTTTGAATTCTTGGCTTTAATATACAGTCTTTATCATTCCTTTAACAATTCAGTGTGATCATACAGTAAATAATGAAGATAGTTTTGCACTAGTGTAGGAATCTTAACTTATTTTCTTGATTTAAATGTATTCAAATGTATTTTCAAACATGAGTTCAAATATTGAATTAATTGCTATGTAAAATTAGCTGAATTTCAGAAAAAAGATTATATAAAGTCTGTCTCAAATAAAATCAGATTTAGAAATAGCCAAACCTATTAAAACCATCAGTTTGCCTTTTAATTGGCAGCTTTACATTCCTAATTAAAACTATAATTGGTTGTTATCCTGCTTGCTAGAGACACCTTTAGAGTCCAAGTTTCAATTCAATATTTCTCATTTTTGCTTTTTCTTCTTCTTCCTTAGCAGGGAGTAGAAAGAAGTAATATTGTCTATAGTTCCAGCAATGATTATAAAGGAAAGTCTGTCAGTATGCCATGAAGCTATGAATGGCTATTATAAATGAAATTAAGCCTGGTATCAAAGACACAGAAGATCAAGTTTAATCTGCCAATATTGCTGCTTCTGAAATAATTAAGCATCTTGGATGATACCAAAAAAAAGCTTACTTAAACTAGAGAGTTTGAGAATTTGGTACAAAGTATTTTCAAGATTCTTGAAGAATCAACAGAACCTTTTGGGAGTTTCGAGAGTGCAAGCACCTTTCATTTAAAAAAAAAAATCTGAAAACCTTTCGGTTCTCACTTACAAACTTTCTTAGATGCATATTTAGAAAATTTTTTATTCATCAACCAATTACAAGACTACCTACAACACTATCAAGTGATATTTAAGTGAGTATTTTTATACCATCCATGGAAATGATGCTGTCTTTTTTTTTTTTTTAGTTCTCGTCAATCTATGGTTATATAATCATGGTACGTATGCCCTAGAGCCTTGTTGTCACTGCTCATTGCAGTTATTATTCAGAAATGATTCTGGAAATTTAGGCAGGATATTTTTATCAACAGAATCTTGTAAAGTTATCTTTTAAAGAGAAATTGAGCTGTGACTCTTCATGTCAGATTCAAGCTCATAAGCATATAGGATCTCTCATGGGGCTTTTTTATTTTAACAATTGTATTCATCAACAATTCGTATACAGTTAGTTATAGGGATCCACAGTTCTCTTCCTAGAATTCCTGCTGTAAATTTAGATTATCCTGATGTGCATAAGCAACTATACTTCTTTTTTTCCTAGTGGAAACTACGTTGAATTTGTCAACTTCGCACATGGCCATCATCTTGCTCTTTCACCAAGTTTGTTTAGGTCTGTTTAAAGATCCTTGCTAAACTTGCTAGACCAAATTACTTTGTCCCATGTTTAACTCTTTAGGTCTTTAAGAAATAAAGCAAACTTTATCAGATGTACACTGGGATATTGTGACCTCAGCCTAAGTGCCATTGCTTGTGGTGACACTATCTTCAGAATGTCAAAATCACTATTGAAAGCGGACTGTGCTCCCCTATCTCCAATCCTGTTTTAAAAATGCTTTTCAGTTTCTTGAAGATCCTACTGGGAATTTTTGAAGTCTGTTAGAATTCAGTTTTTCAGTTTGTTGACAGTTAATCATACCCTTTTTTTTCCTACCATAACTTTTAATCAGTGGAGGTATTTTCTCTTATTCTGTGTCTCTTCAGTTTCTGCATTGTTTTCTGGTTAAGGACACTATCTGCAGCCTTTTGACAACTGTGGAAATTGTTGTCCAGTTTCATGACCTTTTAGAAGGCTAAGCAGTACCAAGAGATCAATATCACATGACCTTTTGGGGAGGAATTATTGTTATTTTTTAGGGAATAATGATTAGACTAAATTCTTTATTGTTATATTTCTTATTTTAATTTAAAGAAGTTTGCAAGGTGCCAGTGTAAGTTCTACTGGTTTGTAATTTCCCAGATCACCTCAAGTAGCTTTTAAAAGTATGTATTATTGTGCATGCAGGGGTTTTTTAGGGGGTGGGGGGTGAGGGGGGGTGGTGCTAGCATCTATTCGGCTTCATTCCTATGCTCCTTCCAAAATATGATGTAAGTTATCATCTAAACCTACTAGTAATTGACTTAGGACATTAGCTGCTGGTTTCTGAACCTATGTTTCTGATATCCTCATCTTTAATAGTATTACCTAACACACACAAAAAAAGAGTGTACCTAAAGGATCCTTTGCCAATACACTCTGTTAAAAGCTCAATCAAAGAAATACTAAGCTTTTTAATATTCTTGTTTGATTGTTTCCTTTAGCCCTGGGTAACCCAGGAGATTCATCAGGTTTTGTTGTAGTTATTACTGTTTTGTAAGCTTGCCATTTCCGATGTGATCAAAACATTTCACATTTGTTTTTCTTCCTTTACCTCTTCTTGATACTCTGGACAGTAGTGTAAATCTGAAGCAACTCTTCTGAGTTGAATGTGGTTATTCCAGATGGATATTGTAGTTTCCACCTCCACATATCTTGACTGCATTTTCCCCTGGGTTTTTTTCTCCTCATTAAAATAAAATAAAATGTTTGAAGAAGAACATATATTTGCTTTTTATGTTAATGGGCATGGAGCTGTTTTAAGAATTGCTTTTGCGTGAAGAAGTTTGGACTGTTAGCCCAGCTACTCTTCTTACAGTCATAAAATCTCCATTGTAAATCTTTTCTTCTACCTTTTGCAGGAAAAATGGCATCCATACTGCTTCCATCATGTTTAAGAGGTAGCATAGCGTTTAGCTGAAGTGAATTTGGGCTTCCAGGGACTTTTAAACCTAAGAAAATCTCTCTTATTAACCAATGCCTATGGGTGTAACACCAAGCAAAGTGCAGGGAATCATATAGTTCTGTTGGATCTCAGTCAGTTATTTATTTTTATCAGTAAGTTTAAAACACTCCTGAGAAGCATTGCACGTAAAGGAAGAGAGAATTAATTAGTTTTTAATGCCTCCATTTTGTATTTGCAGGTTTGCGCTGACGTTCAGATAGAACAGTTCTAGATCAATATTTCACAATCTATACTTACAAGAATTAAAACTACAAATAGCAACACTATAGAATGGGGGAAAAGCAGTATCTCTTAGGGAGACCTTTAATCACCAAGTATCAAAATTATTAAAATGGGTATCGGTAGAGCTATCCCAGTTTTACTGATGGGGAAACTGAGGCGCTGAAGGGTAAGGTGATTTGACCCAGTCTTTCATGGGAGATGGTTAAAGAGCACAGATTCTTTGATTTCCAGGCTGGCACTTCAGCCACAAGCTGTTTTAATTCAATGGCATCTAGCCTGAAAGCTTGTGTGCATGTTTCTGATGAGACTCTTAAGGCGTCGTCTTCCAGATCATACGGAATTCAGAACTGATTCCCCTACTCTTTGGCATTGTGCTGCTGTAACAGCAACCTAACAGTGTACTGTGGTAAGGATAAGTCGAGTACATCCTGTATCTTATTTTCTCCCTACACTTTACTGTTGCTGAGGCTTGAGCCGTAGGTTTTAGACGACGTATTACAGTACTCGAACGCGTACGTAGCAGGTTCGAGTTTTTCTGGTCGGGGTTTGGTAGCGGGGCAGGTGGCTCCTGTGGGAACTGCTGGAAGCTGCTGGAACCTTCCCCGGCTCCGGGCCGGACCCGCCCCTGGCCCAGGCCGACCCAATCAGTGCCGGGAGAGCAGATTTGAGAGGGGGAACGTGCCGGGTGTGGGGGGATTGGCGTGTGAGAGGGGGCCTGCGAGGGGGGACCGTGAGGAGGGGGATTGGAGTGTGAGAGGAGCCCCGCGGCGGCCGAGGTCGGTGAGGGAGAGGCGGGAGGGGGGTTGAGGCGGGAACGGGGCAGGGCGGGGGAGAAGATGCTCTAAGGTCTGGTTTTAGTCCTCGGTATCCTTGTTTTGATTCGATTTGTAGTCAGTCAGATCGATTTTGTTCCTTCCCCAAGCTGAGCCTGTCTTTTGCCCGTGACCATCAGCGGGGAGTGATCCCTCCCTGTCCCTGTCTCGACCCAGGAGCCTTTCCTTCTGTTTTCTCCTCATCCCAGCGTGGCCGGGGGAGGGGGGGCAGGAGTGAGCGGCTGCCGGGTGCTTTGTTACCGCCCGGGTTTAAACCGCGGCAGTAGGACGCCTGGAAATTGTTCTCAGAGTCAGGTTTCGAGCACGCTGATGGCATACGCAGGCATTTGTTTAATGCTCCGCTACACACAGAAATGCTGTATGAAATCCCGGGATAAATAGATTTGGTGCGCACGTTCCTCAGATCTAAGAAGAGGTGGTAAAAATTTTCACTGCCCAAATGCGTGTCACTGTGTGTTATTTTAGTTCTTATCTGAAGTGAGGGAAAAGGAAACGCTATACACATAAAAGAAGATATTCTTGGCAGTTGTACACTTCCAGATTGCATTTGCATTTTGGGGGGGGGGGGGGGATGTGGGAAAATGCTGTGTCATGTGGCCACCTGGCAGGAAAATTACCACCTGTCTCCAATCTTCATCTTAGTTGTTCAGAACATTATCAGAACAGGAAAACAGTGGTATCCCTGTAAGTGAAAACAGGTGATGGGTTGTTATTTTTTAATAGGGTTACAAACTATTTATTACCCAGGTAATAAAAGGCTGAATAAATTGTTTGTACTGTGTATCAGAATATCAAAGTCTCAGGCAGACAGAACTGGCTCTTGATATCTATCTGCATGCTAGTTTTTAGGTTCTGTAAGCCTGCATATCAAAACTCTCTGAGTTACTCTTTTATCTCACTAATGCTCCTCTCATTTCAGTCACAGTGGCAAATTTTAATCACTGTTGCTTATGGGTTCAAGCAACCACCAACCTTACCATCCATACTGTAGAATCCCATTGTTCGTTTCTCTTACTACCTTTCTCCCAATCACGGATGGGAAGCTTCCAGGTTGTTCTTTGTCACTGCTTCCCTGTCTTTTCTGTCTGAAGGATGAGGCAGGGTTAATAATTGAACATGCACTGAAATTACGAATGCATATAGGAATACTTCAGCCTTCAGTAGCACATTGCTACTACTAGCATAGCCAATCTAGAGTTCTCAAGCTGCTTGATATGAATTGCATCTTTACAGGAAAAACTTTCACAGGCAAGTCGTCTTCCTCTTTTTTTGTCTCCAGCTGTGTTTTGTTACTAATTTCAATTACTTGTGCAACCTCCCCTGCCACTAAATCACATAAAGCTACTAGGTACTCCACATCTTACAGTCCTGAAGTGCTGCTTCTATTCCGCTGCTCTCATGTTCTGCAAAACTTCAGGAAACCACCAGGTGTTTTTCTGTAGCTCTGCACATGTAATGTTTGTCATACGTCCTGGACTAGAAGCCTGGTATTGTCCATCTGGCTATTCTGTTGAGATCTAACAGAAGAAGAAAACCAGGAGAGTGGGAAGCTGAAACAACATCATCTCAGGGTAAGGACACAGTTTTCCCAAAGTCTTCTGCTGTAGAATACTGTCCTGCTATTGCAGAAAAATGGAATTCTCATTTCCAGTATCTTCAGACTACTTACTCTCTAGGTAATGTGGTATTTCTGCTATTTCACAAATCTGCAGCCGCATTCCTGCATCCTCTCAGTATTGGCAGATACCCACAGTAAAGCCGTCTTAGCAAACCTAGGAGTCCTTTACTCCTATCTGCCAAGCACTCCTCTGCATGTTACTATGCCACTGCAAGTTTCCCAGGTCTGATAGTTGCCTTTCATTCTACAGTGTCTCAGAACTTCTCAATATACCCAGTGAGACTTACACTGTTTGTTTATCTGCAAGAGCTGCTAGGTTTTGCAGAGCTGTGACCTTTTGCTACTGTTCACAGCAGGATATATTGACTGTATACACTGGTATTTGTAGCTGAACACAAAGTATTTGCGAGTATACAAAGTAGTTCAATAAATAATTTGTGTTAAATACAGAACTTGAAGATTTGGCAGTCGTAAAGTAAGGGGACAATTTCTTCTACTTGCAATTGAAAAATATTCCAGTGACAGCTATAGCAATTGCTAACAATGGAACATTAAAAAAAAAAGTACTGTTTTAAACTCCTTTTATTACAATTGGATAAGTTGAACTGAGGAGGAGAATAAATATCATCTTAGTTCTCTGAATTCATCAGCAAGTCTCCAGAGATTGTTTGAGTACTCTTGCATTTTCAAGTATGTTTTTTTTCCAGTCTTTATAAGAACTTTGAAACTTCTTGGGGTGCAGCACCACTGCAGGCTCCACCAGCTGTGGGCATGCCTAAGCTGGGTGCCTGGAGTACAGTTGTGGTAGGAAAGAATTCAGTGAATGAACTCACATTCTACCTGGGAATATGAGTATGTGTTGGGAGGTCAGCCCATGCTGATTGTTGTGCTGCTGCAGATAATGTTAGTACAACACCTGAGCTTTGTGAGCTCATTGTGAATTACCTGCCTGAACTGTAGTCACATCTTTGCCAGCTGTATGATTGTCTTTTTTGTAACTAGAGGCTCTACTCCTTTCATACTTTACAGTAACTCATAAATGTTTAAGACAGCTTTTGAGCAATTAGTGCTGCTTCTGCTCTAGAAGTTATGAATTTGTTATGTGCAATGATTTTCATAATGTGTCACCTTAATTGATTTCAGTCAGTTTGGCAAAGAAAGGCAGTAAAACTGAAAACATGTAAGATGGCAGTTTTCTAGTTGCATGAATAATGTGCAATGCAAATTCCAGTCTATTTTCATGAAAAAAATAACAAATGGCTTATTCCACTCTATTCTTAGCCTGAAAATATGCTGACACATCTAATGCATCATACGAAGTACTTTACATGTGAGTTACCTTGGTTAGCGGCTCACTGGGTCCCCACACTTGTGCTTCCTATTTATGAAGTGACTTTACACTTGAATGCAGTTTGCTTCGTTAATGCTTAAAGACAAATAACCCTTTACAGCTATTAAAACATGAAAAAAATATGTTCGGCTAGAAATCTCTTACTCTACAAGTGTGGGTTGTTTTCCTTCAAAGATGTAGCCATTGTGTATTTCTTATTCATCTCTTGTACATGACCTGTCAGATTAAAGTGGCTTGTGGAGAGGAAAAGCAGTCCCAAGATAAATTTCTAGGAGCACCACTAGAAGAATTCTGATGCAGACTTATTTTTTAAAATCCACATCAAAAAGCCATTTAAGGCAGTGATTTCTTGACCATGGGCAAACAATTTTTCAGAACAGGTTGGAAAATACATCTACTTGTTTGTCTGTAATCATTCTTCTCTTGGAATGTCATTATACGTACTTGATACCTTTCCTGGAAATCTTGAGGATTCATGCCTGAAGTGAGTTCTTGGGTTGCAGCTAAGGTTGGTTATTTGACCTTCCTAGAGAAGGTCACCTGCCGAGGCTAGCAGGTACTTGGGTAACTGAAAATGGTGAGCTGTGCTGCGTATATGAACTGAGTAAGGAAGTACTAAGGAAGAGTCGTGCTGCAATTCCTAGGACTGTCCTTTCCACCACTGCTTTCTCTCATTAGATCTTCTCCATTTGCCTCTTTTTATTCACCCCCCCCCCCCCCCCCCCCCCCCCCCC